>NW_004524580.1:8033702-8075959 GCF_000260255.1 Octodon degus
AATAATTAATACATTGCATATTGTCTTTGTAGTAATTATTCATAGTACAAGATACAGACATGATATCCTGTCCAAACAGTATTAATACAAATCTTTCTTCTCAGTGAATTAAGAGAAAGTAGCTGTATATCTGTCCTATTTTGTATATACAGATACAAAATCATCCTTCATTTATATTTCTTTATATTCCTTTTTTTGTTTAGTTTTGTCAGAGATGGATATTCTATTGCCATTTAAATATTGTAGGTGCATGAATTCAGCAAAATATTCCAATATAGTCCAATAGTCCATAATAGTAGTGGGTTTTCTGTAGGACTGGCAATGTCAGAAGTTGTTGAGTTGAGCCTTTTACAGCTCAACATATTAATATGGCTTTACTTTTTATACTCTGTTTTTATACTTTTCTACTGGATGGTTAAAACCAAGATAAAGCAAGACCTATATAACAAGAAATGTAACTTCTGTATCTGACAAGGTCAGTCAAATCCCCTCAGGATTTACCCTGTATCACAGTTTGTAGATTCTTTGTCTTTATTAGCCATGTGGAGCAAGACAATATATTTTAACCAAAATTCCTTACAACTTCTGTTTTTATTTGTGTTTCTTTACCATTTTTGAGTACTCATATTTTTGCAAACAATTCTCAGTTATCTCTTTCTACATAAAATATTTACTTATTCAAAATGATTTACTCTGGCATTGGTAGGTAATTTTTCTTTTCAGAATATTTTTTGAAGTTTAAAAATCATATTTGATTTTAAGCAACTTCTCATGTGGAAGTTCTTTGTGTATAGTAACTAATTTTAAAGCATTTGATTTGCTAATGCCTTTAGCAGAATGTGATTTGTAAATTAATGTGAAATCGATTCATTATGACTATCCACTTGTCTTTGCTTTATATTATTATATTGTAGCAAGTACGAATTAATGAAGCTGAGTTATTTTTCTGCTGTCACAGCTCCAGATGGCCCTCCTGAAGACGTGCGTGCAGTGGCAACGTCACCTTTCAGCATCAACATCAGTTGGGGAGAACCTGCTGTCATTACTGGACCCACATTCTACCTGATTGATGTCAAATCGGTAAGGCATGGCTAAAAACAGAAGTTCTGGAACCAAGCTCCTTGAACTGAAGTCCTTGCTCTGTTAGACTTTAGATAACTTAGTCCTCTCTGTTTATGGATTTATAGCTGTAAAATAAAGAATAATAATACTATATACATATTCTGTAGGGACTAACTCAGTTAATATGCATAAAAAACTTACACCATTTCCTGGCACAGTGTGAAATTTTAGTAATTTGGTTATTAGTATTACATTTATTCACAGGATATAAATGGGATATATGAACACATGTGTCTCAATTACCTTTCTCTCATTGCTGGGACAAAATGCCCAACATCCAGAATTAAGGAAGGAAAGGTTTATTTAGCTCACAGTTTGTGGAGGTTTCAGTCCGTATGTGGTTGGCCTCAAGGCAGAGAAGCCCATGGAAGAGGGCAGCAGTTCATGGCAGCAGAAAACACCAAAGAGTAAGGGGAGGCACAGCAGTGGCTGCCTCTCTCCTTTCCTTGTATTATAAGCAGGCTATCTGGGGCTGTGGATGTAGTTTGCTTTTCTTCTATTTTTTTTTTTTTCAGTACTGGAGATTGAACTCTGGACCTTAATCTTGCCAAGCAAGCACATATTCTACTTAGCTATCTCCTTGTCCCTTGGGGTGCAGGGGTGGAGGGGTGTAGAACTCACACAATGTCCACGTCCTCCTCTTACACAGGATGAGGATGTTTACAAAGTACAAACCCTGGCTCCCTACTGAGTCACTTAAACTTTTAAACTTCTCAGGCTGACGCAGTGTATCAACCAGTACAACATGGTTAAATTTATGAGAATACTTGGGTTTAAAATACGGGGAAGAGGACTCATAGTGGAAAAAGACAAAAGGAGAAGGGAGAAAACATTGAAGGAAGCACCTCTCAGATAACATCAGAGCTAAATCTTAAAAAATAATTGAAGCAATAAAAGATAATTGAAGCAAACATGAAAAATGGAAAACGTGAAAAAAGATGTAAAAGTAAGTCTCAGTCAAGGAAAATAAAGTAATATAGCTTTCCTAGGTCTTAACCATTAACAAAGACAGGTGAGATATGAAGGCCAATGTGTTACATGTTACAGAATTTAAATTTTAAGTTAAAGGTGGTGGTTAAGAAATTAAAGCAACAAAATGATGTAAGTGTCTGTGGTACATGATAGGTCTGATTGCTCTGGACAGTGAATGCAGTATTTGGGTAGCACAAATTTATGAAAGGAGACAATAAACTATAGAAATAAATGGTAAGAAAAGATAAGTGTGGAGAAAATATAATAAGGGAGAATAATGCAAACTAATTTAAGTCTTCAAAATTTGTTGAAACTTGACCAACTCATAATGTTGAATGTAAGGGGACTCAGAGGATATAAAAATATGACTTGATGAATCACAAGGAAGAATAGATTTGTAAAGGTGGAGAGTGAGCTCAGTACCAGATACTGAATTTGAGATGGTGGAGATTTCTTGACATGAGGAAACCCCCACTACTGTACACCTTTGGGTCTGGAACTCATGAGACAAATTTTGGGCTTATAGGTTTGCAAAATTCTGGTATTTGTAAGACAGCTTATTCTATAGGAATAAATGAAATTAACTAAGGAACATGTAAACTAGCAGGAGAGTCTAAGGGTGTTATCCTGAAGAGTACAAACACTTAAATAAAAGGTCACTGAGAGCTCAAATTAGACTCAACAGGCAGGCAAAAGAAAACTGAGCAGTAACAATCAAGTCCCTTCTGCAAGACAGGGTGCTCAGCAATGTAGGTAATGCAGATTTGCTGGCTCAGGTGAGGTCTACACATATTTCCTTGCCACTTGCTTGGGATTTGCTCAGGCACATGTCAAACACCTGGTGTTCTAGCTATACCTGGTGCATTAAGCTGGTTCATATATGGAGAATTCTCCTTTTATCTGCTTTGCTCTCCTCATATTTTGTAATTTTATTATATCTTCTTAAATGGAAATACTTCTGCCTCTCAATCATTAGAGGAAAATTTAAGGGATTATGGATATGCTTGTTGTCCCATTCATTTTTCAGTGTCTGTTCTATTTTTAGAACATATTCCTGTATAGTTTAGTGCACTATTAGCAAACAAAAGTTAAAATGAATGGCTAAGGGATATGCATGAAAAATACAAATAATAAAAATGTGCTCTATCAAATATCAGATACTTTAATGAGAAAACTTTCCCTTGGCCTTTGATTAAAAGAAGGAAAAATAAAGTATTTCCAAAAGTGATTTGTAATCTTATCCTTGTAGCCCTCTTACCTGGCTTAAAAATGAGCAAGAAGGGCTGGCCAAATAGCTCAGTGGATTAAAACACCTGCCATGCTGGCCCCACCCCTGTGATGTGCTAGGTGGGCATGGTGGTATGTGCCTGTAATCCCAGCTCTTGGGAAGCTATAAACAGGCAGATCACTATGAGTCCAATCTTGTAATGAGACCCTGAATACCCTGTAGACCCTTCCCTAAAATACAAAAAATACAAAAAAAATGATCAAGAAAAAAGCATAGGAAATAATGATCTAATTATATCTTGTCCAACATTTATTGCAAACAAATTTCCTTCACTTACAAAAAAGAGTACTAAAACAGAGAGAAGACAAATAACTTCCCACCAAACTAAGGCTTGGGTAAAACTTGCATACAGCTATGTGGTAGGAAAAAGGAAAAGTAATCATATAGAAAGTATTTTATGTCTAAAGTGTTTGATATTCAGACAGATAATGATGTTAAGCTTAACTGCCTCTGTTATAGGCCAATAATATCATTAAGGTTCTCTTCTGGATGCTTAACAGCTAAAGTTTGCAGACCAAAAGTCAGAGAGCTAGATGGGCTTAAAGAGATAGCCAATATTTTGGCCCTAGTCCTTCAAGGTCAGTGAGGACTCAAGACATAAGAGAACATCTGCTGTAACATCCCATAATTAAGTGGTGTCCCAAATTTTCTGATCAAGGAGGTTATGGGACCACAGAGGAAAGTGATCAAAGATGTAGAGTGTGCCTACAGAGAGTCATCTAGAGAAAAAACATTCTCTCAGGCTTTCACAGAGAGCAAATTGGTCAAGCAAGGGCCATAACTCATCCAGATGGCTGACACTGATGACAGATCTACAAGGTGCTGTATATGGTTCCTGGATAAATCCTGAGGGGTTTTGACTGACCTTGTAAGATAGCAAAAGTTACAATTTTAGTTATATAGGTTTTGCTTTCACTTGATCTTAACCGTCCAGCAGAAAACTGTAACCATGAGGCATAAAAAATAAGAGAAAGTCACTTCAACTTTTTAAATTCAGAATTGAAGTATCTGTAGAAGCTGTTGAAAGCAACAGCAACAAGCAAAGTGAATCCCATTGCGGGGACTGTGCCAAGTGGGAGACCCCTGCCCCATTATGGGGGTTGGCGCTGGCTCCTTTTTGATAATTTTGCCCCAACATGAATATAAATCTATACTTAAGGAAAACAATCAATCAACTATAATAATTTACATGATATTTAAATGTTGACAGCTAATTAAATGCACTCACACTTTCCAATACTGAAAACATATGCCTGATCAATAAAATTCCTATGCTGATTAGCTTTCATACTAGAGAGAAATGAGACACGTCCCACCCTTCCCTTAAGGCAGGAGTGATTTATTTGATGGCAGTGTTGGTATTATTTATTAATCTTTTGCTATATTTCTCATGCTAATATCTTCTTTAAAAATGCTCTTAGAAAAGAGCTTTAAAATAGCAGAGTGAACAACAACATCTTTCAAAATTACAAGAGTGGGATAAGTTAAAAATGAACATCATAGTGGTAGTGATATGTAAAACTTGATTTAAGTGTTTTAATTAAAATATCTGGGAATAGTATACCTGACCAGGTTTTGAAATTTTTCATGATTATCTTGGAAGCCGTTTTACTTAGTGCTAGCAACTTTATCTATGTTTTAATGTTTTCTAGGAAAAATGGGCAAAAACCTCTACCAAAACCAGTTTATATTTGAAGAAATAATACAACTGCATGTAGAAATGCTAATGATAGTCATTTGTGTATGTATTAAATAGTTATGACATGCGCAATTGAACTGGTCCTCTTCCTCCAGTGCCATGCACAGTACTAAATCAATTTTTCAAATCTCAATCATTACTAGAATTTTAAAATGGAGTATAATTAAAAAGGCAAAAATTCAGAGTACATTTCAGAAAGAAATATATTCAGGAAATTATTTCTGTCATCAAGTATACATGCATATTTTATATTATCTACAGTTTTAGAATTATACAGTAAGGCATCCCTTTTAATGGGTAATTGTTTTAAAAAGTCAAAATCATTCTGCCATCTACTTTAGATCCCTTCTTTCTATATCTAACAAAAACATTATAATTTAGTGTTACTACTTTACACTACATAAAAAGTAAGACACAGAGGACGAACAGCTGTCCAAAGGCTCTCAATGGCTAAGTTGGGATGTGTACCTTGGGTGAGTGGCTACCAAAACTTGGAGAAGAAACTTCCATTGATTACAAAAACTGCTTTTGTTTATTCATTTGATGGGTTGATTTGCCATGGTAAGTTCATTATTTTCTATCATTTTTAGTGATTGAAATGATTACTAATTAATCAACTGTTACAGTAGCACTGTAGATTTCCTGGGCAAATTATAATTAATTAATTAGGTTCACATAACTTATGGAGCTTTGTATTATTATATTTTGCCAACTGGAACTCATGAATTTCTGCTTTAACTGTTAAATACTTTCCCTATAGGTAGATAATGATGAATTTAATATTTCTTTCATCAAGTCAAATGAAGAAAACAAAAGTATAGAAATTAAAGACCTAAAAATATTTACAAGATATTCTGTGACTATCACTGCATTCACTGGAAATGGTAGCACTGCATATATTGAAGGGAAGTCAAGTCCTGAAGTCATTGTCACCACATTAGAGTCAGGTAAAGAGTATTTTTCATTATTGCTGACACATGGCTGCCACTTCACTGCTGTCTTTCTTACAGTTCCTCAAACTCTATTCTAAAAGGAATGTATGTTTGATGTTTTCAGAGTGTATGATAAAAGAATTCAGTGGCACCACATGGACAAACAAAGTTTTCCATTTACTTTTTAAAGCACAGTAGAATTATATAGACTATTCAGTATTTATAAATACAGGAACCAGTTTTATTTCCCAGGACTAGATAAGTCTGTTACATGTCACCTTGCCTAAGAGATCGTTTTTTCCAAATTTCTATAGCCAATAATGCTTTATTTAAAATCCCACTTTAGTGCTGTGCCAACCCCACTCCTGGGGTGCACTGAGACAGCAATTGAGACTGGGCATGGTAGCTCGCTTCTGTAATCCTAGCTCTTGGGAGGTTGAACACAGGTGGATCACTATGACTCTGATCTACGTAGTGAGACCCTAAAGACTCTGTTCTAAAATATAAATAAATAAATAAATAAAAATAAAATTCCATTTTAATGATTTCTGTCCTCTGAATTAAACAAATGTTAAAGTAGTGATACTGTATTGTTAAATAATCTGGAATTCAAAATTAGAATCAAGGTCCTAGTCACCTTAGTTGGTTTCTCCACATAGTCAAATGTGTTTCATTGTATAAATTAGTTGATAAATGTAAGAATCCATTCAGAATCCCTCAAGCTCCTGTGAACAGTGTCTGAGTGAATACTAAGATTGTATCTGATTGCAAGTAACCTTGCAAGTCAGCCTCCTGAGCTTGCTTGCCCCGCCCTCCTTCAGACTCCTGATGTTCTTTGCCACCAGATATAGCATTGGGAAGAGCAGATGAGGGATGTGTTGCCATAGTTTATTTGTTGCTTTCTGCAAGGTAAGTATAGGAGGTAAAATGTATTTTTCAGCAACTGTATGGTATTCTCTATTTGTCGTCTGTGAAGCTGTGATTCTCCATTACAGAGCAAATGTTATCTTCAGCACCCTTAAATCCCACTTGCTTCTCTTTTGCTGCCAAAGATGATATATTTTGATGCTGTATTTCTCCTTCATCCTACGACTCTGACAAAAGAAATGATAAATAGGTTCACATTTGTACCATAAAGCACTTGTCAAATCTTATGTTACATCTTTTCCAACTTCATGCTTTTTTCCTTAAAGATCTAAGAATAGAATTTTGATGAAAATTCAAAGATATTTTGGGGATATGAATTCCTTTCCAGCATTGAGAGAATTCTTTTGCTTATCCAGCCTTAAACTTGATTCTAAATTTAGAGAAACACTAGAGCTTAACTGAAAATATACTTCTGAAAATGTCAAAAATATACAGCAAATGCAAAAATACCTCTCTTGAACCAAAGTATCCTTTACCTATACATTTTTCAACGTAAGATGAGATATTTGACAAGATAACATGTCTATTTTCTCACTGTTACTTATTTAGTTTTTTTGGCCTTCCACTAGGGAGTCTGTATAAAGATGTTTGTGAGACAATGAAGAACAAACATCTGAACTATTGACAGGCAAATATAAATTATTCTTCATGGAAATTTTTGACTTAGTATGGAAAAATGCATTCATTTCAAGTAGATTAAAATAAATATAGTCATTTAACTAGTCTTTATGTAAAGAATACTAATTATGAGCTACAGGAGACCAGGTTCTAATATTCATAAAATAATTCATCTACATGTATATCATTTTGTATCATGGTAATTTACTGATTACTATGGGGGAACAACCTGTTTGGGGGCCCCCCATCCCTCTCTTGGACAGGAGCTTTCTTTCTCTCAATAAATATATTCTGCTCATAACAAAAAAATTTACTGATGCTTAGCTAGTCATATTTTAAGCTATTTTATTTACCTAGGACAAGCTAGAATATGTATAAAAATAATCAAAATTCAGCACTTAGGGCCTGCGAGATAACTCAGTGGACTAAAGCACCTGCTTAGGCAAACTTAGGCAAGCTCAGGAACTACAGTGAGATCCCTGGTGCCACATGCCACGCCAGCCCTGCCCTCAGGGTGGGCTGAGCCCGCCACAGAATCTGGCTGTGGTGGCACATGTCTGTAATCCCACCTCTGGGGAGCTGAAAAACAGGAGGTTCACACTTAGTCCGAGCTGTGTAATGGGACCCTGCAACAACCAAATACATTTTTTTTTAAAAAGCACTTAAAGTTCAATTGGAAAATTTAAAAAAAAGATATATAATCACCAAAAACACAAGCTTAGCAAAAAAATAATAATTAGATTTGGCAAAACTATTAGACATCAAAGAAATACACATTAAAACCATAATCAGCAAGGGAAAGCGATATATCTATGTATGTAAGCAGGATGCTTTTGACAACTGTACCATGCATTTCTGCTGGTTTATGGAAAGAAAAATTAAATGCCTTAATTACTTTCATCTCCTTTTTTCAATTGTTTGTACTCGTTCTCTTCTTAATTTCTTATCCATTTCTTTTTTTCTTCTTCCAGTTTTACATGCATATATCTGGTGATATGAATAACTGGTTGGAAGACAACACTATACGTTACAACGGATACTGTGCAATTCATATTACTTTGTTAAGTGAAATTCTATATCACCTATAATGTTTTCTGTCTTAATTCTAATTTGTAGGCTGGCCAAATAGCTCAGCAGATTAAAACACATGCATGCAGGCTCAGGGGCCAGGGTTTGACCCCAGGCTTGCAGTGCTGGCCCTGCCCCTGAGGCATGCTGAGATGGAAATTGAGACTGGGCATGGTGCTTGCCAGGGAAGCACTTATTCTACTGAGCCATCTGCCCGGCCCCATAACTTGTACTCTTTAAAAAAGAAAATAAATAAAAATTAAACATAATCAGATGTAGCTCTGTGTCTGCTCAAACAGATATTATAATTTTAAAAATAGTGATAATAACCAAGTATTGGCAGGCATATACAACTCAAAACCTCTAACAAGTCACTAGTGAAGGCCAGTAAGATAGCTCAGCAGTCTAAAGCACCTGCTTAGGCAAGCTTAGGCAGGCTCAGGGGACCACAGTTCAATCCCAGCACCACGTGCTGTGCCAGCCCTGTGCTCAGGGCAGGCTGAGCTGGCAAAAAAAAAGAAAGAAAGAAAGAAAGAAAGAAAGAAAGAAAGAAAGAAAGAAAGAAAGAAAGAAAGAAAGAAAGAAAGAAGGAAGGAAAGAAAGAAAGAAATTGAAAAAGAAAAAGTTGCAAGTGAAATTCTAAAGTGCTACAGCCACATAGGAAAATTAAATATAATTTGTTAATCTCTTATAAAACTAAATCTGTACTTATGTGACTGAACAATTACACTCTTAGAAATTGATCATAGAAAAGTTAAAACTTGTGTTCTTACAAACATCTTTGCATGGGTATCAATACCAGGTTTATTGGTACTAACAAATACTTGGAACAACTCAAATGCCTTTCTATAGTTAAACTATCATGGTATATCCACAAAATGTAACATTATTCACACTAATAACACATACAATAGCAGTTACAAACAAGTTATAGTACTTGTCTTTTAAAAAGGGACACAATTCTAGAAATGGCTTTGTAGAAAGCAATACATGGTAGTGCAAATATAAGGGAATATCAGGAGGGGACTTCCTTACGGTGATGGGATAGTTTTGTATCATTTGTATAGTGATCACAGCAATCATATTGGGTACAGAAATCTATGAGACAAAACCGCATAGAACTATAGGAGTGAAGATGAAAGTATGAAAAGAATGATACACTCAGAATAAGGTCTGTAGTATAACCAACAATATTATAGGAACTTAAGCAGCCTGGTTTTCTACTGAACCACAGTTATAGGTGATATCACCACTAGAGGCAGGGGAAGGAAGGTTATATAGGAATACCTTATATAACCATGTATGGTAAATCTGTATTATTTTTTGTTAGTGTTTACTACATAATGTTTACATTCCATGTGGAGAATTGGTGCACACATGTGCATCATACATCTTAATTCCTCTTCTTATCCCTCTTGATCTGTTTCCTTTTTCTTGTAACTATTTGCAATATACAGTGTTTACATTCCTTTTTGTGGTTGTTTGTTGGTTGGTTTGTTTTGAGACAGAGTCTCACTCTGTAGTCCGTGCTGGCGTGGAATCACTATGGAGGCCTTGCTGGCCTTGAGGCAATCCTCCTGCCTCAGCAGTCCCAATTCTGGGATTAGACCCATGCATAACCACACCCAGCTTGCTTGCTCTTTGAAATGAAAAGTTGTGAAACCCTTCAGGAAGCACATTTAATATAAAACTAAATGCACATAAAAGACAATTCAGCAAGCGATCATATTGGATCACCTTTATACTTTCTATGAATACTATATATGAACAATTTTATGATAGATTGCCCATCAACAGTTTCAATAATTTGTGCAGCACTTTTTATAAAAAGGATTTAAAGCAATGAGATTTTACACAGTGAGAAAAAGAACACTTTTTAAAAATGATTTAATTGTAAGTATTTTATTGTAGCCCCCAAGGACCCACCCAACAACATGACTTTTCAGAAGATACCGGATGAAGTCACAAAATTTCAGTTAATGTTCCTTCCTCCTTCTCACCCCAATGGAAATATCCAAGTATACCAGGCATTGGTTTATCAAGAAGATGATCCTGCTGCTGTTCAGGTTCACAACCTGAGTATCATCCAGGAAACGGACACATCTGTTATTGCAGTGCTGGAGGGACTAAAGGGTGGACATACCTATAATATCAGTGTAAGTACCCACAACTTTTAATTCTCTATGTAAATTACAAACTTGGATGGCAATCTCAGCATTCAAATGTACTCCACTTTGTGTAGAGTAGAAATGTATTATTCTTGTGTAGAAATACATTTTATACATCTTTTGTGAGGTTATTTTTTAAATGTTAAAAGAAAATTGATTTCAAAGAATAAAGTTGTCAATTTCATATTGTAAGATTTCATATATTTCATATTATGAGATTTCCTATTAAAGAGGGGGTGAAATGAGATAACTCTGCTTAACAGGTAACTGTCATTAAAATGAAAAGTATAATAGCAAATTGCAAAAGCAAAGTATAGCCATAACTCTTTATATCTAACAGAAATATATACATGAATTCATATATATCTGGAGTGACCTACACATACAAAATTTGTTTCATCCTTTGCCTGTTTTGTGTTATAATTTTCTAACAGAAGCATTTGCTTCAAAAATAATTTTATGGGCATCATAGAGTTCATTCTACGTCTTCTATCTATCAACAGGCTACCAACTCTGATTACCAGAACGTTAGCAAATAATGAATATTCTTTATTTTAGTCACTTTACATATTTGTTTTTTAAAAATATATATTACATTTATTGACTTGCATATGTTGAACCATCCCTGTATCGATGGGATGAATCCCACTTGGTCATGGTGTCCAATCTTGATTTGCTCCATTCTGTTTGCCAGTATCTTATTGAGGATTTTTGCTTCTATGTTTATTAGAGAGATTGGCCTAAAGTTCTCTTTTTTGGTTGAATCCTTCTCTGGTTTTTGTATCAAAGCAATGCTTATTTACAGGAATAAGTTTAGAAGAATTGCTTTTCTTTCAACTTCATTAAAGAGTTTGAGAAGTAGTGGCATTAGATCTTCCCGAAATTTCTTTTAGAAATGAGCAGTGAATCTGTCATGGCCTGGACTTTTCTTTATTGGCAGGTTAATTTTATTGTTCTCGTTCTTCACTGTATTTTTTTAAAGTGAAACAAAGTTTCAAAACAATAGGAAAGCAACAATGGTTAATACATTGTGTATTGTTATCTTTAAATTAATTACAGAGAGTACAGGATATAGACATTTAATTGTCTAAACAATGTTAGTACAAATCTTTAATTTCAATTAACTTAGAGAAATTAGTCATATAATGATCTTAGCATCATATATATATATATATATATATATAGTCCCCTCCTTCTTTTCTCTTTTCCTGTATCTGTTTTTCTTTCCTTTAGAACTGTACACTTTGGAACTTATTTCCTCTTTCAGCTTCTCACACTAGGGAGACAACATGCTGTTTACACATGTGAGTCTGGTTTATTTCATTTATGAGTATGATCTCAAGTTGCATCCATTTACCTATAAAACTCTCAAGATTATCCTTCTTGATGGCTGATTATATTCCATTGTATAAAAAGGCCACATGTTTTTTATCTGTTTTTCATCTGATGGTCATTTGGGTTGTTTCCAAGATCTAGCTGTTACAAACTGTGCTGCTATCAACATGGGTGCATAGGGATCATTGTGGTGCAATGCTGATCTAGCTTCATGAGATTCCTTCTGTGTGTTCCACTCAGACAACTGCTCTCGGGAAGATAATCTATCAGAGGAAGGCTGGTGGTTAGGTGAAGCAGCTAATCTGGACTCAAATTCTGGCTTCTGTGACTAGGCAGACTCATCAGACCTATGCACTACTTTCCTTTCATGAAAAATTGGTGACAAGAACAATAGCTTCTCCCTAAGATGGCATGTCTACAGTCATGGTAGATAGTGAATGCTATGTCAGTTTTGGCTACTGCATGTAAGAGATAAACTGGCCATTGTGAATGAGAGAGAAGATAGGATAACAGGAAATAAACCACAGTGCAGCTAATTTATAATTTAATGAAAAATTTTAAATACCATAACTGTTTCTAAAGTGTAATGTAAAGCATCCTGAACTCCTTGAGATTGATTAAGAATGTACAGTGTTGGAACCTTACTGACTACTGAATCAACACCTGTAGAGATAAATTTAACAAGGTTTGCAAATCACTTTGCATGCTTCTATTGAAGAAGTGCTACCCAACTGTTTTATCTATCATCTCACTTAAATATTAGGTTATATGGTAAAGAAATAAAATTAATGAACCACACTGTAATACCACTTTTTAAGTTCTTCCTTTTTTAAATCTAGAAGTTCCAGTAAATATTTTTAATTAATTTATGGACTTGGTTTATTTATTATATCTATCACATCATATGTATTAGCATAACTTTAATTCAATAAAACATTTGAAAATATTAATTATAAATGATGGGTCGCTAATGTATAAAATGAATTTTAATTGTAATACTAAATATATAGTTCTGAATTGTGTTTATCAAGTGCAATTAAATTGGCCAAGAACATTGTCCTTATTTATTTAGCAAGATGAAGTGAATGAAAGCAGATTCTGTGTCTCTAGAATACAGTTAATTGAAAGGATTCAAATTTGTGTAAATCACCCTGTCTATACAAGCAGGAATGCTTTATGTGTATATGCTGTGTTATGCAGGTTGCAACGCCAGAATCTTAGGGGCAGGGGTGAGGAAGGGCATAAAGGGCATCCTTCAGAGGGATGATTTAATACAGGAAAACCGGGAGGCTGAAGGAATAGGATTTCATCCCAGACACAAGGAATGAGGGTCTTGAATATGGAGTTAAAGGAGACCAGAGTTACCTAGCCACAGAGAGAAGGAACAGATGTTCCTGTTAGATGAAGAAAGAGTGTAGACCCAGTGACTTCCTGCTCTGTTCTTGTATGAGATCAAACAGAAGCCCGGGTCCTTGGTCTCTGATAGGGCTGTTCGGGTCACTCAGCCTTTGCTCTCAGGGCTTAGTGCCAGGGTATCAGTTTTAAGAAATATTTCCTTATGAGTGTTTTTCCTACATAGAGTGTATTCATTTAAGTGGGTACAGGAAAATAGAACTGGCTTCACTGTAGACCTTTCTTTCTTTTTCTTTCTTTCCCTCTTTCTTTTTGTTTCCAGTACTAGAGATGAAACCCAGGTCATTTGTGAGGCTATACCTTTAGGCTTTTAGTTTTTTTAAAAACATGGTCTCACTCACTCACTAAACTGTTCTTGATCTTGCATTTCTCCTGCCTCAGCCTCCCGGAGTGCTGGGGTTGTTTATAGCAGAGTGTCAGCAGATATAGGTAGGCAGTTCTAATTAAGAAAAGAAAAATAAGATTATACATAACCATATTCACTTATATACATATGAGCAAGGACTAAAAAACACTAACAAGATGTTTATTTGTTTCAGGTTTATGCAATCAATAGTGCTGGTGCAGGGCCAAAAGTTCAGATGAGAATAACCATGGATATCAAAGGTATGTATATGAGAAGCCTTCCTGTAGAATGCTATTGGCTTAATCACAGAATGATTATAAATTTAATTCCATCATAGAGTTAAGGATGTAGGCAAGCCTCTACATGATACAAATGCATCTAATGAGCATATGTTAAGTAATACTGTAGGCTTATTAAATTATAATTAAATGTCAATCATTGTGTAAATTACCATCTTAAATAAAGAAATTGCCCACTTTTATCTTGTATTTCTTTATTGTAAGCTTAATTTTTTCTTTCTTTTTCTGTTTTCCATAGTGGGGTGTGCAGGGCATTCACAATGAGCCATTACATCCCCAACCCATATTTCGCTATTTTTTATGTTGAGACAGGGGCTTGCTGAGTTGCCTGGGATTCTGCGGTGTTCCTGCCTCTGAGAGTAGTGGGGGTTCCAAGCATATGCCACTGTGCTTGGCTCAAAGATACATTTTAGAGCCTGAATTCTTTAAAGAAGAAAACTTGTTTACCTATGCTAACAGTTTAACTAGCTCTATTTAGATTTCTTGACTACTTTAGAAGTCAGATTCTTTTCAATTAATGTGTTTACTGAATATTATAAAATCAACTTTAAGATACTGACTTATAGTTAGGTCTATCAATTCATTACTCTGACAGATAGTATTCATAGAAAATATAACCAAAATTTGCCTTGCTCTCAAAGTAACCCTCACAAAACCCCCATGAAAGTAGGACTGTTTGGCCAGTCATGGTGACTCTCTTCTGTAGATTCTGTTTTGCTTTGTTTTGTTTTGGTTGGTTTTCTTTCTTTGTTTTGGTTTGTTGTCTGGTGTTCGGATGGAACTCAGGGCTTTGACACTGAGCTACACCCTCAGCCCTCTTTATAAACTTTGAGAATGTGCCTTGCTAAGGCCTTAAACTTCCAATTCTGGCCTTGGACTCAACATCTTCGTGCTTCAACCTCCCAGGTTGCTGAGTGTAGGCAGGCAGCACCACTGTGCCCTGCTTCTTCTGGAGATCGAAATTATACAATTGATTGCTTCATCTCTAAAAATGTTTAATAAAACTTTCAGAAAGCTAACAACAAAACTGACTTGTCTGGACCTCTTTTAGAATTTTACAAAATATCTTCTTTACCTAAAGCAAAAATTAACTTTTCTTCTTCTTTTATATGGAAGCATATTACAACAGTTAGCAGTGCCGGCATTAGGCTGAGTTTAGGGTCAAATTCTTGACATTGAATCCTTGTTGTCTACTTGATAATTGTTTGACTTTGAGAAAGTTTCAGAACCCCTTTAGCCATGCAAAATAGAGATGAAGCTAGTTTTTCTTAAAAGTTGTAACGATTAAAGGAGATAATCTTTAAAAACAATTGTAAGATAGCTCCTAGAAACTTACGCTATTAACAAAGAAAAATATCCAGTTACAGGAAAGTAGGACTTTTATCTTTCCATCAATGAAAAATTAATAGAGCCTTAATTCTATTTATAAGTATTGGTTACTTAATTTTAATTGATTAATTTTGTACTTTGAAATGTAAAAATGCATAAAGTCTTCAAACTGTCCATTAAATGGTCTCACAGACTATAGTGGAATGTGTAAGTCACGCCACCTCAATGTCCCTTTGTTATTCAGGGGTAGACATAGCTGCCTGCTAATAGTAATAAACATGTTTTATGCTTTAGCAAAACTTTTTTCTGATATTGTACCCATTCCCATGTCGAGAATGTTCTGCCTTTCCCTCTTTATCTAAGGCAGGAGGACTTATTACCTGCATAGAGAGTATTTATGAGAGTGGTAGTAGTGATGGGGTCCTAGAGAAATGTTTCTCTTAGTAAATTTTATTACTGATATAGAGTGTTTAATTAGCACTAGTTTCATTAAATTTTCATTTGACAGATAATAAAAGTTAGATTTTTAGGAAACCTAACACTGCATTATTCAGACTTTGTTTAGAGGCTCCACAGCAGTCTGGATAAGGCCTTCTTTCCTCCCTCCCTCCCTCCCTCCCTCCCTCCCTCGCTTCCTTTTTTCCTTCCTTTCCTCCTTCCTTCTTACACTTTTGCTGCCTGTGACCTGTGATCTGAAGCTTTTACCCACATACTGCTCCTCTTTTGCTCTTTATTCTTTGCAGCTATTTCTCCAGTAAAACTGTTGCATATCAAATCGCATCTTACCCTTTACCAGATTGTCATGCCAAATAAAAGATTTGCAAGAGGGATCCTAGTATGATTAGAACACAAATTAATAATCTAACTAAAGGAAGTAAAAGAAAACAAAAACTTTATATATTATTAACTGTAAATATTTTATGTATTAATAAAAATATATATGAATGAGATTGTGTATATATAAATAAAACATTTATCACTTGAAGAAGAGTCGGATACCTGAAAATCATACTTATAAAGCCCCATTTTTTCAAATTATGTAAATCTAAAATAAATAATTTACTTTCAGGAGTTAATAATTGTTAAATATCTGCATTATCCAAATATCTGTGTTTCATCTGTTACTTACACTTGTTGCCACTTTATCTGTTAACTGCTAGTATGAAATGGAAATTTAAATGTTATTCTGATCTTCAGAAACCAAAAATGAATTGTAGCAGTACTTCTTATTTACAGCTCCAGCACGGCCAAAAACCAAGCCGATCCCTATTTATGATGCCACAGGAAAACTGCTTGTGACTTCAACAACAATTACAATCAGAATGCCCATATGTTACTACAATGATGACCATGGACCAATCAAAAGTGTACAAGTGCTTGTGGCAGAAACAGGAGGTATCAGATTTCAACTTATGTTGTTAATCTGTAGACTAGATTTCTGAAGGGCAAAGAATTTTCAGCTCCCCTTAGTAAATCAAATTGACTCCTGATTATTACACAAATCTTGCAATTTCTAACACTATCATTGATTACACCAATAATTTATTTATACCTAAAATATTTCATGAAAATGAGAAAAGGCATATTTATTCAGCTGTGGTTGGGTGGAACACTCTGTATATGTCCAGTAAGCCCATTTGTTCCAAGCTCTTGTTCAGTTCTGCTACTTCTTGACTAATTTTTTGTTTGCTTGACCTGTCTTTTTGGGGTAAGAGGGTATTAAGGTCTCCTGTTAAGATTGTGCTATTGGATATTAGATTTTTCATGCACATTAAGATTTGTCTTATGTAGTCAGGTGCTCCTCTGTTTGATGCGTACATATTTATGACGGTTACCTCTTCCTCTTGAATTTTTCCCTTAACCAGTATATGGTGACCTTCATTTCATTTGATCATTCTTGGTTTGAAGTTGAGACTGTCTGAGAATAGGACTGCTATCCCTGCTTTTTTCTGAGGTGCGGGGGCATGTAGTATTGTTTTCCATCCTTTGACTTTCAGCCTCTGAATTTCTTTATGAGTTAATGTGCTTCTTGTATACAGCATATTGTTGGATTTTGTTTCCTAGTCCACTGTGCCAGTCTATTTCCTTCAATTGGTGAATTGAGCCCACTTACATTGATGGTTATAGTTGAGATGTATTGACTTGCAATCAACATGTTATTTTCCTGCTGTTGTTTATTCCTTTTTTCTCCGGTGTTTAATTGTTTGCCCTATTTAGTGGGTTCCTTCTGTTCTTGTTCATGGAGTTCTGATCATTTTAGTCCCTTTCTAGAACATCTTTTAGTAGTCTGTGTAGGATTGGCTTTGTCATCATGAAATTCTTCAGTTGTTCTTTGTCATGGAAGTATTTTACTTCTCCATCAAACTTGAAAGAGAGTTTTGCAAGGTATTGTAGTCTGGACTGGAATTTGTTTTCATAGAGGACTTGAAGTACTCTGCTCCGTGCTCTTCTTGCCTTCATTGTTTGTGAAGAGAAATCTGCCTTTATTCTGATGGGTTTTCCTTTAAATGTGATCTGTTTCTTTTCTCTAGCAGCTTTCAGTATATTGTTCTTGTGCTGGATTTCTGGGATCTTGACTATTACATGTCTTGGTGTGTTTTTAACTGAGTTGAAGTTATTTGGAGTTCTATATGCTTTAATTACCTGATTGTCAGATTGTTTACTCATATTTGGGAAGTTTTTGGCTATTCCTTTTTTTTTATCAGTGTCTTCTGGAGAAGCAGTTATTAATTCTTTTACTACACAGATTATTTCTGATCTGATTTCCTGTATATGTTTCTGCATTTTATTCTTTACTTCAGAAGCTATTAATTCAGAGATTTGTTTTTTTATTTCAGAGTTTATTTCTGATCTGAGTTCCTCTATACTTTTCTGCTGTTGTTTCTTTCTTTCAGACACTATTGATTCAGACATTTCAGCTGTGTGATTCCCAATTTATTCTGTGCTAATGTCCTCTGCACTTGTTCTGGGTGGGCTTGGGGCCTGAGATTGCATTTTGCTCCTTCTCTTTGTCATTTTGTATAGTCCTCTGACCATTGGTGTAGAGCTTTGGTGCAGTTTTAACCTTAGCATCTACTGAAGTTTGGGTGCAGTTCTAGTAAGTTTGAGTCCATCTGATTGTGCCTGGGTTGGGCAGGGCTGCTGTGCTCAGCTTCTTACTGCTGCAGCTCTTGGAAGTGAACCTGTTGTGCCCCTCTGGCAAGATGTTCTGCTCCTAGCTTAGTTGGTTGGTTCTAGCCTCTAGTCACTCTGCAAGGACTTCAGCTGCAGAGTTTCACCCCAGGCCTATATGCCAGGCATCGGCTGGGTCTGGAGGTTTCTAGGGGTGCAGGGGAGTATGGAAGCTCTACCACATACCTGCAGGGCCTGGGTTTGGGCTGAGTCTGGAGGGGTCCAGAGAGCATGGTGAAAATTCTCTCATGTGGCGGGCTTGGGCTGGCTCCGTAGGGGTGGAGAGAGAAATGTTGTATTTAAATTATACAATTAATTCATTCCCCATGCTAGTAGGATTGTTTTGGTTTTGACAAGGTGGATCCCTGATAGCTTCCTTGGCAGCATAAACAAGACAACTGTGAAGAATGTCTTTCTCCATCTAGGAAGTTGTTGCTTACAATAATGAGTAGATTTGTGCGATAGAGAAGGATATGGTCCCCTGTGCAGCCAGGTACAGCTGATGAATTATCCCCATGGCTCCGAGAGTGACTGATATTGCATCCAAATTCCCCTAATGCAATTATAGATGTACTCTTCATAAATGAAAAATTCATTTATATGTTACTTGTAATCATTAATCTCTTCTTTTCCTAAAAATAGCTCAGAATGATGGAAATGTAACCAAGTGGTATGATGCATATTTTAATAAAGCAAGGCCGTATGTTACAAATGAAGGCTTCCCTAATCCTCCATGTGTAGAAGGGAAGACACAGTTCAGTGGCAATGAAGAAATCTATGTCATAGGTGCTGATAATGCATGTATGATTCCTGGCAATGAAGAGAAAATTTGCAATGGACCTCTAAAGCCAAAAAAGCAGTATTTGTAAGTATAGTTTATGCCAACCATATACTGTGTTTGCTAATTTGTTAATGTCTTCCATCTCTTCATCTAACCCATCATTTCAGTAAGCACTGAACATCTATCTTGTCTAGCAGCCCTAATGTTGAAGGTGTTAGGAAAGGAAAGATAAAGAAGATATTACCCTGCATTCCCTAAGTATACAGCATTTGAGGGCAACATACAAGCCTCTTAGAAATTAGGATTTGATATGTCGTTGCATGAGTACAGTATGAAAAATGTAGTATTGGAGAATATAAGTAAGTAGGAGGATTTAATTTCTTCTGCAGAAACAAATGGGAATAATGTGTTTTTTACTCATTATTTTGTCACCTATATTATTGTCCAGATTTTCAGAAAAACTATTATAATTTCACTTGATGGTTTCCTTTTGTGTCAAGCATAGACTTAATTCTGTACAATTTATCTCATCAAATATCTAAATGCATTGCCAAAATCTTTGCTACTTATAATTTTGGAATTTTTATACTTTAATAATAACATTTTGAAAACAAATGCTGATATTTGGCTTTATTGAAATCTTTGTCAAATTAAGTATTCAATTTAATGAATTATACTAATATCCAGTATTATTTTTAGATTACAAAACTATAATTTTTAGGGCCAGTGAGATAGCTCAGTGGACTAAGTGCTTGCTTAGGCAAGCGTGGGGACTTGAGTTCAATTCCTGGCACCACATACCATGCTGGCCCCAACCCCAGGTGTGCTGAGCAAGCCATTGAGTCTGGGTATGGTTGTGCATGCCTGTAAACCTGTTACTGAGGAGGCTGAGACAGGAGGATCACCATGAGTCAAGGCTGTGTAATAAGACCCGGTATGAAATACATTTAAAAAATTCTATAATTTTTAAAACAATAATCTTAACATTTTTTGATTATCAAAATGTGGTTTCCATCATTAATTTTTTTAAATGCATGTTTTTATCTTTTAGTTAAAGTACTATTAAGTTGTTTATAAATGTCTCTGGCCAAGTAGGTATTAAAAAATTTTGGTAAATTAGTCAGTTAAAACTAATGTTGGGCTGGCCAAATAGTTCAGCGGACTAAAGTGCCTGCAAGCAGGTGCAGGGGTCAGGGGTTTGATCCCTGGGTCTACTGTGCCAGCCCTGCCCCCGGGGCACCCTGAGATGGCAATTGAGACAGGGTGTGGTGGTGCATGCCTATAATCTCAGCTCTTGGGAGACTGTAAACAGGCAGATCACTATGAATCTGGTCTAGTAGTGAGACCCTGAACACCCTGTAGACTTTCCCTAAAATACAAAGAAAGAAAGAAAGAAAGAAAGAAAGAAAGAAAGAAAGAAAGAAAGAAAGAAGAAAACTGATGTCCTATTACTTATGGTTAATTATAATTATTTTGACTCAAATTCTAGGTTATTGCTTGAATTAACCATATGACAATTTGGAATATAATGTATCATAAAATTTCGTGTTTTAATTATTTTGATTTTGCATCCCTTCTCAACCAGACTCTTTCTAAAGCAAGTATAATAAGAATAATTTGATAAGAATGGAGAGGAAAATATGTATTATAATTTGTTGGCTATGTTTTTAATGCCTTGATGTTTTTAGGTTTGGGGGATTTTTTGGAGATGAAACTGAACTTGAATATTTGCATTCATTCATGTCTGGAGAACATGACATTTACATTCATCTTTAGGGAGTTTGTACAATTACTGAACATAATTTCATTCTTTTTATTCCCATAGATAAATTTCCTTTGTCCTTGAGGATACTTAGGATCAGTCATTCATTTTTAAGCTTCATTTTCTTGGGTAGCTTTTCTATTTCAAATATCATAAAAGCATAAAGTGGGCAAACACAGTTGTGCACACAGAAAAACATGTTGTTATTTTTCATGTAAATGAGACAAGTTCTATATGAGCATTGGAATCTAATTCACTAGCAATTCTAAAGATGCATGAGGTTACCAATGCTTATGTATTGTACTTGTTAAGTGTATTAGTATAAAACACTTTCAAAGAAATTTAATCATCCATCCAAATAAATCTATATGGGAGATGATTGTTTCATTTGATTCAACTTATTATTCACTAGTTTAGACAAATTTTTATTCATTGACCTGTTAAGTTCAACACACCCAGAGCATGATAATGAATTATTCATTGTATGCAGATATGATATAAATTTTTCCCTATGGTGGTTTAACTTCAGAATTTACATTTCCTAAATTCATTTTCTTCGAAAAAGCTTTCATAACTATTTGTTAAACTATTTATAGAAAAAAGGAATGTGACTTGCCAGTTGTTGATGCTTCATTTATTTGATCTTACAGGTTTAAATTTAGAGCGACAAATGTCATGGGGCAATTTACTGACTCTGATTATTCTGACCCCATTAAGACTTTAGGTAAGACATATTTTGAAAATTATTTTAACCTATGATCTTAACATGTTTATGTAGCTGGAACATTTAGTAAGTGTTTAGTAGATACGTGAACCTGTAACTGGGTATTATTAGAAACAAACTCATTTTTTGATTAATTAGCCTAAAGAAAAAAAATGTTTTTACTATTTTCTAAAAGTTGGATGTTTCTTCACTTCAAATATGAAGATGGATTTTGTTAGATTCAGAGTATTTTGAAGTATATAGTTTTATATATAAACCATTGTTACTCAGTGGAAGATAAAATAGCTTATGGAAATTTTTTTTAATAACTCTAAACACTGGAAACTTGCAAGTCCTTTTTGATGTAGTTCTTTTCATTCATGCTAATCTTATGATTTTCAATTATGTCCACATAAATTAAGCCTAAATATAACACAAATGCAATATAGTCTATATATATATATATATATATATATATATATATATCACCACCATCACTATATCACCACCATCACTGCCTTTATAATCATATCTCATATTAAGTATTTTTTACCAGACATAGTTCTAGCTTCTTCTCATGTATTAGCTGATGAAGTCTTCACACTGTCCTTTAATTTGGGTCAGTGTTTCTCACCCAACCTGACTCCTACGCTTGTGGGAATATCTGCGACTGTGTGGAGCCGTATTTTGTGGTTACACCCGAGTGGTGATGGCTGTGGGAGTGTAGATCATTGGCACTGATGGGCAAAGGTTACAAATACAGCTGAGTTTCTCCGGTACTCTGGCCATCCTTCATGCTAGGGTTCCTGAGGATGAGAGACTCTGAGTTAAGATCTAGTGTTTGTTCTGTTTTGTAGATAAGGACGCCCACACTTAGGTTGTTTAAGAATTTAAATATCTAGTGCAGGAATCCAGCATCCCATGGTAGGAATCTTCAACTGCTATACTATAAAAACAAGATTGAGATCTGGATTTAAATCTTGGTTCTGACACTTGAAAAACAAATGATTTCTGGAATCTTACTAATTTGGAAACAAAATGACAGTATTTTCACTGAAGCATTGTTGAAAGGCTTATATACAATAACATATAAATATATTCATAACTTATACTTACCAAATTTTTAAGTGCTTTATAGCTTCTCATGGATATGTTCTATTCAAATATTTTAGAAAGATTTTAATTTTGGAGAAATAGTTTTCTTTTAGATTTCACTGAGAGGATAACTGCCTGTTTCTTTTGCGCCAATCTCTCCAACCCCTAATATATCCATCAATAGTACCTTGAGGAATTAGAAGAGTAGTGTGTCTCTGAATACCCCTTGAAGATGTGAGATTGTGGTGTTGCTTAGGTCCTGGTGAGATGTTTTTCATTATATGATGAGCTGCAGTAAACTTTATTATACAGAGTATTCTACCATTTTCAGGCAGAAATTCTGTCAAGTGGTAGAAATATTAAATTACACAAACATCATCTTCTAAATCGGGAAACTGCAGCAGCCTCTAAATGGGGAAACTGCTGCTTCAAAAAAGTAAATAAGCAGCATGTAGTTTGCTGTACAGAGGCTTACAGAGGAAAAAAAAATCATTTATTTAGCTAAACTAATTCTGTGATATCATTGGCTTGATTAATTTTGCCCAATAACAACCTTTTTAAAAAAAATGTATTTGGTGCAGGGTCGCAGCTTGGACTCGTAGTGATCCTCCTGTTTTCAGCCTCTCTAGTACTGGGACTACAGCTGTGCACCACCACGTTGGTCTCAGTGGCTGGCTCAGTATGCCCCTGGGTGGGGCCTGAAGCTTGTGCTACAGTGGCTCGAACTCTGCTCTCTGTGCTCACCTAAGCAGCTGCTTAGTCTGCTGAGGTATCTCGCTGGCCCAACTTAATTATTTTAAAGCTAGATGATTAGCTTTGTAGTTTTTTTTAGTTTTGCTGAATAATTCTCCATTCATGGGTGAGTCTAATACACCCTGATTCCACACAGTAGAAATCTGTAGGTTTCACCTTCCAGAAACCATTGTTGCAGCTAATAGTGAGACAGTGCATTTCGTAATAGAAGATAAGAGACACAAAGCTAGTGGATACCTGCTGTGTCCTAGGGAGCTAATACTTTATAGGAGAAGTGTTGAGAAAAGGTTTAGACTTGCTGCACTGGGTACCATGTGCTTTGTTTCTCTTAAACTTGTGGGTTCCATATATATTATCTATGGAAGGACATGCTTGGGTCACTTACCTGAGAGCTAACGCGAGATACTCGGTAGCAGAGAGAGAGCCAAGAGTCAGGACCGTGGTATCCTGGCACACGAGTCCTTAGAGTCTGCTAGCTTGCATCCCTGTGGCCAAGGACAGGCTTTACATCACACTGTAGTCTCGGGGTGCTCTTCAGCAGTGGTCTTTTCTTTCTTTCTTCCACTCACAGCTAAGCTAGTGGAATAAGCCAACCAATGCTACAAGGGAGGGGGGCCAGATATACAATCAGTTCTCTGGTTCCCACCTTGGAATCATAGCCCCTGCCACCTCAGCTGTCCCGGTGCTACTGTGTGTCCTGGTAGCAAAGGAGACTGGCGTGTGCTGGAGACAGGGAGCGAGGCACAGAGCACAGACACCCTGAAGGCTAGCAGAGCAGGCACCTGTGGGCTGTGACTGGACAGAGCAGGTAGAAAGCCAGGAGCTGGGGAGACATCGGCAAGGGAGGGTGCCACCTACCTGTCATCAGATTTCTCAGAGCTCAATGTTATTAGTAGTCTAGAGAGGGACATACAGCCTTCTGGGAGCCCCTTTGTAGGGGCCTTCTCAGAACTTTTCTCCTGAAAGACAGCAGACTTGAAACTGGAACTTTCCATTTAACACTTACAACTGGTAAAACAGTGACAAATGGGAGAGAAAGACATTAATACAAAGCTGTGGTGTTAAAATAATTCTTGGCAAAAGAACATCATAACAAAAGACAAAGGCTAAATCTTCAGGAAGGAAATAAATTTGACCATTTCTACAATGAGCAGAAGTCCCTAGCAAGAATTATTTTATAGCTGTAAGAATGGGGACAAACAAAACAATAAAGTAATTGATGTAATATGTCTAGTGTCATCAGCAGATGGTAAAAGATAGTTATATCTTTTTTCCCCTCAAATATGTCATGTGTTAGGATAGATCACAGCACTTCAGTATGCTATTGTGTCCCTGCGTCCTTGTCAGGCCACTGAGCAAGACTTACGTGCGCATGTGACCCTAGACTTCAATGAAAGAAGTCTAATTCCTTTCTGGGTCTTCAAAACACTAGTGGATCAGTGATCTTCCGCTGGTGTTTTGCACACCACCACAACAAGCGTCAAGCTGAGTTGCTTGTTAATTGAAACCTTGAGACCTAAAAGCCTTGACAAGTATGTGTTTGTGCAGATTTTGGTGATGGTAATGCCCCTCGGAGATGCCGTTACATGGCATTAAAATAGGGATGACAGAATCACCATAGACTTTAAAAGGTTTCTGGTCAGAGAAAGGAACCAATTAAAGTAAGAAGGGGAAAGGCTGACTCTGTTGGATAAAGATGAGGCAGGGTACAAAGTGTTTGCACCTATAGAAATTGTTACAACCTTTAGGAACACACAGAGGAAATGACACAGGCCTTATTTTAATCCTAAAAATATACTTACAACTTTTCTGATTTTGTTTGCACTTAAGATTGAACATTAACATTTTATTAGCATAATTCATAAGAAACTCTTAACTTCTTTCTTACAATCCTCTTTAAGCACATCAGCTTATGGAAGCTTCTTGTTGGCAGTGTTTTGATTACAAGGCTTAATTATGGAGGATTCTTGTGATTTGAAAACCAGACACCCTGTGCTGTATCTTACAGGGGTCTCATTAGAGCTGCGCAGGATGAAACTTTAGCCCTAAGGCAAAGGCGCTGTGTGATTGTTTGCTTCTGTCCTGTCACTTGTCATTTAATTACCGTGCTGACAATGAAATGTTTCGATATATACCCCTAGAAAAAGGGACTTGCTCTGTGTCATTAACAGCTAAAGGGATCACGTTCTCTCAGGCAGAGGGAAGAAAGAGCAGAAGAAAGTTGTGGTTTTTTTTTTTTCAAACTAAGGCAGTGCGAGTGCAGCGGAGGACCTCACAACTCTGTAGTCAGGCAGATGGATTTCAGGCAGTTATAATGTATACTGAATTTATGTGATTTTAAATAAGTTAATACATTTTTTAAATTCTCTAATATCATTTATAAAATAAGAATATAAATACATATCCTATAAGCCAGCTTGGAAATTGATTCAGATGAATGAATGAATTGGTATGAAATATTTACTGATATAGATGCCTGACACTGCTTATGTTCCAAACCTTTTAAGTGGTTTTTACACACACTTATACATTCTTCAGTGTAACTCTATGGCTTTCTTTTTTTTAAGAATTTATTTATTTGGTACAGAGCCTCACTACACAGTACGGACTTGTAGTGGTCCTCCTGTCTCAGCCTCCCCAGTGCTGGGATTGCAGGCGTGCACCACCACACCTGGCTTCAGGGTTAGCATGGCACATCCAGGCTTCCAGGACTGGCATGGCGTGTGGCAGGAGGAATTGAACTCGGGACCTTGTACTTGCCAGGCAGGTGCTTAGACTGCTGAGCTATGCCCCATCCTTCCTTTTCATATATAGTCTTAATTCTTAGGTCAGAACTCTGGAGCACTATGTTCTTAAACAATTCGCCCAAGGTTTCAATGCTGACAGAGGTGATGGCAGCAGCATCCCTCAGAGCAGGGAGTGAGGGGCCAGTCAGGCTATCACGGCCTTCCTGCTGCGCTGTGTGAGCATCACTAAGGTAGCTTCCAGTCGCGTGACGTCTACACTCCAACAGGCTTCCTATGCTGGCCGTATCACTGTTTCTTCTCAATATTTTTATCATTTCTAGTTTCTCTCCTTGCTCCTTTTGTAGTCTTGGCTTTTGCAGGTTAACACTGAAAATTAACATGCTTTGGTTGTTGTGTAAAGGTAAGGTTTTCTCTTTTTATTTTTTAAACAATGGATAAGGGTGACTTTTTACACACTCTGTAAACATTATTTGTGATCTGCTTTTAGAAGTTTGCAATTTTGGGGCCAGCCAAATAGCTCAGTGGATTAAAGCACCTGCAAGCAGGTGCAGGAGCCAGGGGTTTGATCCCCAAGTCTGCCATGCCGGCACCAACCCTGGGTCGTGCTGAGAAGACAATTGAGACTGGGCCTGGTGGTGTGCGCCTATAATCCCACCTCTTGGGAGGCTGTAAACAGGCAGATCACTAAGAGTCTGATCTAGTAGTGAGACTCTGAACACCTTATAGACCCTTCTCTAAAATACAAAAAAAGAAAGAAGTTTGCAGTTTGAATGAAGATGACCACCCCCTTAGGCATTTTAATTTGTTTCTTTCAAATTTTTACTGAATATAATATTCATATACTTTATGGGATACAAAAGTAATACTGTTTTCTGCACATATATGGTATAGAATGACTGAAAGAGATAATTAATAATCTACATCTCAAAAACTTATGACTTCCCCTTATCTAAATATATTTCATGGGCTGGGGAGATAGCTCCGCAGTCTAATAGCCTGCCCAGGAAGTGCAAGGACCTGGGTTCAATCCCAGGTACCGATGTATACCAATGTATACATTGCTGGCCCCAAAACTGGGTGTGGTGGCGCACACCAGCAATCCCAGCACTGGAGTGGCTAAGGCAGGAGGATCACTATGAGTCTTGACTACATAGAGAGAGACCCTGTATCAAAAAGAATAAAACTTAAAAATAAATAAATAAATTTCATGAGTTATGAAATTCAGTAGCATTTATTAAATTCTTTGTGCAGTATTGAATGTCCCAGAGGACTACCATTAATTCAAAATGGGAAGAAAGTTCTCCCATGTATTTATTCTAAGAACATCTAAAAAAAAATAATGGAAATCCTTCTACTTTATGTGTACCTACATGAAGAGGCAGACATTGGACTAAGGGCCTTATATTTCTCATCCAATTCAAGATCCTTCTTATAGATATTTTCTAAAGCTTAAAAAGTTGGTTCTATAAGCTGAATTTTAGTCAGAAAATAAATATGAAAAATTAGAGCTTCATAATTATGAGTGGCTGAATTATAGTAGTACAATGTATTAAAGAAAAAGTTTAATTTGATGTCACAGGATTTTAAATCTAGTCAGGAAATGACTTGTGCAATTTTTAAAAAGAATCAAGTGAAATAATTCCATTTTCTGTGAAAGGATGTGAATAGGTGACCTCACTCTGTACAGGGAATACTCTGTGGATCGATGCATCGCAGTGAATCAGCAAGCTAATTCACAATCAGGGAACATTCTGTCCATGCCTGGTGGCACCTTTGTAATACACGTGCCCAGAGGATTACATATCATTTATTATTATACTGTATTCATCTCCTCACTTGGCCAGTACTTTGAAATGCTAATGCAAGTTGAAATATTTTTGTGGTCTATGAAAACATTTTTCCCACTGAGTTCTAATGCCCAGTGATTCAATATAGAATAATACCATTGACTTTTTGTTCATATTCATGCTTTCTTTCCCCAGGGTGTATAATTAGAGTTAGCATGTAAAATCTGATTAAAAAAAACAGTTATTTTGAATGTATAAAAAGGTACAGCTAAATACTTATGAGATAACATGTTATAACATCTTTCAAATGTAGTTGGAGATACTAGGGACCATGTAGGTATGATACCTCTTTAAAATCCATGGAGGTATAAAAATTATCTAAAATTCAGTATTCATTCAAACCTGCAAGGAAGACTAGCCATAGGAATCCTGTCAATATTTTATGACAAAAAAGATGAAACATTAATCTACATGATTTACAGATAGTTAATCTATTTTCTCATTGAATTGAAACACTTTTTAGAAAATTATAAACCGTGTACCTTGAAATTGCTTATGATTATAATTAGTAGTTGCACATAAAATTGATGCTTAATTTATATATTTTTACTTTGTGCAATGTCTGATCTTCAGCCTGAAAGTTTTAACAACTATTTCAAAATAAAAATATTTGTTCATTAGTAGAGGTGACAAATATTTAGGGAACATTAAATGTGTGCCCTTTACTATACTCAGAACTTGGAACAGTTCTGAGTACACATCCTTGGAAAACTTACATTCTGGATGGGAAGACATAATAGACAGTACGAATAATAAGTAAGAGAATTTTAATACATTTTAAAAGATGATAGGTATAGAAAAAAAAGTAAAGGGGCAATAGAGAGACCATGCAAGGGGTCTTACATTCAGATGTGAGTAGGATGTTGTCTGCTCAGGCTGCCGTGACAAGTACCATAAACTAAGGATCTTAAACAGCAGAAGCCGCAGTGGCTCATTTCGTGGCAGTCTGGCGCCTGACGTGGAGACAGAGCCCGGGTGCGGTCTTCCCGGCCAAGGCCTTCTTTCGGCTGCCTTCCTGCTGTACCCTCACAAGGCTTTTCTTTGGAGCGCACGTGATGGTTAAGAGGGTTAGAGGAGTAAGAAGAGGAAGAAAGAAAGAAGGGAGAGGGAAAGGGAAGAAGGGAAGAAAAGAAGGGGATGTCTTTTTATTTCTCTCTATAGGGACAGTTATCCAATCAGATCTAATGAGTCCCATGGTTTCATTTAATTTTTAGTTTCTTCCTACTCCAAGTGTAACCACCCTGAAGTTAGGACTTGAATATATACATTTTGGCAGAACATAGGTACTCAGAGCATAATAGGTGGTCAGTGAAAATGTATGTTTGAGCAAACCCGTGCTGGAAATTATATAAAAAGTTTTTACCTCTCTGGGCAGAGGAAAAAGGTACTACAAGAGCCCTATAACATGAGAAACCTGCCATGAGTCCTCAGTAAGGAAGCCGGTCTGGCCCCAGAGGAGCGAGCAAGGGAGGGATGAAGGAGAAGCCAGAGGTAACGGGAACAGAGGGCGAGGGAGGGCCCAGCTCACTCAGGGCGTTGGCAGGGCTTTGGCTTTGCCTGTGAGCAATGCGGAAGATTTTCCGCAGAGAGGCAATGTTTGAAATGAATCATTGCTGCTGATCTTTTGAAGATGGTAGAAGGACAAAGAGGGACACAGGGACATTTGTTAGACATTCATAGGATAATTCGACAAGATGAAAGCCAGCCCTCATCAAGGCACTAATCGAGTAGGTCATAGCACGAGGGTAGAGCATGACTAAAAGCAAAAAGGATGAAACATCATGAGCCCTTGCATGCCTCCGAAGGAGATGCTTGCAATGATCATTTCCCATTTGCTTTATTTTTTATTCATTCAATTATTTCTAATGTGTTTAATAGTAAGTCATAGACAGTATGATATCTCACCCTTAAATGGTTAGTATGTTTCTTTAGTGAATACATTTTGTTATATTTCCAGAGTTAAAATCAACAATAAATCCTTTATATTTTAATACTATATACATTTCTAAATCATCTCTGAGCTCATTACTCAAAATTTCTGTAAAACCAGAATACAGATGATTATATCTATGATTATATCTCTTCAGACTCTTTTAATATCAAGGACGCTATTCTTTTTATTGCCCCGTGGCATAGACTCATTGAAGTAGCAAACCAGAGATCTCGTAGGAGGCCTCAGGTGTCAGGTGGACCTGTTTCCTCTTTGTGCCCTATCATTTTATTTTATACTTTCTTTCTCCTACTCTCTTGTAACAAAACCTATTTAGAAACAAAATCTAAAGCTTTGAATATTCATGATCAGTGTTTTTGTTGGGTACTTCTATAGATGTTGCTGCCTACAGCAGAACTTCCCCAGTCAGAAAGAGTGTAGTATTTGCTTGTTATGCTTATTGACTGGCAGTCAGTAACACTATTATTCTTCATTAGGAAATTGTTTGTTGCTACTTAGCAAATAATCTGTGGGTTGATATTCTGATACCCTTTAATGTCCAATTCTCTATCAATTTTCTACTTGCTCATTTTAGAATATGCTTATAATTGTTACTTGAATCAACTACTTCATTAGGAATCTGAAATTATTACATTTTACATTTTCTTTCTTCTACATTTATTAAGGAGAACTTTCTTTTACTAAATTTTATATATTTACTAGGGCTATTTTAAAAAATCCATACTATATAGTCACATGGAAAATGCAGAACATTATAATTTTTAATTATAATTTACATGTATTTAGTATAGGGAAATTGTTTAGGAATATCTGTTGCTTACAGTTCAATATTTTTGGTTTTTTTATTAAATTATATTAAGCACATAACTTTTTAAATGTATACAATCTATTTCAATCTGCTTCAGCTTTTACTTATTACAATGCTTAAATTATCAGTTATTTGGAGTCTATTAAAAATAATCTTTTGTTCTTTTCATATCATTAACCTTTCTTAATTTCTTAGCTTTCTAGTACCTATGTTTTGAATTCATTTTACTCCATATTCCACTGAGGAATTGATGTCTTTAAAAAGGCTCTTGTCATTTCACTGACCTTGTCAGACCAAAAAGCTACAACTCTTGTTGCACAGGTCCTGCTTTACCTTGGTCTTAACCATCCAGTAGAAAAGTATGAAGATGAAATGTAGGAAGTAAAGCCATGTTGTTATGTTGAGCTGTGGGGGACTCAGGTCAATAATTTCTGACATTGCCAGTTAAACAGAAGACCCAATGCTATTATGGGCTACTGGACTATTTTAGAATATTTTGCTGAGTTTACACACCTATAATATTCAACAACGGAACTTAAAAAAAATTGGGGTATAACTATGAATGTCCATTTTGTATCTGTGTATTCAAAGTGGTTGGGATAGATATATAGTTGCATTCTCTTAATGAATAGAATGATTTTTTCTAATGGTGTTTGTAAGTAGGATCACAAGTCTGCATCTTGTACAGCAATTAACCACTGAGAAGAATGTATGCAGTGTATTATTTGTTGAAACTGTACTTTCGATTTGATTTGAAACTGTCTCATTGCTATATGTTTATCAATAAAACTTTGAAAAGAAAAAAAATAAAATTTTGAGGTTTTTATCTAGAAAAAAAAATAAAAAAAAATAAAAAGGCCCTTGTTCAGTAAAAAGTATACTTACAAAAATGTTCTTTAAAAGAAAGAAAATCAAATTTGACTCTTAGGTCTTGGCCAGAGCAGTTGGAACTGTGGAATTTCTGTCAGCTGACAAGTGGAAAAATGCATTGAAAAGAGCAAAATGTGATAGTTTAGCTTTGAACATACTGATTTCAAAACTTCAGTTATATTGCCACATAAGGATGTGAATTATACTTCTACATAAAGTACACAATTGAACGTATGAGTTTGAGGTCAAAAAATTAAGTGCTCATCATAATACATTGTCATTTTAACATATGAAAGTTAAAATCACGATGTCTCACAAAAGTATGAGTTTAGATACAGGAAAAAAAATGGGCCAAGGCCAAACATTGGGTCTCAAAATTAAAAGACCTGGAAGAGAAATAAACAATTTTTTTTTTACATTTTACTAGCATTCTTGAGCAATATGCCGAGAAAATATTGTTGTAGTTACAGCCCCCGAATAGTATCCCATGAAAACATTTTTAACAATAATGTCACCCATCTTTTCCAGGTGAAGGACTTTCAGAAAGAGCTGTAGAGATCATTCTTTCAGTCACTTTGTGTATCCTTTCAATAATTCTTCTTGGAACAGCTATTTTTGCATTTGCAAGGTACGATTTATTTGTGTTCACAACATTCCTGACATGCTTTCCTGTGACTTTTATACCATCATGGTCCAACTGGGAGACAGAAGCCACAGCAGTTACATGAGTGGGAAACATTTTTTTTTCTTTTTCTTAAATTGAAAGAAATATTTATCATGTACCATATGATGTTTTAAATATATATACTGTAGGTTGATTAATCTAGTCATAAATAAGGACATCTTGTAGTTTGATGGAAAACATTTAATATTAAGAACAATTAAGTAGACAAAATAGATAACTTCTATAGGAGGTAAAAGAAAATTCCAAGGAGTTTGGGCATATTTTAGTCTCTCAAATTCTGTCTTAGTCTTTTCAGTGTCATTGCTGGGACAAAACGCCTGCCTCTCAAAGTTATTGGATGAAAGTTTTTTTTTTTTTTTTTTTTTTTTTAGCTCACAGTTTGTAGAGATTTCAGTCCATAATTGGCTGGCTTTAAGGCAGGGTGACACATGGTAGAGGGGCAACCATTTATGGTGATGGAAGAAAGCAAAAGCAATAAGGACAAAGGCAAGGACCAGCCTCTTTCTGTCCTTCATATTGTATCCAGTCTACTTGGATTAGGGCAGTGCCAATCCAGTCAGTGGACTGATTGAGCAGTCATTCATCCTTAATCCCATCATTGCACATTCTAGATTCAGCTTCCTCTGAAAATATCCTAGGACCCCATGAGTTTTTATGGGACATCTAGACATAAGCCATAACATTTTACCCCTGGCCTCCCAAAGACTCATGGACATTTAGTCCTCCTCCAAGCGTTGCCAAATCCTAGAAGCTTCAGCTTTGATGATAAGTACAAATCTTGTCACCTCTGAGATTTAAGGCAGACTTTTAGCTGTGAGCCACTGTATAAATGAAAAGAAAGTGAAACACTTCTAACATTTAGTGCCATAAGATAGACATTTCCATTCCAAAAATGACAAATGGGGATGCAAAGGAATGGATTTGCCTAACCAAGTCCAGAATCCAGCACAGCAAACATTAAGTCTGGTAGCCCCATGTGCAGCATCTGAGGCAATCTGTGTAAGATGTTAACTCCCAAAGGTTTGAGTGGCTACATCCCACAGCACTACTGGTTGTTATAGGTCCCGTGGCTTCACCCTTGGAAACCTCTGCTCCTGCCTTGAAGTTTTCCTCAGATGTTCCATGTTCCTGGATTTACAGATTTCTGGGTTCTTCACAGTACCTTGGCTTCACACTCACAACTCGACAAACTGTCCCCTCAGGAGCAAACTATCTGGATTCCCAGGGTTTATTCTGAAATCTGGGTGAAAGCCTTTTAGAACCCACAATGTTTTCATGTTGCATATACCTAAAACTAGTGCCACATGGATAGTGCCAATGTCTCCTACCAGCAGGAGCTGTACCCAGGCTTTCCCCTCTGTTGGCTGTAGCAGTTGATTGCTTGGGTTGCTGAGCACCCTGACTCCAGTTCTAAGGAAAAACTCTCTATTCTGCTAACATTCTGAGGCATCACAGTCTGGGGCTTTCTTCTCAAAGCAGTCTTTCACTTTTTTTACCTTTTCTTTCTTTTCTCTTGATTCTCAACATAGATCTGGCTAAAAGCCCCAACAATAGCCATGCCACCACCTCAGGATTTCACTGCCTTGAAACTTCTTCTGCCAACTACTGTGCTGCCTTTAATCTCAGTTCAGGCAATCTTTAGACCTGAGCAAAATGTAGAAAGATTTTTTGGCAATCCCTAATGAACAGCATGTGTAGTCCAGCAGTTAGTGCAGTTTTTCTTCCTAGTAGAAACTGAGCCTGATCTTCACTGGCTTTCTGATCTTTTGAGTTCTGGCTGGAAACTTGCCTGCTATACAGCCTAATGTTTTCCAAGGCTCCTCTTCAGCCAGCATCTCCAAACCTTCCCAAACTTCCCACAAGCCAATTTCAAAGGCTCCTGAACCATAAATGCTACTCTCTTTTGTCAGGTATAATTACAGCTACAACCCCATGTCTCTAGAATCAAATTCTGTCATAGGTATTTTTCTCTTGTATCTGGGACAAAATATCTGTCATCCAAAGTTAAAAGAGGAAAGGTTTATTTGGCTCAGTTTGTAGAGGGTCCAGTCCTTATTTGGCTGGCTCCAAAGAAGGGTAGGTGGGCGAAGAGCAGCCCATGGCACCCACAAGGATGTAAAAGCAATTAGAACAAAGGGGAGGCAATGCTCCTTTGGTCTCTGATATTGTACCCAGTTTACTGGAATTAGGGTGGTACTTAATCAATGCCTCAGCCAGCAAGCTTCCACTCTTAATCGCAGCATTGCACATTCTAGATTTATCTACTTCTGAAAAAATCCTATGACTACATGAGGCTTTAGGGGAGATCTAGATACAAACCATAGTAGGATCACGAGTAAAAATGAAACCCTACTCTCTATAGACTGAGGGAGCAAAGACAATCAGGGGACTAAGAACTAGACGAAGTCCCCTCTTAAGGGTGTCATAGAATGAGTGCTCCAACCACATACAGCATGTCACCTGTCAGTGTGTAAAGAGACATGACAGAAGGAAGGAAGCTGTTTTGAAGACGCTTGTTATCAGAGGGCAGGCAGACCAAGACTTTCTGTAGAAGTGTCCAGTTCCTGGTGAATGCTGTAGGAAGACTGGGGATTCTTGGAATCATTCACCAAAGGGTTGAGGTGCGCATGTACTTATGAGGTACTGAGAGCACATCTAGGCGGGCTGCTGCACTCCCATGGGAAAATAATAACACAGAATCGGCCTCATCTGGGGGCAGCAAATCTTCATCCCTGTTGCCCAGCAAGTTCACTCCAGCCCTCTGTATTAGCAAAGCTTAGTGTTTGGCCAGCTGGCAAAAGAGAATTATCCATTATCACAACGCAAGGCAAAAAAAGGGTGGATCGGGGAGGGAGCAACAAAGCAATAACACACACATCTATAGCAGAATCTAGTGTTCTATGTTTCAATATTTCTGATGTTTAATTTCAAGTGATTAATATAATCTAAAATTTAAAGCATATAATAAGATGTAACTTTTATAGTAAGAACAATACTTTCAAAAGGCCTCGCATCCATATATGGCTGGCCCTTTCACATGACTACTCTATAAACTTGTCTGTTCTAAGTTTCTGAAGTATCTGTTCCAATTCGGAGAACTTTCTTTTTCATTCCCTTGTGGTCTAAAGGGTTTCAGTGGGAAATCTTACTTATCAGCCCCAAAATCTAGTTTTATAAGGTGACTTGCTGAGATAATGGGCTTTTACATTTGTGAAGCCAACCAGTATATTCATTTCCTAAATAGTCCAACGAGATTTTTAAAATTTGACTAGAGAATATTGTCTTTTGTGCTTTTTTTTTTTTTCTTTCCTTTCAATTTCATGTATTTGGCACAGGGTCTCACTATGCAGCTTGGAATCATAGTGATCTTCCTGTTTTAGGCTCCCAGCGCTGGGATTGCAAGCATGTGCCACTATGCCCAGTTGTGGTACCATGCCTGGGGCCGGGCCTGCATGGTGTGTGGTACCGGGGATGGAACCTGGGTCCTTGCACTTGCCTAGGCAGGCACTTAGACCACTGAGCTATCTCTGCAGCCCCTGTCTTATGTTCTAAATGCTGTCTGTTTTACCTTGAATATCTTAAATTATCTTCATAAATAATTGCAAGTCTCTTGAAAAAATGATATTTTCTTAATAACACCTACTGTTCAAAGATTCAGCCAGAAAGCTGGTGAGAAAAGTTCACTGTTCTAGGTACTACGTATATTTTGTGATACATAGGCCGTGACCTGAAGGAGTGTACAACCACCATATTTATATTGTTTCCTTGCTGTAAAATTGTCTTTCACTTCTCATTTTATTCCATTAAGTGGGCAGGAAATTCTCCCTTTGTATTCTGCACCTTCCTTATACTCTTCAGTCAAAAGATTCTGTTTCACTGGAACATTTTTAGGCTTTTATATAACTTTCCTTTTGCCCAATTAAATGGGCTGTCTCTTCTTTGCTCTCCTGGATGACCTAGTATAAATTCTACTCAACTTCTCCTAAATACTGACAGTGGTATGACTTGTATAACATTTTATAATTAATCAATGAACTTTTGAGTTGTAATTTAAAAGATTTTTCTTTTTTTCTACATTTGTGGGTCCTATTTCTCTACTAAATTTTAGTTGCTGAAAATAAGAATCTTACTTCATGCTTTCCATATCACTCTCAGTATTTAACTCATAAGAAACAGTGAATATTTGGAATATGAGTAATAAATTATTATTCACTAAAAGCTTATTCTAACCTTGTAATATACCATACTATGCCATGGAAAAATATACATGTATGAGCTTAAAATTAAAAAATAAAAAACTTCAATATTAATCTAGCAAGTAAAAGACATATACAATAAAAGTTACAGTACCCTGAAAAAGGAGATCAAAGAGGATATCAGAAAATGGAAAGAATCTTATTCTTGGACAGGAAGAACAAACATAGCAAATGGCCATACTCCCCAAACAGCAGCATAGATTTAACACAAGCTGAATCACAGTACCGTGAGCAGAACTCACGGATCTAGAGAAAACATTCCTAAACTTCATTTGGAATCAGAAGAGACCTAGAAGAGCAAGAGCAATTCTGGGCAACAATGACAAGTCAAGGGGTATTGTAATCCCACACTTGCAATTCTACTACAAAGCCACTAGGAGAAAATCAGCACAATATTGAGGAAAAACAAAACAAAACAAAACAAAACACAAAAAACTGACTTCAGGATCAATAGAACAGAAGATGTAAATGCAACCCCAAACACATTCAGCCACCTCGACAAAGGAATCAAACATGTTCATAGAAGAAAGTAAGTCTCATTAATAAACGGAGCTAGAGAAACGGGCTTTCTACATGCCAAAGGCTAAACTTAGACCCATGGCTGTCACCATACAAGAAAGTATGGTGGACTAAAGTAAAAATGGACCAAAGATCTAAATGTGACAACAGAAACTCTAAATTGAGTGGCTTAAAGTGAAAAGGCTTTAGCTTAATTCTCAGATTCATGTGCCTTTCAGTTCTGAACCTCAGTTTTCTAATTGTAAGCAAAGGCAGTAGTATATACTTTTAAAATATTTTCATAAAAACTCAATTATACAGTTAAAATCACTTTTAGGTGTTTTCATGCAGTGTAAAATCTTTCAGTATGCAAAGAAATGCATTGTTCGAAGCGCAAGTGTTAGCTTCCACTTCGATATATATTTTCTCTCTCTGACAGCTCAATGAGACACATGGAGGGAGGAGAAACAGCCCACAGACTCAGTTTAACTACTCTGTATTTTAAATGTGCCATTTGCTCAGCCCTTGATCAACTAAATCTCATTAAATTTGGGGTGTCAAACAGCTTGTTATAAAAGATACCTGAAGAAGTTCTATGAAATTAAAATGGATAAAAGAAATAAAACAGCTATAAAATTGCCACCTATTCTGAAATGGGATTACAACAAAAAATTCTTCCACTAATTGAATTTACTTCAAAGGGAAGTAAACCTATTTTCATATGTTTTGTGTGACATGCCCCTCGCGGGCTTCACTGCTCTTGTTCTAGAATTCGACAGAAGCAGAAAGAAGGTGGAACATACTCTCCTCGGGATGCAGAAACAATTGACACTAAGTTCAAGCTGGACCAGCTCATCACAATGGCGGACCTGGAGCTGAACGATGAGAGATTAACGCGGTGAGCACACTCCTTTAGGCGGTCAGTGGTCCAGAGGACCTGGAGCCATGACCCTGTGCTGACCTATGCTTGTTGGAAGTGTTTGTGGGGCTCTAGTTTACACAGGTCACAGGGATCTTCTTTCAAAGGGTGACCTTCGTCTCCTACATACTTCTCACTGCTCTTCAGAGAATCGCTTAATCTTCCTAATATTTTGGGCTCAGTGTGAACCTGGGACTGTAATGTTCAACCAAGAATCTTTTCCTGAGACAAATACTTTTACACCTTAAAACTTTAACTTTGTGTTTAAGTGTTCACTTCATAGATTTAATGATGGATTCCTTGTACATCGTATCTTTGAAGATGTGTCCACAATGAAGTTACAACTTTAATTACATTTATAACACTTATAGTTCCAAATTTTAATAGAGGAGTACATGAAAATCTAAACCATAAATGACATTTTCATTGTTGAAATTGCTTAATATTTAAAAACTAAACATAATGTAAAATATACCTTCAAAAGAGAAGCATAATTGTATATATAACTATTACATTGATATGTAGTAGAAATAGTAAAGTGCTTAGTTTTAAATAAAAATTTAAGTCTTTTTAAAGTATAAATTATTCAAAATGTTGGTGCATTTTTAAGCTTGTCTATTAAGATAATCCATCAAATTCTTAATAAAAGCTATCATCAGATTGTCTTGACAGTTTATGCTTTTATAAGATACAATATGTGATGCTTATAAGATTATTAAAAAGTATTGCATAGCTCTCTGATTATGAAATTACTGTGATATTTAAAATGGGAAATTAACATCTTGAACATTAGAAATAATTCAGCATTTGTAGTTGTCATTTATCACAGTTGGTCTCCACCTAATATGATGACTTGTAAATATATTTCTAGCATGTCTAAAAATATCTAATAAGTACTACAGTGGAAATCATCACCCAAGGATCAGTGTCCTTCCAAGTGCTATGAAATGATTACTTAGCATTATCACTAAATTGCAAGGAATGTTGGTTCATAGATAGGAAAACTTGCTTTTAAACATTTGGATTTTGATCTTTGTCTACATTCTAATAGTTTGTTCCCTGACATAAAACATAGTGTTTCAAAGACTTAAGTCTAAGGTGATTGTGAACTACTTAGGACATGATTTTCACATAAGAAAAACTACACATAAGAGATCCATAGGTTACCTGCAGGACCACCAGAGCCAAACCATGTCATAGACACACCAGAACATTACTAGTACTAGGCTCTGTCCTGGTCTTCAACAGGTCATGCTGCAAAAATAAAAGAAAATTTCTTCTCTTCCCATGGAGGGCCAACTGAATTTCAGAAATTCCTTCCATTTTCACCTTCTGTGTACCTTTTTAGATTATCTGTGTTGCCTTCACAAGCCAAGAGCCCTGGTTTCTCTGTTGTCCCTTTTGTGTATACCTGACAGTGTACAAAGATAGCTTCAACTCTCTGGCTTTTTCTGTGCAGTTAATTTTAGCCACTTGACTTTGTTTGTAATAAAAATGTAAACTTCGAGGAGCCAATACCACTTGTAGAACATTACGGATGTTTCAAAAAACAATGCTTATTAACCCCCCTCACTCAAAATTCATAGTAAGAAAATCTTAAGGTGAACTAACATAGCAAAATGGAAAAGCAACGTGGAAGGAAATATTCTGTGTCAAAGAAGTTACTATTTTCGGCTGCAGACATGCGGTTGTGGGGTTTATTTTCCTCAGCTGTGTGTTTTTACATCTTGTCCTGTCCTCCACTTGTGAACACTGACTACAATCATGATGAAAAAATCATAAGGGTTTGGTTTTGGTTTTGAATTTTGCAGTGCCTATCACAGCAGCTACAGAGGAGGTCAGGGCCTTGGAAATGTGCACAGGAGACTGAAAATTGTTTATTATGGGGTACTCATGGTCCAAGGGCTGACCTTGACTCTCTAATATTTATTTTCTTGATTCTATATCTATTTCTCCATTGCATTATTTGTAAAGTGCTGCAGAAGTGGAATAATATTTTGAATAGTTTTTTTCACATCATAGCAAATTACTATTTATCACACCAATAGCAAAGTTGAAAGTATCCATGTCTATGTTTTTCACTTTTTCATTTGTTTGTCATGATACAGCATCCACGTTTGTAGTACCAATGGCATGTAACAATATGCTCTGCTAGATTTAGTATAAAATTTTATTAAGATGACAACTAAGTGGTTTGAGTATTAACCTTATTATAGAGATATATGAATTTTCATGTCACTCAACCACAGACTAAGAAAACATAACAGCTGAAAATAATTAGCTACACAGAACATATGCATAAGGGCCTGTCCTTCAGTGGAGCTTTATGAGTCTTCATTATTCTTTTTAAAATTAATTAATTAATGTATGTATTTAGTACAGGGTCTCATACGTAATGAGGACTCGCAGTGATCCTCCTGTCTCAGCCTCCCCAGAGCTGGGATTACAGGGGTGTGCGACTACGCCCAGTTTTGGAGGTCTGCATAGTGTACCCATGCTGGGGCTGGCTTTGTGTGCCCTAATGGGATTGAGCATCGAACCTGTGTCCTTGTGCTTGCTAGGCAAGTGCTTAGACCACTGAGCTAGCTCCTCAGCCCCTCATTATTCTTAAAGAATTGAGTCTCTTCATGGTCAAATGGTTGTTTGGAAATGAACAACTGAGTTCAACTTACCTCTTATATAGTTTGGCCTCTTAATCTGTGTCTTCCAGGAAAGATGCTAGTTTTCTTTGAAGCTACCCTCCTAACGTATGTATAGTTGTTTCTACTTGAATTTTAGATATGTTCTTTCTCTTCCAGTCTGCCAGACTTTTCATAGTAAAATGAGTTTTCCATTAGTGTTGTATGTCCCATCTGGCTAAAAGAGAAATTATAAGAAAATAACATCTAATCATTAATTAAAATGCTAATTTTAGAGAATTAACAATTGACAAAAACATAGCATTTGGTAACAACTTCTTTTAAAGTCTTAAAGTTTTACAGTTAATAAATTTGTTAAATACTTTATATATTTGGCTTAAATTTTAAGGCCCAATCTGAAAAGACTTTTTTGTGTGTCAACCCTAATTGTTTAATTATATTCCACCTTCTTTTCATGAAGAGTTTGAAGATGCATTCTCCCACATATGCTAGTTCTTCTCAAAGGAGAACAGGCGTCGAGTTTGAGTTTAGCATTCCTTAATTCCATGAGAACATTGAGGGATATGCTAGGATAATGTTTTACATTCTTAATTGGGCTGATATTTATATTATAAAAATGCACATTTTATATTACATTGAAACTAGACCATGCAAGCAATACTTTGTAGAAAGCATATTTAATATTTTAGGATCACAGATTGCATAATCACCAAATACAGACGTTGGACTTTCTTCCATGATAAATGAAGCACCTTCTGTGATGGCTTCTACAAAGCATAGCCACTTACTTGGTCTACTGAGGTGAGGAGGATCTCTAGGAGAATATGTTATTTGTTGGCCTACTCAGTAGACACAGAGGTAAGGCACATATCTGTATCTTTGAAATCACAAAGCCAATTGACTCTGAGGCTTGCTTTTAACTTTATTTGTACCAAAGATTACCTTCCCAAGAGAATCAAATAACCTGGCAGAATTTTCACAAGTCAAAGATTTTCTTTCAAATTTATTTTTCATTATCTTCTTTTCCATACTTGTTACAGAAGTTTTGTTTCCTCTGGTAACTAAATCAGGAAAAAAGTAGTAAAACAATACTAATATTGACAGAAATTTAATTTCTTTTAAGGTTCTAAAATTTATCTCTAAAATTTGTGCATATTTTACATTTATCTACCTTTTATTTCAGTTGAGTTAATGTACTTGCACATTATTTTATGTTTGAATGCCCAAACCAGTAAGCATACGAATAGAATTAATGT
>NW_004524580.1:8076159-8088889 GCF_000260255.1 Octodon degus
TGGCATGTGGTGCTGGGGGATTGAACCGCGGTCCCTGATGCCTTGCCAAGCTTGTTCTAAGTAGGTGCTTTAGACCACTGAGCCATCTCTCCAGCCCCAAATTTTCTATTTTTAATGGAAATTTTCTTCATAATTTTGTTTTCAATATTTTTATAAATATACAAATTGAATCTTTGTTAAATGTGTCATGCCTTTTTGAAGCTTGCTACTTAAAAGAATTCTGTGCACATGTACTGTCAATTTAAATCAAACTAATTAGGGCCGGCCAAATAGCTGAGTGGATTAAAGCACCTGCAAGCAGGTGCAGGGGCCAGGGGTTCGATCCTTGGGCCTGCCAAGCCCCTCCCCCAGGGGAGTGCGCACTGAGATGGCAATTGAGACTGGGCATGATGGTGCGTACCTGTAATCCCAGCTCGTGGGAGGCTGTAAACAGGAGGATCATTATTAGTCGGATTGAGTAATGGGACCTTGAACACTCTGTAGACCCTTCCCTAAATAATACCAAAAAATAATAATAATAAAAAATAAATAAACAAAATGTATTATGCATTTTTTGTGACATTAAAAACCATGCCAGTCTACTTTCACAAATAGAATTTGCTAACATGGAAATTGCTTCTATGGATGAGCAATTATCACATCATCATATTACATGTAATGATTTCATCTAACTGTTTGAACTATTTGTGATAGGCTCTCATGTCCCTAATTTACATACATGTATATAAGTAAATTATAATTATATAAAAGATATATGATCAAATTGTGTAGGTAATTGTCCAGAGTTGTGTGTCTAGTTAACAGAAGATCCAAGATGCTAGCCCAGCGTGCCTGATTCTGAGGTATCAAGATACACCTACATTTGTGTGTGTATGTGCCCTGTGTTTAACCGTGAAGCAAAATAGAGATCAATGTAAACTCTTGTAGACAGGGACCCATGCTATTCTGCAACAGCTCTTTCCAAGCTGTGAATAATTTTAAGGTAGGACCTACTGCCCTTGATTTGCTTACTGTCCCACAGTATGGGACAGAGAAAAATAGCATGTTAGTGCAGGATAGACTTGTAGACACTGGAGAGCCTTTAATAGTATAATTTTCATTTTGATTTCAGTAAGAATATGTTATCTTTGATATGTGAAACTCTATGTAGAATAGTTTGTGTAGATTTGTCATCACTGTTGATAGATTTAGGTCAGTTTTTCATTATCGTAACCTGTCTTTGAAAGCAATGTTTAAAAAAAGTGAATCCATAATGTAAGAAACAAAAAAGTGAAATAAAGATTAACATACCTTAAATCCATGCTATTGTAGTAGCAAATCTGAAATAATACACTACGCTTTGGATACTAAATGAATAATGAATCTTTACTTCCAGATACTCTTCGTTTTTCTTTAGACGCAAGGAGATTTTTGTCATCCAGTAAGTTATGTGGTGGTGCAGAGCTCTGCTGTGGTTTTCATTTTGTCAGGGGGTGTGTTCTGGATTTTCAGATACATGATATTGAACATTTATATATTATTTTTCAAAGCCAAAAAATGCTTTCTAGTTACAGAGTATCTTTTCCGAAACTGCATGCTATTGATATGATAGTTACTCTTCTTAAAATGCACATTAACTCATAATGTGCATGTCTTCGGAATTTGCTGTGTTCTCATGTTGTGTTTGTTAGCTTTGATAGTAAATTAAGTTTTCACCTAGATTTCTTTACAGGCTTCTTGTTCTATTATTCCCATGACATAAGAGCAAAACTCTCCATCTAATGAGTGGAGTCTGGATTCCAACTTCAGACAAGCTCATTGCTACAATTGCAGATGGTAATCTCTAAGGAGCAAGAAAATAACATTTTTGTTATCTGCCTCTCTGGTGTGAACACAGAATGATATATTTCATAGAACTCGTGCTTCTTCTCAGATCCACAGGTAGCCAATTGTGCATGCTTTAGAAACTCCCTGGATGGTCACAAATGCCATTTGTTTCACAGCACAAAAAATTTCTTGACACGTTGTGAGAGTAGCAAAGCAGAATATTAACATTAGTAGAGACTCTCACATTGATTTAGTGTCCCAGACGGAGATAATACATTTCTTCTTGCAAAGGATATGAATTCAGGCCGAGAATTAAGACGCTTTTGATTCCAAAATCACAAATCTACCAAAAACAGGAGTGAGTTTCCATGAGCTACGAGGCTGCACGGGCCAGCACTCCTGACATTCTGGTTGACTATGTGTGGAGCTCACTGGGAGTAAAACAGAGGAATCCACCTCTATTTCTTCTCTAAGCACATTTAGCATTTTGTATCATTGTGTTCCACTTGAGATTGATAATTAACAAATTCCCAAGGACAGAATAAGAACAGTTTTATGAAAACACAAAAATACATTTGCTTTAGATTATATGCTTGAAAGGATTAAAAATTTGTGAAAGTAAGATATTAGACTAATATCTTAGACTAATATAATTGATTGCATCACGTAAAACACATTTGCAATGAGCACTCAAAGCTGACTCCCCTGCATTCTAGCCCCACAAGTGGTCTGGCTGAGCAACTCTACTGAATGTCATTTTTTTAGGTAGCAGTGATTTTTAATTTAAGAATCTGAATATCTTTTAACATGTAAAACAAATATGTACATCTGTATGCATCACAATAATGATGTTTCAGTACATGGATGCACTATAACATATAAATCAGGTTGAGCATCTGTGTGTGCAAACACTATTTCTTTGTGGTGAAAGCATGCAGACTCCTTGTATCTTTCTGGAATATAACAATAATCAATGTCTTCCTTCATCATAAAACAGAATTATTTCACTTCTAAGATTTTCTTCTCACAACTTGCCATCAGTTCCTCAGAAAAGGGCCACCATTTTTACAGTGTCTCTATTACCAGATTTTCTTTCCCATAAGTAGTGAAGAGTGTACTTTCAGATTAAGCTCTTCCTTTCATTGAGCTGAACTTAATAGTTTAGGTTAATCACAACCTTCACAGAATAACTCCAGATACAGCATATCAGTTAAAGAATAGGTGATCTCCAAATTTTTGGAGGACATTCATTGCTTACCCACCACTCTACTGAATAGCTCAGACTGTAAGATCTTTTTAGATTGTACGATGCTTTGTGTCTCCTTCTTTGCTGGGAAGGTTTGTCCACCTCTTCACACAGCTGTCAGCAATCTCTCCTCTCCTTCTCTGCTTCCTCCCCATGACTTTTGAGATTACTAAATTATGCCTATGGTTTTAATTTTTAATACATGGCTGGTAAAATAAAACACCTGGTCAAGAATTTGTTTGCAAATGTGCTAATATAGAAAGGCCTAATTAATGAGGCAAATTTGATTTCTGCCACAATAGGAATCTGACCTCAGCCCTTAACAATCAGAAAGATTTTGCTCCCATCTCAATCTAAAAGACTAGTCTACCATTTTTGAAGGCAAGAAATCTGAAATGGGCACCTATCATTTGCCAGGCACTGGAAATACTACCACAGAAAGGAAGGGGCACTGCCCAAGAGCTGTCGTTGAAATTGCTAATGCCCCTCATGATGATTTATACTTACAGAGATCAGAAGACTGGTTGAGAAAGAGCAAGATAACACTGACTAATTGATTATTTTTCTAATTAAGAACAGCATCATATTACTCAGTGATTCAGGTGGAATGTTTCCCTTTTAAAATGAAGTTTTAGAAACTGCTGTAATGAGCCAGGCATCGGTTAGAATAATATTTTTAGTTTATATTGAGAGCAACAAAAAATTATTGGTGATTAGGCAAAAGAATAAAGAGCAATCTGAAAGAGCATGATTTAAAAACCTAGAACAAGTAAAACGAATGAAAAAATTAATATATCTCTAAAAGCGTTATAGTAAATGCTTTGGATGAATAATAACATATCACCATAGAAGTAGAAATATAAACATTTTGAATAATGACAATGAAATATGTAAATTAAAAGATCATATTCAATGTTTACAAAACTAGGAAAATAGTAACATGCTTTTTTTCCAGAAAGATAGATTCTTTACAAGTTTGTTATTTGAATAGTATATATTGTATACAAATACGTATTTTTAGATCAAGGCAATAAATTAGAATTTATTTTATATTTAACCTGACTTAACTGTTTAAGTAGAAATAATAAAGCATCTCACTTTGTCCTGTGCCACTAGTAATGTACACTTAAGCTTCTCAGCCATAGGCTGTCATATGTGGCTCTCTACTAGGACTATATTTTAATTCCCAATAGATTTCAGCTAGTTGACCTTGGGGGAAAGCGGCGTCTCCATGACAGTATTGCCTTCAGTCGCCATTGCCAACATAAATAAATGGTTTTTCTCTGGATCCATCAAGAGTAATCTGAGTGGAATTTCAGTTTTTGATAGACTTTGAAGAAATGATCCCAGATGTGAATTAATACCCACTTCAACAAAAAAACAGGATTTAAGACGGCTAAGATTTATGTAATGAAACGTGTTTAGCCCTTTATATTAGAAGGTGGTCAGTTATCATATTGAAATCTGAAACACTCAAATTGATTTTTCCACTAATGAACTGAATATAATTTCACAATAATCTTCATTTACAGAACCAAATAAAGTGTTAAATCAATCTAGAAATGTCCATTTGGCATTTTAAAAAAAGTGTCTAAAACTGTTAAATGAATTTTATATTTGATTTTGACTATCTCTTCAGATCATCCCATTGAAAATAGTCTTTCTGAAAGAATATTGTTGATTTTTATGCATACCAATTCCTGTGAGATTATTTAATGTGCCTCAAACCAACTTTTCCTTCAAGGAATTAAATTATCTCATTGATGAATAGTTAGTATATTTCTTTAATAGCATATCTCACCTTTCCTAACTCTAAAATTTTCAAATTAATAGATTTTTTTCTATTCAAAAACAAAAGTTTAAAAACTCAAGGAAGAGTAGATTTAGAATACAAACAGTACTTAAGGGATTGATACAACCATACAATGTAAAGCTAAGGATTAAAACAGTGATATATATAAACTATGGAATAATGAAATCTAACTTTTATTAAAACCAGTAATTTATGATCAAATGTCTTCTCAATTGTAGCTGTTCAGATAAATATGAAAAACAAATTACATATTTAAATTTTCTATAGTTTTTCATTAAAAAGAAATGGGTTTAAAAAGGAATTTAATTCTCAGATGAATAATAGAGGTCATTATTGCAAGAAGACAAAAGATGTAAATGATAAAATTAATGCTTTAGTTATTTATAACTTATTTATAGTTTGATATCATTATTATTACTTACTGACTCTTGGAGATTTCATGAATGTATACTGATCCTTCAAATGATTCTTCAAAGGCTTCCCAGAAACTAGTATCTGTATTAGAATGCAGTTACCCCTGTAAAAGTACTTTTTCCAGTGCAACCTTAAATAATTCATGACCTTTTGGGGAAAGAGAGAAACCCTTCTCAAGTCCTAGCATTCTATCTTTACATAAGTAGATGTATTACTAAATCAGATATAGCATGTTTGAATTTAACCAATCTCACACATCATAGCATTCCCTGTTACTTTATAAAAGTAATCTTCACTTAGATCAAGAATTTCTATGTCTATGCAATAGCAGGGAACACATCTTGCCTATTCAACCATGTTAGTTGTTTATGACTTAATGCAATTTAGGGCTTACACCACCCAATACTTTTTCCTTTCCTATTTTTGAAGAATATGATTACACAGGGATGTTGGATCACCAGCTATCTAAGGGGTACAAGTAGTGTGAGTCTAACACATCATTATGTTTTTCTTGCTGGTCTTCACTAGAGGGTAATTATTTCCAACACGATTGGTTGTTTTCTGTTTCTCCAATTGCGTCTGCTACTATGTCACAAATATTTCCAATTTTCAGACACTATTTTCCCTTCCCCAAATCGAGGATTCTTCTGCTTCAATAGCTCAGTCATCCATCTCTATAGTTCTCTATTTAGGTAAAAAGTTCTCTTTTACCTTCTTAAAATTACTCCAGGATATTGTGGGAAACTCTTAATTTTACTTTCATGACTTTTTATTCAGCCATATTTGTCCTGGTTCTTTGATACCATATTTGATTAAGGGGATGCTGCACTTGCTTATACCCTGCGAAGTTGGGAGATATATCCTCCCTGAGGAGCCTCATTATGAAGGGAGAAGTCTGTCATTATACATTATAATACCTGTCCCACCAGCCCTATTTTTTCCCACCAATTCATCTTTTGTAATGAAATAGTAACTCATATTTTCCTCATTGAACATGCTTCTTTATGACCATTTCTAAAGTATTCACTGTGTTTTTTTTTTAAACTAATTATCTTCTTTCACTCATTTGCTTCTTGAAAAAGTACATATCTCACCAAGTGTGGTAGTGCACACCTGTAATCCCAGCACTCAGGAGGCTAAGCACGAGTTTCCATGAGTTTGAGGCCAGGCTGGCTACATAGTGAGTCCAACTCCCCCTTAACTATACAATGAGATCTTGTTTCAAAAGACCAAAACAAACACATCTTATACCTTTCTCTTAAAAAATTTAGTAAAATCATTGCTAACATTATTTAAAATGTAGATTTTTGAAGTTTACTCTATTTTATATACTTACGTGTTTTGTGCTCTGTTGCAGTGTAAATTGGTTGTGCATGATGAACATTTCACTAATAGTATATTCGTTTTTAAGTTAATTTCTGTCGTATAACCTATTAAACTGTTAAAATTATTTCGGTGTTTTCTGCTGTAAGTAACTTGGTCAATGACATGGTCATAAAAATTAACTGAAATTGTTGAGAAGTGTTGTGGTTGTATACTCATCTCATTTCACTCATGAAACAAGGCTTGAACTATATGATGTCATTTTTTTTTTACAGATTCATTCTCTCAGATTCAGCACTAACTACAGATGAAAAGAATATTTTTAAGTGATAGCCCTCTTTTATATCACTGTATACTACCCACTATACTACAAAAAGACCTGCTTTTCAACCAAAGTCCAAAATATGCCTAAAAATACAGTATAGTAATAACCTCGTATCTGAAGAAAGAAACTAAAATATTATTTGGCCAAATTTGAATCCAAATAAAAATAATTTTAAAAAAGTAAAATAGAGTTTAAAATAATAATTACATGTTAAAGGCAAAATGCTATATACAGTACTGATAGATTAGTTTTCTGATTTTAATCTAGAAGTCTCAGAATGAACTATCCTTTCCCACTCATAATGCCTTTAACATAATCTCTGTTGCAGGTTACTTAGTTATAGAAAATCCATCAAGTAAGTTTGTGAAATATTTTTCTTCTTTTTTGAATATTGACTTTAGATTTACTGACTCAATGAATCTTATTGTGTGGTTCCCATTTTGTATGTTTGTTGGAAAACCCTCTAAGCTGGATATAAATCATAAAAGCATGACTAATTGCATGGTAACTGGAGAAATGCTTCTCTCTCTCTAGGGTGAAGCCTGCATGTCTGTATTTTAGCTTGGGAAGTAATATGGGGATATTTAAACTCCTTGGGGTTTAAAAACCATGTCATTATGAGAATGAGGTCACTGCAATATTTTATATCTTCTAAAACCTTGTAATGTATAAAATGTTTTCCCTATGACAAAGAGATATTATATGCCTTAAGATTCAATGATAACTTTATGCCCTTACAGTTATTTGAAAAACTTTATTCATTAAAATGTTAAATCCTACATTTAAAGTCACTGAATATTGAAGGAATTTTTTTTGTGCTGTCAATACAAAGAAAGTGAACTTAAATAGGAAAAAGTTATCTTTGTAAACGTGACAGAGTGACTTTAAAGGAACATGTTGTTTGTGGTCTGTGAAGCATTCCTCCTCCTGTAAGTGCTAACAGTGCAGCCAGAGCTCAGGTTTACGAGAGAAAAAAAAAGAACTAACATGACTTCATCTTATACCTTTCTTTACTTGGAGACCAATAAGCAAGAAAGCCTTCCTGCAACATGTTGAAGAGCTTTGTACAAACAACAACCTAAAGTTTCAAGAAGAATTTTTGGTATGTTACCAGCAGTTGTCACAACATTACAAGACCTCCAGTCGTTTCATGTGTCACATTTCATGTCCATTTTAAGTATGCGAGGCCGTGAAGGACTCTTGCCTTGATAATCAATACCCAATTACCAGGTTGATTGTTTGGATAGTAACGTTACACAGGGCAGCGCGTAGTGCAACCCGATCAGAAATATTCACCTATGGTGTCAGGAAGAGTTGCTCCAAAGACCTCCCCCTCAGTGACTGTCTGCCCTCCTTATCTGGTCTTCATCCAGATGTAGATGTGAATTTAAAGTGATTTAAATCTAAATAAAGTCATCAATTTTTATTTATAAATACTGTTTCATTTGTAGCTGTATATTTAAATAATGGCTTCAGATTTAGACACGAATTCCATTTCATATTTGTGCATAATTTACATAAAAGTAGAGAAAAATATGAGAAGTGGATATTTGTAGAAGCTATAGCAGTAATATTATTTCTAGAACTATTCCAAAGTTTTAAAAAAAATAAGTAATGTCTCTGTTTTCTATAGTTAAAAAAGTTACTATAAAATAAATGCTATATCACAATATGAAAATAATAAAATGATTTAAAAGTTGTCTTAGTATCTTATAGATCTACAAAATTGAATAATGGCGATACTAGATCTGCAATCTACTGTGAGACTTATCTTTCATAACATAGATGGCTATCTTATTGAAAATTAAGTAAATTTCTATAGATCAGTAAAAATTCTATTTCTGTTTTTTTGCATTTCTTAATGTATAAACTTATAAAACAAAGAATCAAACAATTGGTTTCAATAATTCAGGATTATAATATTTCAGTCTCTCAGGGAACAATAACAAAACTGTGAGAAGATTAATGGTATTTCCTGCAGCTCTTTGGTTATGCTTCTTAAGCAATGTTGGTCTGGACTTAAGGAAATCAATGGAACCATAAAATTTTCCTTAGCTTTTATACAGTGAGAAACCTCAATTTTTCAGGAGTAAAAGTATAATTTCACTAGAATACAAGCGAATATAATTACATTATGCATGACTGCAGTAGACAAAAAGTTTTATTAGCAATAACATTTTTACATAGTAAGAAAGCTTCTAGTTTCACTGTTTTGGCGATCAATTTTTTAACATTTAAAAAAATTATCCTTGTGATTTATTAAGAATATTAAATAAAATATGCTATAATAAATATATTTGGGGTACATATATTTGATATTTTGAACTTTTCTTAAGGGATAGGCTTTTTATTTGGCACACAGGTATGTGCCAGCTCAGCATTTACCAGCTAAGTGTTCTTGGACAAATTACTTAAACTTCTGTGCCTCCATGTCCTCATTTGTACCATGATAATGTTTGCCTCACTGAACTGGGAATGCTAAAATGATTGAATATGTGCAATATATGAGCCATACCTGACACAAGAACTAACTCTTCGAATGGCAATTGGTGCAATGAGGAAGCAAATATTATAAGAATTATAGACATATATGTTAAAAATTATAACTATACTATATTACGATGACAGAGGCACATATAAAGGAGAAAGGGCCAATGCTGGACAGATTTAATACAAAAAATTGGCTTTGAGGACACGGAAAGGGAATCTGAGGAGGGGAAAATGTAGAAAGGAGGAGGAAGTGGAAGTAAAAAGGAACAAGATGTGGTGTGAATATATGCCGATTCCCCATGATGAATGTTTTTATTTTGTGTCAAAAACATATACCAGGGGCTGGCCAGATAGCTCAGCGGACTAAAGAGCCTGCTCAGGCAGGTGCAGTGACATCCCCAGCGTGCAGGGCTGGCTCTGCCCCTGGGGTGCGCTGAGACAGTGATTGAGACTGAGCGTGGTGGCGCGCACCTGTAATCCCAGTGCTTGGGAGGCTGTAAACAGGAGGATCACTGAGTCCGACCTGTGTAGTGAGAATCTGTAGACCCTGCACTAAATACAGAATATTGGATAAGCTGTAGAAAGAGTAGAAGTCCATTGAAGACATAAAAGGGACACTATATTCTGTAGGGACTGAAGGCGACAGGAAAAGAAGACAGAGCAGGCTGACTTACTTGGAATCCCTCTGGAAGTAGACCAAACAGTAGGCAGAAAAGCTGCTAGGGAGGATCCTTGGGCCTGGTATACCCTAATCAGAGTAAGGCCGCATTACTGTCCAAGCAATCAGCCTGGTAACTGGGCACTGCTTGTACAGGGCAAGCACTCAATCTTTGGGAAATAATTACACAACAGAAGTACTAAAACTTAGCCAATTTCCAGCACACCTTTCTGTCCCTCTGGGCGTGTTCCCACAGCTTTGATGAGGAAGATATTCTAGGTTTTCTCATTTCCTTTAAAAGAAAATGGTTTTCTAAGCCTTTGATGACAGTGCATTGGAATTCAACTGCTTGAGCTCTTGCTTCCATCCACACATACCCACACGTCAGCAACTCCCCAGGTTTACTTTTGGGGAAAAAACTAAAGTGGGGGATTTATTGAATTAAAAGAAAAAATTTATAATATTGTTCAGAAATATGCATTTTAACTTTCTAAAAGGAATTTGGGAACTTGAGCCTTCTAAAATGAGAACTGTACATTGCATAAGGATGAGTCATCCCTGACTTCCTCAGAGGTATATTACAAACAGCAAGGTACACAGGTATCATACTTCTTCATCCAACTGGCAATAGGTCGTCTTGATCCTTTGTGTCTGCTAGTTCTTAAACACACCTTTGCATGCCACTATTAATTTAACAATACCAACTGAGTACAGGAATTGACCTTTGGCGTCTTCTTGAACTGACCAGGGCTGTACCAATTAATAGGCATGAAATCACACTGCCTGAGAAGAACAAACAAAAAATAAATCATTTCCTTCTTCTTACTAAGTAGACATTAAAATATTAAATAGTAGTGCACACTCCATGCAACCATAGGAAGGGTCGCTAGTGCGGTTGCCACCTCTTAGGGCTTCCCAGGCCATGCAGAGATTATCTCTAGAGAGGGAAGTAGCTCCACTGATAACATCATTCAAATAATGATGGTGAAAGTTTAGGTAAATTCACTGCTCTTCCTTGGATTTTATTCCCATAGTTATGTTAAGTGGTTTTGATTTAAAAGTGTGAAAGTTTGAAATAAAAGATTATGTCCTGAGGGGAATTTTTTGTGCCTCTTTGATTAAGTGTAAATTGTGCAATTACTTTATTTAACAGGAATTACCAAAATTTCTTCAGGATCTTTCTTCAACTGATGCCGATCTCCCTTGGAATAGAACAAAAAACCGTTTTCCAAATATAAAGCCATGTATGTGAATTTATTATTCTTGGTTTAGCTAAGAAGTGTATTAAAGTGTCCACTGTTCTACTTTTCTATATCTCTTTAATGTTTTCCTTGATAGTAAATTTTAATGTTACATTTCCTTGGTGGTGATTTTCAAATTGTAACTCACTTTGTTCATATTTATTACAATTAATATTACGGTCTTGAGCTTGTTCGGACAAAGGTCACTTATGCAGGTGCAAGAAACTGTAGATCTAATGGTTTCATAGCTTTGTAATTTAACCCAAGTAAGGAATTGTTTAACGTCTTCCTAAAGACCTAGTCTGAAATGAAAAGAGAAAACTCACATTTGACTTTGAGCATTAGTTTCCCCATAAGAGTTGTAACAGTCTCATAGAACATTAAAACAATTTTGCAAAATACTAATCGAAGATCCCAGTAAATGTATGCTTGCTAAAATTGGTCATACAAAGGAGGCAGAGGTTTGCGTCCCCATATGAAAGCTTCCCTTTTTAATCAATAAGAAAAGAACCAGTATTGTTGCTTTAAGAATTAGCAGTTGTGTGAAGGGGAACAAGCAACATATAAGTTGTATGTCTTACATTTTGTGAACAGATGCTACTACTATATCAATATTTGGATTCAATATATTACAAATTAAGAAGTAACATTTTGATGCTCTGAAGTACAGTTTATTTCCAAGTGTATAGATTTAAAATATTCCTAATTTTAAACTGGGCATGGTGGCATACATCTGTAACCCTAGCCCTGGGGAAACTAAGGCAGGAGGGTCGCAAGTTCAAGGCCAGTCTGGGCAATTTAGCCAGACCCTACCTCAAAGTGAGGATTTTTTTTTAAGGGTTATGGTGTAGGGCTCATCCATAGAGCTCCTTGGGTCAGCCCGAGTACTGCAATTAACTGATCAATCCTAATTTTAAAGTTAACATATTTTACATATTCTATAGTCTGAATCTTTTCAAAAGTATATTGGGGAATTCTTATTTTTCCTAAAACTGAACTTTTTATCCAAAAAGATAAGAATTTAGAAAAGGAAAACTAGAAAATGTAAAAGACTGAAGGACTTGGATAGGAAAAAACAGAATAAAGTCAAATTATTCTAAAACTAGAGGCTGATTTACACATGAAAGAAACATATTTAGAGATATGCAACGCAGAAGGTAGCAATCTAATGCAATTTGTTTCCCTAAGAAGTGAGGTTGGATATAAGCACCACCTGAAATTACTTCCGAAGCAAAACAAGTTATAAGTAAATGGCTTCATATTAAGACAATGAATAAGACTTCGTAATAGGAAATAAAGGATATTAGTAATGCGGTTCTAGATTTCTGAAACTAGGCCCTTTCTCAAATTTCCTCTTGTTCTCCTTTTAGGAAGTTAACCTGAGCTGAATATATTTTAAATTTAAATAGGGATT
>NW_004524580.1:8089194-8097773 GCF_000260255.1 Octodon degus
TAATGACTTTTCAATCTTTTATTATTAAGATCTCAATCATTGCTATCTATATTCTCATTTTGGGTGTAAAAATAGACAATTCTAGTGTTACTTATAGGATGGAAATGAATTAAAGGTAATTGATATAATGAAATAATCTTAAAACAAAGGACTGAGGAATATAACGGCCTCAATTGTTCATAACTGAGGTTGAGACAAAAAATAATCAGACCTCCCAGGGTGCAGTGTACTGTTAACTACCTTATTCATTTTGGAATATTGTTCTCTGTTCTATACTTCGTGAGGTTACGGTGAGAATTAGATGAAACGATCCTGTAAATCACTGTGCCCAGTCCTGGAACACAGGAAACACTCAATAAATATTAATTCTGATGATGGCTAGTCATCAATAGATTGCTTCCAAGAGGATAAAAAGCCACAAGTTATGTGATGCATATGTACAAATTCCCCATAATGAATGCTATCATTACATACTGCAAATATTGCTAATAAAAGAAAAAATAAACACTGATAACTTTCTGAGTGAATAAGATTAAGTTACAGCCCCTGAGTATCTGCTCCCAGGAAATTATAAGCTCACTTCCCTAAGCTGGGTTAGAAATCAAACTGTGAAGTCATAGCTACTTCTATAAGCACGGTATACCTGTTCCACACAGACAGACAAACACAAGTGAAAACGATGTACTTAGACTAACTATTGTATCTCCTTGTGCTTTTGGAGAACCCATAAAGCTGACAAAACATATCTCTCCCAATAGGGAATTAATACCTTTTAGTAGACTCCATCGTGTAGCCTGAGCCAGCTAAGTGTTTTGTTTCCTCTCATTAGTGTAGGAAGCAGAATTTCAAATACCCAGTGCATTTTAGAAGATATTAGTTTACAGGGCTTTAGATACTAGAATTAGCTGCAAATGCTTGCAGAAGACATTTCCAAGTCTGCATTTGACAGAACACCATGACCTTCATATTCCAACACCACGAAGAAAAGTTTAGCTTGTTGACTCAACCAGTTATAAACAGGCATATCCAGTACGTTGAAACACGATGGCTTTCCCTCTTGAGTTACAGGACCAGCTACAATGTCACTCAAGCAGATCATTACAGAGCTCATTATCTGTGAGCTATAAGTCACTTGCAAAAATCTGTTTAAGTATTCCCCATCTCAATTTAAACATTGGATAAGTAATGGTAATTTCTAACATAACACTATGACTTGATAATTTTAACATATATGTGCCAGTTTTAAGAACTTAAAAATATATATTGAACACTTGCTATAAGCTTTCATGCTAAGTTTTTGTAGCCAAAATTCAACAAAATAAATATTTTAACTACATGTTTCTATGGATATAATTGAAGACCAGAAAAGTTAAGTAGTTTACCCAAGGCCATATGTTTGAAAGGTAGAGTAAAAGGAATTCAAACCCATACCTGTTAGTTTACCTATTTTTCTTCCATGAGAACAACAGCATCAAAAATCTTCAAAATAATTTAGTTATTGATATATTATTTTACTCTCATGATTAATTAACTTATAATTGGACAGCCCAGTTATAATATAAACTTGGTAAAAATAGGAAAGCATAATATGTGATACTTCTCCTTGAAGAAAAATAATGTATACAGGATTACTAATATAAGATCTTAAGATATTCTAAAGAAAAATAACTGGAAATTTTGTGTTCAATAAATGGCCTAAAATATACATAAATACATAGAGAGATATAGTGTATATTAAAGAAAGTTTTTTGAATCAAGTTAAATACAGATTCTTGAAAAATCAGATATTTTTTGTTTCATGTAATAAGGTATTTCTAAAAAAAATAAATTAAATGAAAGTTTGAAATACTTTAAACCTTAGAAATTCATTAAATTTCAGAAGTTATAGAAAATGTGTAGAAATAAAAATACTTTATATGACAACTTTAATGGTTGACACAACCAAGAAGGCATAATAAAAAATATTAGAATTTGATTACATATTATAAATTTGTCTAAAGGAAGGAAGAACCAAAGACAAATGATACAATAAAAGAAACTTCTGGAGAAATGCCAAAAGGCTGCATCTAGCCCTAGCATAAAATGTTTGTTAAAAATAGGAAAATAAAAAGTATGAAAATAGAGTTAACAGAAAAGTCTTTTGAAATGATCTATCAACATAAACAAAGAAGCTCAATTTTACTCATATTTAAGAAAATTATGTAAATACTAGGAAACATCAGCTTGTACCTTTGGAAACAACATAAATTAGGACAAAATTAGGATGTTTACCACTTTGTCATAGTGAAAATAAGGAGACAGAATTGCTCACTTGTTCAGAGTATGAGTTAATAACGTTAATCATTTTGCATTGGAGATGTGATTGTCAGTGTATGAGCTGCCGAAGGGAATACAAGAGACGTTTGACTTTAGAGCTCACAAGGGTTCTACTGACATGCTCAGTATGTGAGAGGCTCAATTACATTTCTTCATCAATTTGTAATAACTAATGATATTACCTAAATCATCACAGAGGGATAAATGAGTATAGTATATTCACACAACAACGACCTGTCTTTTTATAATAATGAGCTAGGAGATATCCATGCTTCTATGAAAAGATAAGGCAAATTTAAAAATTAACTTGCCATGCAGACTGTATAACATACCATTTGCAGTTAATTTTCTAAGAACATTTATATGGAATACTGGAAATTATATATAGATAGATATGAACAGTGATTATCTTTGCGTGATAGAAATATGAGATAAAAGGGAATTTCTTAAATGTTATAGCAATCTATAAAGTGGAATATTATGTCATGAATTCTTATTACTTTTTATAATGAAAGTAGAATGCTAAAAATTTGTATTTATTACTTTATATTTCTTTTTAGATAATAATAACAGGGTGAAGCTGATAGCTGATGCGAGTGTTCCAGGATCGGATTACATTAATGCCAGCTATGTTTCTGTAAGTTACTATTTTTACATATTTATAAATTATAAATAAGGAAATTTTATTTCCTTTTAAGTATTTAAAACAACAAATTCTTATATGTATCTTAATGTGTTAATATCTGTAAGAAAACTGTGCAGCCCTACTTTATAGCTAGGCAGATAGAGGCATCTAACAGGCTTCTATTTATCAGCCATCATTTCAGCAGTTAGTGACAGACAAACAATTTCATGCTCTGTGTACTGTTCTCTCCATGGTTTCATCTGCCCTGTTAGTGTATTTGTATGCATGAGGCTATCAATATCATGGTCAGTGAAAAATTAGCAACATGCATACTCATTCTCAAACAGTGTAAAAATCTGTTAGGCAGTTTTTCACTTCTAGGTTTACAGTCCTTCAGGATATGATGATATCTTATGGTTTCTATCCTCAACTACTTAGAGAACTCACACTCTATTATAGGTATTCAATAAACATACCATAAATAGATCACTGTGGAAATAATTATGATATCCTTATTGAACTGTCTGGTAAAAAACAATTGTTTACTGCACTGGACTGAAAATTGAATGAAATAAATTTGCTTTTCATTCTTTCTCCTGATCCTTCATTCTGTCAGTAATCATCACCATCACAGCTGCTTAAAAATTTACACACTCATAAACTTTGGCTGACACATTGATGCTACCACTTGGTCAATTAATCTGACATTTATATCAGAACTTTTCTAAAATATTGATGACCATTAAATGTCAGCCTCTCTTGGCATTGATTCATCCACTGTATTTTACAGTAAATGATTCTATCTTTAACTCTTCTGTACAGATGTTTAAAATCAAGATTAAACCTTTTATATTTTCACCCATAGCTTCAATTCTAATACATAATGAGGTCAAACATTTTCATTGCAGAAAATACAGATACTTGAGGATTTCCTCAACTGTCCACGCTCTTCATAGGTTTATTGTCATCACCAACATCATCATTTTTCTACTCACAGATCCTTTCACACAGGCATGCCATTTCCTACAGTTCTTTTGAGGCTCTTCTCAGGTGCTCCATTTGATCCCCAACATCCAACACACTTGCCTATGTTTTATTACCCCACCACCACCACCAGACTCTCTGAAGGGATGGAAGGAGAACTCATTCTAAGTCCCATTCTAGTTGACAATTACTCAAAAACTGTAATCATGCTTTGGGTCCTACTATCAACGGAGTGAAAAATGGAGTAATTTAATACTAATAGGGCAAAAGAATGTTTAGAGAAGGTGACACATCCTTTGAATTTCATCCTGTTTTGCTGTGCCAGAACTTTAGATCTACTGAAATAATCATCTTGATTGGATTTACTATTGTGATGACATTTTATTCATTTATAAAATTTGAATGATTTCCTTGAAAGTGTAATTCATCTCTAAACATTTTGCCGAAATGTTATTGTTATTGAATTTAATAGTTGCTCTACTGATTAAATGTCTTATGATGCCATAAAGTAAGACAAAGGTAACTGGTGATATCAGAGACCTATTGATTTGTATCAATTTTTATTTACCAATAAATAAATACTAATCCATGCCCCATGCTCTCCTAATGTTCTACCAGATATTGGGGTAACTCACAGTGCAGGATATGAACATAATTAAAATGGAAAACATAATTTTAGTAGTTATAACAACTACACAGGTTCATTAAACAGAGTTTTATAAATCCCCTATATTTCCTTTAAATACTCTAGGTTGTCATCAGGCAGTCATCCACAAGTGGTAATATGTATGAGCAATTAAATGGGAAGCCTGAAGGTTTATGTTCTGCTGTGAACAAGTGTTGTTGTAATAGAGTAAATCCTACATGTACTGTGCTGCATATGTAATGATATGCCTAACCACAGCTGGGTTGCTAGGTTAGCCGGCCAAGGTAGAATATACTTTAGGCGAAGGCAGGTTTCTATGTTGTATTTTTTTTTCTTTAGGGAAGGGTCTACAGGGTGTTTAGGGTCTCACTACTAGATTGGACTCACAGTGATCCACCTGTTTGTAGCCTCCCAAGAGCTGGGATTACAGGTGCACACCACCATGCCTAGTCTCAATTGCCATTTCAGTGCACCCCCGGGGACAAGGCTGGCAAGGCAGGCCTGGGAATCGAATCCCCAGCCCATGCAGCTGCTTGCAGGTGCTTTAGTCCGCTGAGCTATATGGCTGGTACAGGTTTCCATGTTAAAGCAGTTATAAACTATAATGCTTTTACTTTTCAAGGATATATCCTTTCCAGGGAAGGCCAGGAACAATGAGAATGAACACAGACATGATACTGTAGTGGACTTCACTTCAAATTGAGGCTATCTTCACCGCAGAAAAAAATATCCAACATCTCAATGCCTGCCCCACCTTACCATTTTGTTCCATGACATCCCCATGTAAAAATTCATGAGCATATATCCCAGGTAGAAAAAGACAAAGGCCAAATACACATAATCTCTGGGCACTAAATTTGGGGGGTAAAAAACGAGGACCAGCAGGTGATCTGGAATGGGGGACTCCAATCCAACTGAAGCTTCACCTGCATGAACAGCTGCACTGTGTTGTTCCCATTACTGGCTGAGCACAGCTTCCTGTCAGAATGATGGGAGAAGGAGGTTCTCACAGGAGTGAAGCCCTACCGACTGTAAGCTCTACATGTGAGGGATCTAGGCTGTGGGCCCCTTTCAGTCCTCCTCAGACCATCTCCTCTTCCTTGTTCCAGTTGTTTTCTACCAGACAGGTCTCCAGGCCAAAACAGTTGGGGTCTAGAGGGGGCGTACTTCATTCAGGCCAGAGTCTATAACCAGGCTAATGTGCATTTGTGCATTCTTCTTGGACATTCTTGGAAATTGTGTGTAGGGAATGCCTTTATGTTTGATGAAGGATGGAGTGCAAGAGAGATAGAAAGTAGAAGAGAGATTGCAACTGCATATGCAACTACTAACTGTACAGATAAGTTTAGAAATTTTCTCAAAAGAGCTTTCAATGAAAATATGATTTTAGTGACAAAGGGAAGGCCTTCCCTGAAACCCCAAAATTATCTTACAAAGGATTTGAGGCAAATATGTTGCAGTGACATCAGAAACATATTCATACCCACTTTAAAGGAGGATTACTATTCTAGTGAACTTTGAATCTCTGAAAAAGTAAAGTGCAAATAAACTGCAGAATCATTTTATAAGCCAGTGAGTTTATTCATCCTCTCCTCTTTGGTCCTTCTATAGTTTATATCTTTCGGCCGGTCTTTGTCATTCCCTAATGCAAACATGTCTCATTTATTGACATATGAGCAAGTACACAAGGTGCTGGGTACTATATGTAAATTCACATATGTTTCTCTTCTTATCTAAACACCTTAAGAATGGGTGCTTTACCTTCAAGATCTTAATACCAGTTAGTCAATATGTATCTAGGATCCGTAATACACATACATGTGAAAACATATATATATATATATATATATATATATATGCATGTGCACATTACTGACAGGTATATGCTAGATAGTTTGGGAGATATTGAGATGAATAATTTTAGCATTCAATGGAACAGTAATATTTTTAAGTGAAATACATGTGTATGCAAGCATACATATATGAATATGCAAATATATCATTACAACTATAAGTACAAACTTACCCTGCTCCACTGGATATTTGCCTACTTGCCTGCTTATATGAGTAAGTCTAGAGAAGCTTTTAAAGGGTGTAAATAGGGACTAACATCATTATTATCTATATAATGTGGGTCAAGTTTAATTTTCAAAGTTCCTCACTATTCTTTAAAGTTTTATGTAGCACTTTACAACTTTAAGAAACATTTTATATCCATTATCTCACAGCTAGTGCTCGAAATAACTCTGTACAATACACCAGAAAATAACTGTTATCTCTGATTTATAGTTAGGAAGTAGGATTAGCTAATTTAGATGACCCACTCAGATCGGTACACTCTAGAAGGAATAAAGTCCAAACTATAAATCTAATCTCTAAGCCTGTATACATTCTTTTCATCACCTGTACTAATTGTTTTCTTCCTTTATTTTATTCATTTATTTATTTTCATTTTTGTATTTGGTACAGGGTCTCACTAGGCAGCTCAGACATGTAGTGATCCTATCTTCCTATTTTCAGCCTCCCCAGCACTAGGATTCCAGGCACGCGCCACCATGCTGGGACTTGCTTTCTTCTTCTAAAAATCCATTTAAATTAAGAAAATTAAGTGAATGACCCAGCAAGATAGCTTATGGGACCAAGCACCTCCATAGGCAGGCACAGGGACCAGAGTTTGATCCCCAGCACCACATGCTGTGCTAGCTCCATCCCCGGTTGTGCTGAGCCGGCCATTGAGATTGGGTGTGGTGCTCATGCCTGTAATCCCAGTGGTAGAGAGGCTGAAAACAGGAGGATCCCTGCAAGTATGAGCATTGTAGTGAGACCCTGTACCAAATACAATAAACAAACAAACAAAGTGAAAACTCTTACCTTCACTAAATTTATTGCAGGGAATATTGAAAAGGTGTATAAATAACTTAGTGGTGCATAGTTCCAACTTGAGAAAATTTAAGTCTAAAGCAACAAGAAATAGATTGCTATTACCTGACCCATGAACCTACACCACTCGGAAACTAACTATCTGAATGTATACACTCACCTTGAATAATTGCATAATAATTATACGTTTGTGATTGATGAGAATAGAGAGAAAATTACTGTTTTTCAGGCAATATTAAAATTACTGTTTTAGCATGTATTTCTGCAGTGACTGGAATATAGAAGATAATAATAGTCGTGGGGCCAGCAAGATAGCTCTGTGGTCTAAAGTGCCTCTTTAGGCAAGCTTAGGCAGTTGCAGGGACCTCGGCTCAATCCCTGGTACCACAGTGATGCCAGTCCTGCCTCCAGGGTGGGCTGAGCTGGCCACAAAAAAAGAAGATAATAATGAGCAAATGAGTTCATAAAAAGAAATATTATACTTAAGTGGGTATATACATATTCTTTGGAGCTCAATTGTACCTAATTCCAATTCCTTCTCTGCATACAATTTTGTAGCTGTATGACTTCATACTCTTTAGGTTGAATTCTTTATCAGTAGGCAAGAATCATAATACCTTCCTAGAAGACTGCTATGGAGATCAAAGAATATAACACAGACAAGCCAATGATCACCTTATCACATTGGAACCACTTAGTAAATGCATGTGACTGCCATTGTTGTTGATATTGAATAGCAGTGACTGGAACCCAGAGGAAAATTTGAAGCTAATTTAAGGGGTGCAGTGTGAAGTCCCATCAATAGTCAGAAAAGGCTAATGAAAGCTGACATGGACAATGAAGCTCACACTTTGTTGTAATTATTATAAAACTTTAAAAACCAGTCAAAACCTACATCAATTGAATGACAAATTGCTAGTTGCAAAGTTCCTCTTCAAAAAAATTCAAGTTTGCACCCAAATATTTAACAATGTAGTCAGAAATAGCAAACAGAACTGGCATTTATCCTTCCACTCTCATAAAACATAATGGGAATATGTCTTAAACAATTTACTTTTAGACAAACATTTTACTCCTGCTAAGCCTTTCTTTAAAATAAGTTTTCTTTATAGAAATAAAATTTAAGTG
>NW_004524580.1:8097938-8105651 GCF_000260255.1 Octodon degus
TTTTCAGCCTCCCACGCACTGGGATTACAGGCGTGCACCACCACGCCCAGTCTCAATCACTATCTCAGCATGTCCCGGGGGGGGGGGCAGAGCTGGCACTGATGGCACATTGGGGATTGAACCCTGACCACTGTGCTCTGCCTAAGCAGGTGCTTTAGTCCACTCGGCTATCTGGCCGGCCCAAAAAACTATGTTTTTAAGCATGTTTTTATGCTGGAAATAGTTACACACCACTATTTTTTGTAATATATAATTCTTCTCTGTGTTAGTAGGTGTGACTATAGCAAGATTTTGAAGCACTAACATGCCCAATTATTTATATGTATGTAAATATAATTTTATGTAGTCTAAAGCACAGTTGTGGGATACAATGTATTACTCTACATCAAACCTAGCTCCCCTGCTTTGAGCATAAAAAAGGACCAAGTTGCCTCTTTGCTTCTTGCCACATCCACATCATTCTTTTCCATTTTCTGGGAAGTCATCAGCTTGGATTCATGACATTGAGTATAGGTGCTCTACCCCTTTGTTGGGAAGCTAACTACCATTTCTGTGGCTCTTTCTCATTTGTTAACTCTCAGTCCAGGATTATTGCTCTTCTGGCAACACTACTTATGTCATTATTCTTGGTGATGACAAAATTGCTGTAGAATATTGATTCAGCACCTGGCCTGTTGTTTTCTTGACCTCTTCCAATAACTCGCCCTCAGCTCAACCTCCTCCTCATGTGATTCGCAGTATGAACCTTATCACTACCTGTGTAGCTTCTTGGTTGTAGATGTTTTGTTACCTCACATTATCATTTGTCCAAGCCCACTGGACTCTCTAATTCTTCAATTCTGTTCTGACCTAGTTTTGCATTCCAATCAAGACATCATTTGCCTCCTTGCATTGTTTTTTTTTCTTCATTTTGTATGCCCTCAACTCTTGATTTGTTTTCTTTTACTGTCTTTTGCTTAAAAAATTGCCAATCTTGGTTATATAAAATTATATGCTTTCTCTGTGCTACTAAATACAATTGGAGAAATGTCACTGCATCAACATGCGTCTCGTTAAACTCATGACTATGAACATAATATTTTTGAACATGTTGCAGTCCCCTAACCCAGGGATCCCTAGCCTAGTGCCCTCTATGGCTTGGTCGGAACTGCACCGCACAGGAGGCCTGAGAAGAGATGAGCTAAGGCAGCTTCATCTGTGCTCACAGCTGCTTCCCGTTGCCCCTGTTATGCCAGAGCTTCTGTGCTATCAGCGGCAGAATTACATTCTCTTAGGAGCTAGAGTCCTCATGTGAACTGCACACGTGAGGAGTCTAGGTTCCCTGCTACTTGTAAGACTCTGATCCAGAAACCATCCCCTCCTCTATTCCATACCACCCACATACATGAAACAAAAAATTGTCTTTCACAAGTCTAGTCCCTTGTGTCAAAAAGTTAGTTTCCACTGCAGGCCTCATCCACTCAAGCATCTGGCTTTCTGAACACTATGGAATTCCTTCTCTCACATCAGCACCCATCCTCTATTTCATTTATCTCATGGGTTTTTAAATTATTGCACAGATAAAACTGAATCAGTTAGCAATGTCCTACCTATCTGCATCTGCTTTTATACAATGTCTTTCTTCTGAAGCTATGAATGAAGTATCTGTTCTATGTCCAAGCGATAGCCTACCTCTTGCCTCTCAAGAACATAGATTGAGGAGCTTTCTTTCTTTTCTGCCCCATTAATTTTGTTCTTAAATGTATTGTCATTTTTTCTTTACAGAAAAAGAGAGTTGACATCACTACTCTTTCTAGCTGTGCCTATTTTTCTGGGTCCCATTTACACTAAAGCCTCTTGTACACTTTTATACTTATTATCTATTTAATTCTTTTTTTTCCTGTATCAGTCCCTCTCATATTATGCTTCGATGCTAGGCAACCACAATATTAAAACTGCTGCTTTCAAGGTCATAATTAGCTAATCAAAAACTAGCAGCAAGCTTCGGGCCCCATTTTATTAGATCTCTCAGCACCTCTCATCCTTTCATCTTAGTCTGCTTGATTCTCTCATCTCCTCGACCTCCAAGCATTAAAATGATCTACAGCTCAACCTCTAAATTTACTTTCTCTTTCTAAAATAATCTTAGTGGTCTCACCCATTCTCCTAACTTTAAATAAGATCTGTATGCTGATTACTTCAAAAAATCTATCTCTCTACAATACTTTGGCTTTCTTCCTGAATTTCAAATTCATAAGCTGAATTGCCTTCACGGCATTCCCACTCGAATATTTAAGACGTATTAGTGTTTAGTATGTTCAGCAGGAATTCCTGATTTGTCCTACAGATTTGCTCATCTTGTTGTCTCCTTTGTTTTCCTTTGGAGCCATTATTAACTTTTTATTCCTTCATAATCTATCAGCAGATTTCTTGCAGAGTAGTAGAGTATGTGATTAAAAGTAGATGTTAGATATTTTGAGTAACTAAAACAATTTAAATTTAAAAATACATGATACTTTAAAATAGTAGATCATATTATAGCAATTATATTTTTCACATATTGATCGAACTCTATGAAATGCTTTATTGATGTAAACATTGATGCTCAGTGTGTAATTATATCCCTTTAGGGCTATTTATGTCCAAATGAATTTATTGCTACTCAAGGTCCATTGCCAGGAACAGTTGGAGATTTTTGGAGAATGGTGTGGGAAACCAAAGCAAAAACATTAGTGATGCTAACACAGTGTTTTGAAAAAGGACGGGTAAGTTATATAAAAATCTTTCCACAAGATATTATTTTGTATTTGTGTTAAAATGTGTTAATCACATATTTCAGCTATATTTCAATTCACCCATAATTTAAATGTCTAAATTCACCCACAATTTAAATGTTTAAAGGCAGTTTTAACTTGACAGCAATACTATGAGATACATAGGTAAATAGGCAGGCAGGTATACAGATGATTGATAGGTAGATAGATAGAAGGACAGACAGACAGACAGACAGACAGACAGACAGACAGATAGAGCTATCAATGTAATAGTGACTCTTTTGACTAATGATTTTCTCTGAATACAGATCAGATGTCATCAGTACTGGCCAGAGGACAACAAACCAGTCACCTTCTTTGGAGATATAGTGATTACAAAGCTCATGGAAGATGTTCAAAGGGATTGGACCATCAGGGATCTAAAAATTGAGAGGGTAAAAAAAATGAAAGAGAAAAAAAAGTGATGTGAAATATAAATGACCTAACAGTCTAGAGTAAAATTAATGTCTATAACTACCCCTTTTAATTATATTCATTAAAATGTTTGTGTTTTTTAAAACAAGTTTCAAATGGGTGTTTGACATCAGTATCTATGTCACTGTATTTAATTCCAGATCATATAAAGGGCTGTATTAACCAGTTAGCATCTAATTCTTAGGTTGATTAAAAACAGAAAATTGAAGGAAAACAATTACATTGCTTGATTTCGTTGATGAAGAAATTGGTATTTGACGTAAGACAAAAGTCTTCCAAATTGCTCATTTCTATTTGAATTCAAATAACTTGCTTTTCTATTTAATCCAGAACCAATATGGCAGTGACAGCACAGGATCCTGTTATACTGGATTATATAAATGCTTATATACACAGAAAATCATATAATGATCTATTTTCTGTCATGTTAGACACACTATGTTTTGTGTAATAGGTCAATGTGTTCAAGTTTTGGGGCCAAAATTGTTTCAAAATCTAGGATTCTAATTATATCTGAATATTAATATTTTATATTCAAATCTATTTGTAATCTTTTTGTTTTGGCATTCAAACAGAGTTACTTTTCTTTATGTTGGTAACAAAGGGTATAAACAGGAAATCATGAAAACAGATTTTTTTTTTCTGTTTAGTAGTTTTTTTTTCTTAAGATCACCTCCAAAAACCAACACGTTCAACCTTCATGTAGTACTCATGTCGTTTCATTACTTATAAATCAACTACTTTGTCTAGCATGGGGATTGCATGACTGTTCGACAGTGTAACTTCACGGGTTGGCCGGAGCATGGGGTTCCTGAAAACAGTACTCCTCTAATTCACTTTGTGAAACTGGTTCGAGCAAGCAGAGCTCATGACACCACACCTATGATCGTGCACTGCAGGTAAGAAAAACATGTACAAAGCTCTCTATTAGATGCTACGGAGTGATGTTGAAACCGAGCAAGGTCTCTATGTTGTCAGGATAACGAGGTTTTCTTTAACACAATATTGATGTGGGTTGCAGTTTTCTGATTATAAGAAGTTAGGGTGTAACTTTCTACTAGTTTAAATGACAGAAATACAATGCATGATGGAAGAATACAAAACCAAAAGATAGTTCAGTACAGAAATCTCATAAACTATTGAAAACTATTGTGATCTTTAAAAGCACTTCTTTCTTCTTCAGGATAATATACTGTGTAAATAGCATGATGCTTTGCCTCTAGAGTCAGTGATAGATTCTGTGCTGGCATCAATGGTGATTAAAACCTTTAACGAGCAATAAATGAAGTTGCAAAGCTGTCTTCAGCTTCTTTGTGCATTGAATATACAGTGCTACTGGCACTAAAAGCTATTTGAAAAGAAAAGCATTTTTTTCTTTTTTAAGTGTCAAATAGAACAGAATATCTTGGTGTGTGATTTAAAGAGACATAAAAACAAAAAGCTCTCCAAATTTCATGTGTCCAAAATAGAAGTCTGGACTCCATGTCCCAGCTCTCTATCTGTGCCACTCTTGCTAAACAGCAAGTTTTGTCTGCTCAGCCTGAGTCCTGAGTTTTCCTTCACTCTGCTCGTCTTCATCTGTGTCCACAGCCATTCTGCAGCACGTGCCCTGGTCCTTGGCCACCTCTTCTTATCTTCCCTTCGGTCCTCTCAGCTCCTGGTTCTTCCAGTCATAGAAACTACCCTCACTAATACCCATACTTGTTCTGCAGCATCAAGGTCCAATGATTCTCTCTGAGGCATTTATCTGGGTGTTCCCCAATATTGTTTCTTTTTAGATGCTGTATCATTTGAGATGCTTTTTTTGTTGGCCCTATTCAAGCTTATCACTATCTATTTTCCTCAAACTAATTTAAACTAATTTCCTTAAGCAAATTTATCTTTCTTCCTTGGACACGCTCCTGTGAAGCACCTGCATTGCCTGTGTTTGCGTATCATTGTCCTCCAGAATATAAGCTCCATTGTATGTGCAGGCTGTGTTGTTAACTGCTGTGCCCCCCAATACCTAGAACGGTTTCTGGCACTAAAGATATATTGAATGATTAAAATTTTAGTGCCTCCTTTCAGGCATGAGTGGACATGTTATCATAATCAATTTAATGCAGCAATACAAGATTTTGGGTTAGATCATATGAAATTACTGACATTTGATTGTCTATTATAAAAATGATAATTTCATGAGGTTCAAAGTAATATTTATAAGATTAATGAATGTTTTAATTTTTTATATATTTTACTATACATAAAATTTGTATACTTATTGATCTTGTCCTTCTAATAGAAATTTCTGGATCATGGTTGAACGGTTTATCAATCAACAATTTTTATGAGGCACCTATTCTTGGGTACTCAGTTTCTTGACAGGAAATAACTTGTTGATTGCATTATATATAACAAGTCCAGAAAGTCCTGAAAAAGTACGGGGGGGATAAACCACAAGCTATTATTTTCAGTATCACGCAGAGGAAATGCTACTTGCACTTGATAAATACTTGACATTCTTCATAATAAACATTTCCATTTTTAACTGGAATTATCATCAATATGAGGTTTCTAGTATTGAATGTTAAATGATTTTTAAAAATTCTCCATGTTTTACCAATTCTCACTAAAATATTATGGAAGAAGTTAAAGTCAGTTGGTTAAAACTGAGAAAAAGTGAAATATTTAATAATGTATTGCTGACAATCAGTGCTATCTTTAAACACAATTTGGGTTATGCTATGTTTTATTGCCACTTAATCACATTTTACTATGTTTGAGCACAGTTTTGGTTAACATAAAAATCTAGACAACATTCCAAACAAACTTAGCTTCAAATAAGAAAATAAATTCTTTGGAATTTTTAAAATTATAATTCATGTATCTCCATAACAATCAAAATGAGCAAACTCTGACTGAAAAAAAAAAAAAAAAAAAACTAGTTTCTCTTTTCCTGCAGCGCGGGTGTTGGAAGGACTGGTGTTTTCATTGCTCTGGACCACCTAACCCAACATATAAATGACCACGATTTTGTGGATATATATGGACTTGTAGCTGAACTGAGAAGTGAAAGAATGTGCATGGTGCAGAACCTGGTAAGATTTCGAAGCCTGTACTCATTCCTCAGTGTCCACTCTAGACTTTTTTGTGCACGAGAATACTGGTAGTGATACTACAGCTGTACATACACAGCAGGTAGTTTATCCTACATTATAAATCTTTGAAGCAGGTCTTACGAAGGACAGTGGGTGGAGATTACTGGAGAAACAACATCACCTTGGACTGGGGGGATAGCTTGGCAGTATAAGCATCTGCCTGGAAAGCAAAAGGTTCTGAGTGTGATGCCCAGTACCACATGTTGTGCCAGCCATGGAACCATGGGTGTGCCATGCCAGCCCTAGGACCAGGCGTGGTGGCGCACACCTCTAATCTCTGCACTGGGGAGGCTAAAACAGGAGCATCACTGAGTCTAAATTGTATAGTGAGATTTTGTACAAAAAAAAAGAAAAGAAAAAAAAAATAACATAATATTTAACTACTATTAAGTATTTAAAGAGACTCTTCATCCTATTTTGTCTGTACTTATAGAAATATAAAAAATAATTCATGAAATTGATTTGTATTAATCACTTAGCAAATTTGAGTGACATAGAAAATAAATTCTATGGAATACAATTCTAGGTGATAGTGCCAGTTCCAGTTGCTGTTACTTTTGTCCCTTAGGAATAGCTCATCACCATGGTGCATATCTGGTTACTGTGATGCATACCAAGAGTCAAACCCCACTTCACAAGCCATTCTGCCTCTATACTTCCTGCTTGCTTAACCCATAGAAGCCCCAGACCACCAGAGATCAGGGCCTGATATTTTGGGGATGATCACAACCAGTACTCATTCGACACTAAATATGCCATAGCATCTGGTGTGTTGTTGGGAAAACTACGCATGCTGACTTCTTTGGTCTCTGGTCATGTTTCTTGTGGTTGGAGCAAGGACAGGAAGGTGTGTCCTGGAGATTTCTTGAGTCCCCTCAGAGGTTAGAAGAAGAATCTCAGCTCCCTGCTGAATGGCTCATATGAGACCTAAGAGGAACGAGGACCCATTCTTTCAGTCAGGCAGTCAGTCAGTCAGTCAGTCAGTCAGTCAGTCAGTCAGTCTGTCTTTCTACCTGCCTCCTTGATACTAGTAAGACTACCAGGGACACCCCATTTAGTCTGTCTGCTCAGCTGGAACAGAAGGAGAGTCTGACCAATTCTTGTTAGGAAAGGGGACTGGCATGTTTAACCTCTTGAGTGTTTGTTGAATGAATGTGTAGTGAACAGAATGGACAGGAATGAGCAATAGGCTGCTCTGTCTGTGCACCAAGACTGAGAAGCACCAGTTGCAGTTCCCTAGTAATCAACATATGGCGTAACAGAGGCCTCCCACCCTCCTTAGCTAAGTTGTGCAGAAGTCCCAGAGAGGGGTGTGGCCAGGCACTAGAATCATATCTCTCTCTCTCTCT
>NW_004524580.1:8105751-8119976 GCF_000260255.1 Octodon degus
TCTCTCTCTCTCTCTCTCTCTCTCTCTCTCTCTCTCTCTCTCTCTCTCTCTCTGAGAGACACTCATCCTTTGTCTGTTGTTCCATGACTCAAAGTATACAACACACACATAGGAAGTGATGGGAACTACTTAGTCAAAACCCATAGTCCATGACTTTAAGAAAAAGGGCTTTTCTGAGATTACAGAGTTAAAAATGATACAAATGGTTGAAAAAAAGGCCAAAAGACACCCATTCTTTCTGAGAACTCTGCCTTGGCATCCTTGTCAGCCACTGCATCTGCTGCCAACAGTTATGCCCCTACATTCTCAAGTCAGCTGAACCAGTTCCATTTGAATCAGTCATCACCTGCATTCGGTCAGAGGTTCCCATCCCAGACACACCTATCCTGGTCATATGGGTTATCTAACACCCGTCCAGGATGACTGTCAGCAATGCCTTCTGAGTCCCACATTTTAACTGGGGAAAAATCGGACTGTCAGCCCTGCCAAACGAATTGCCATGACCTTTCCAGAAGATCACCCTCCCTAAAAAGAATCCAGTAAAGTGCTTATCAGAAACATTAAAAAAGAGACAAAAAGCTCATCAACCACTATTAATGAGAAACCTGATGAAAGAGAAGCACCTGGTATCTGCAAGAAAATCCAGCCTGATAGGCCATGATATTATCTGGCTATACGTTACAAGAGCTATAGGTACAGAAATGAATGTCCCTTCCATCCAAGAGATGCAAGAAAATCTTACTATGCAGGCCCACCTCAGCCTGAACAGGCCTGGATGGAGAAGATAGCCAGAGCGCTATCAGATTGGGCTCCCAAGAGTCTGTGGTAATTGCAAAAATGGGGAGTAAACCTGTAACTTTTGTGGTAGACAATAAAACAGAACTCTCTGCCTTCAAAAGTTCCTGTGGTCAAAAAGTTACTATCTTTGGGACCACTGTTACTCTTTCCCCAATTCTTCCAGGCACAGATTTACAGCCTGGGAGGATATCTAGTCAAATATAAATTCCTGTATAAGCCAGTCCTCATACTGCTTCTGAGAAGAGAACTTTTCAAATTAGAAGCAACCATCTCCTTGGTACCAAGCCAGTCAGTTGCCCTCTCACTTAGCCCTGCACTTTCAGCTTTGACTGTTCCCCTAGAGGAAGAGGATACCTGCACCAACCTGAGACAGATGACTGCAATTCTGAAGCTCTGAAAACCCTCCTCATAGAGTGTGAACTAAGGACTTGCCTCCAGGCCTGGTTACCAAAATGCCATTCCAATGAGCCCTCCCCCGATTGCTGTCAGACGTCACAGGAAGCACAAACAGGCATCTAGGCACACACCAGCCTGACAGATTATTTATCATCTTGGGCAAGATCTCCACGCCTGCCATCACCTAGTATTCTGTGATTCCAACCCAGACACCCTTTTGGCACTGTTACTCAATTGCCACAAGTGTTTAGGAACTCTCCCACTATTTGGGGGAGAGGCACTAGCAACAGATTTGGCATTGGGACAGCCTGTTTCTGTATTCCTTCCAGCCTCATCACAGTCCCCTGAAAAAAATGAGGCCTCGAAACTGTAAAATGTTTATAGACAAACTGCTAAAATATACCTCGTCTGCCTATAAAGCCAGCTGAAGATCTCTGAGCTGCCACTGCTACCACAATTGCCCTCCATACACATTGCCTCGGTCTTCTGCCACCCACAGCCTGCTGGTACACCTGCCTGGACCTAAAATTGCCTTATTCTGCCCTCACTTCGCCCCTGTGAGCCAGTCCCCTCTACATCTTTAAGTGGAAAGAGCTAGTTCTAGACTGAAAAGTCAACTGACCTGGATTCAACCTCCCAGAGGTTCAAAATGTATTTATCCTCTCTGGAGAAGATCACTGTATTTCTGGTTAATGACACCCAAGCTGCCTGCTAAAAAGACACAAAAACTCTGCAGAAACTGGTTACAAAAAAAGAAACTGAACATTTCTTGGAGCTGCTGGCTTCTGTAGAATCTAGACCCTCAAGGTCTTAAAAACAGCAGTGCTCACTCAGAATGTCAGCCCCTGGGAGTGCCCAGTGGCTACCTGTGCAAATACTTGGATCCAGACTTTAAGGGCTGCCACACTCTCCCTTCTTCTTTGCATTCTGCTAGCCATTGTCCTTATGATCAAGAAAGCTCACCAGCTTACCTTAGCCCAAGACCTAACTGTTCAGGTGCTACATGCTGTGCAGGACCTTCTGAATACCTGTGGACCACTCAGTCCTGCCACGTATTTGCCCATCAAGCTGAGCTCACTAGACCTTGACTGAAATATAAACCCCCAGACAGATGCTGAGTACACCCTGTCTATGGTTGGAAGGAGCTCTGTTACCCCAGGCTATATGTGCTGTGGTTACCTTGAGCAACATTATTTTGGCCTAAGATCTCCTGCTTCTACTTTCTGTTGCTGTTTAGAAACCAGCTACTAATGGAAAATAATCCAGTCCAGAGGCCTAAGCTCCCTTCAGGGATCACCTTACTGAAACAGCAACCCCAGTCACATGACCTCCCTCTATTCTATATTCTGCAAGCTCAAGCTTTTGTGCCAGCTCTTGTATCCCTGCAGACAACTTAGGCTCCAGTGTCTGTGTGACTAGCCCGACCTCCCATTTCCCATCTGTACTGACAATAGAAGTTTATAGGGTCCTGCATTAGGGCCTACTCTTGACTATTGGCAGTGACAATGGGCCTGAATTTGTAGTAGAAGTAACTAAATAAAAACCATATACAGTATATAGGCCATAAGCTCTAATAAATTTAAAAAAAGGAAAAAGAAGAAAAACATATCCCTACAAAAACAGCTTATAACTACCCCCACAAAAATTTAGTTAAAAGATAAGCTGATCTTGTAGGCACTCTTGCACACCCATATAACCAAGGTACATATTAATGACTTCTACAAATTTCCAAAATCCAGCTGTAGATCTACCATTTCAGAGTGAAAAGAGCCCATGCAGATGATTGCTGAAGAACTTACCTGGACTAGATAGCTCACTAGCTCACTTGAAAGGGACAGCACGGTCAGAGCCCTGCTTTGGTCACTGCAAATGCTGAACAGTCCACATAGGGCTAAAGCTGGAGAACACTCATTCATAGAGTTGCTCCATAAGTATCTCCCTTGCTACTGACCCTATTCATTGCTTCCTTTTCCCCTGAGAACTGTTGTTTTGCCCTTAAACCCTATGGATGGTTGCCCCAAAAGAATAGAACACTTGACCAAGATTTGATGAGTGTCCAAGTCATGTTGGCCATGCACCTAGAACAGATTAACTCCCTCAGCACCTTGCCAAAGCAATAGTAAGACACAGCCACTAAAGGGAAAATATATCTCTTCCTATAAACAACTTAGGATAAGACAACTGTCTTATCTTTGTAATAAGACAGTCTTGGCTAGGGTCTGTCCTGGGATCACTAACAACCCTACTGTTGCTGCTTATAGTTGGGCCTTGTCTCATGTGTAATATGCCCAGCGAATATTTGCTGCTGAAACAAAAAGAGAAGGAGATGAGCAACAACATCAAGGACAGCAATGTATAGTACAAACCCCACGGTTGAATGCTTCTCATCTTAGTCTTCGAAATGTGTACCATATCCAATGTCTTATCAAGTATTGTACCCTCTTTGAAATAAGTCAAAACAAATAAAAAGGCAAGGAAAAAAATTTAAGATTTCTTGAAAGCAAGCACCAATATTCAATTATTTCCTAAATCCTGCATAATTATATCAATCTATCTCAACAACAGATTTGATGATAAAAATAGATAATATAACAATTATTGTTAATTAGCTATGCTGGTTGTGAAAATCTGTAACATATGCATCACTGTATGTTACCCTGTTTCTGTCTTTTTGCATTTGTTCTTTGCTTCTGTTTTTACTCTTCAAAATAAAACGAAATGAAAGTTTAAAAAAGAGGGGGAGAAATGTAGCAAAAGATGACCACCCTCAACCCACCCCCTCAGCCCGTGTACTTGTTTGTAAGCTGCCTGGGGAATAGTTTGCACTATTGTTCATTTTACTTTTATTTCTTAGAAATAACTGGCTACTATGATGCATAGCTGATCATTGTGACACATACAGTAAGAACCAATCCCCAATTCACAAGACATTCTGTCTCTATTTCCTGCTTGCTTCTCCCATAGAAGCCCTAGACCAACATAGAAGGAATTGATAGTTTGGGAATAATCCCAATTAGTGTCCAACATTAAATAAATCTGTCTCTGAATCCTGGGTGAATTTTCAGGGTTTCTGTTTGCTGTAGCATACCAAGAAGGTAAAAGACACTCCAAAAATATTTTAAAATGTCAGAGTCAAAATTCAGACTGTGCAATATTTAGCTATAGCATGCAAACTGTTCTCATCTGTATTTTGGTTTTAACCTTGCACATAATGTAAGTACTGAGATTTTCTTGCTGTAAATGCAAGGGTCTCCTGCAGCTTTACTTTCCAGACTGTGCTCTAAAGCAGTAAGTGGCATCAGTACTGTTAAAGTATTAGGAAACAAGGTACTCTACCTAAAATAGGTGTGAGATAGAAATTAAACTGTTTATAAAGGCAGAACTTCTCAGTGTCTTTATCTAGTGTGGTTTGAAAACTACAAATACCAAATATTTCCCTTTAGGGCAGCATTTTCCAAACTCATATGACTGTGGAACCCTTCGATCCTTTTGTACTACAGCCCTGTAATGCCAGTATCATGGGATATTAGGGCTTTTAGAAAGAAGCTGCTCCAGGCCAGAGATATCATACTCAAAATCTTTTAAGTATTCAATTTAAATTGAAAAACATAAAATCAAATAGGTAGCATTTTGAAAACATTGCTAATTGCTGTGGCTCATATCATCATTAGGTATTTCCAAAAAGAAATACATAGAGATGCCTTTTATTTTAATAGTAGTTTTAAAATACATGTTTGAATCTGTGTACATACTTAATATATTTTGATAATATTTTTAAAAAGCATATACATATATGTTTTTAAAATGATCTAGTTTTTTATACCTTATTACATTGTTATTTTTGCATCATAATCTAGCTATAGGAAGATTCTTCTGGAACTAAGAGGACTGTCAGACTGTCAGGTGGAAATTTCTTATCACTCATTGGGGCTTTCCTGGTACATGTTAATATCAATCTGTAATCTCTGTAAGAATCTTTTACAGCCATTTCAGTTCTGTGACAATTAGGTAAAACTAGGCGATAGAATCTATCCCATTCCCCAAACGCTGAAAGGAAGCAAGGCAGTCAAGAATCACTCTTCCTTACTGTCACTTCAAAAGTAGAATATGACATGTGATCAGGCTGCTCCATGGCTGTGAAACCTGTGTGGCTTCTTCACAAGGACTTGTTTGGGATTTAATGTTTTCTTTCCTGGCTTACAATTTCTGAGGAGTGGACTTTACATTTATATTTCAGAGTGGGCCCTGAAGATCATGTGTGCAGGAGTTTTATGGGGGCTTTCTATCAACCCAACTGTAACTGTAATTAAAATCCAATATTCTTCTGATTTTTAGTTAAAAAATAAAGATGCAAAGAAATCTAACATAGAACAGGGAGTGGGACTGTTTATTTCTAGTGTCTGAAATCTTCAAATAATAAAGGGGGAAGTAAATTTGTCACATGCTGCAGCTTTGTGGAACTTAACTGTGTAAGCAGCATGTTCAAGAATGCCTACAAATGTACCCACTGGAGTGCTCAATAGCTGTTATAAATTTCATAAGTTATGACGGTTTCACCACCCAGAGCAGAATTTCCCGGGTTGAGGAAGGAAATGGAAAGAAAAAGGATTACAAAGTCAGAGACCGAGTTCAGAATCCAACTTTGCTGATTGTTGACTCTGAGACATATTTAACCTTTCTGGGCTATTTTTCTTTTGTGAGATGGCATGACTTTCATAAGTTTGTTGTCAATAGTAAATAAAAGAAAGTATCTCAGAAGCCACACATAAGTCAGCGTGAAGTAAGCATTTTGCCGGGTTCCCACTTGACTGAAAAGCAGGTGCTTCAAAGGTGCTTTTTATCTATCCGAGTTCTCAAAAGTTATGTTCGCACTACCTTTTTCTTCATCATGAAAAAGAGAAAAGTAGCTCCAGTCTTTACAAGCCACCATTGTTTTGCACAAAGGTTGTTTCTTATTTTCTGCTGCTGTAGTATCGCATGTTTTTAGTTTCCCTGAAAAATGCTCAGGCCTCGGCACACACTGCAGCAGTCACAGGCAGGGCGGAGGAGGCAGGAACTTCAGCAGTGTGCCACTAATCGGCCCAGGGGGCACAGCCCCCACCCGGGACAGAGCTTTGCTGTAGCTTTCAATTAGAAAAAGAAGTCTGGACTTTTACAAGTTCTTTCTGAAAGAATGCTCTGCAGGATGAAAACATCCTGAAATTATATTGATGTGTTGAATAAAGACAGGTCTGGATCAGTCCCTTTCCTATTCTGTATCCCCTGGAAATTGATTGGAGTGGACTCATTTATGGTGGGCATAAAAGAAGAGTATCGTAGTTCGGGTGCCTGGCTTCTTTAAACATACATACATATTAAATCTTACAATATAAGTTTTTAGGGGCGGTGAGAAAATTGTGTATTGAAAGCACTTAATTCTTTAGTTTGCCTATCTAGGGTAAAAGTGGGCTGTTTGTGACTCTGCACAGCCTCCTTGGCAATGATACAGGTTGGCAGAGGGACTTGGCAGCCTTGGGGCTGTCTTGTACTGCTCAGCTTGCGCTGCTGGCAGAGTTTATGCGATCATTCTTTCCAGTGGAGAAGATGAGATCTGGGAAGTCAGAAGCTTCATATATCAAGTATGACTTCAAATTCACATGTGCTTTTAAAAAATATGAGAATTCATAAATTTAAAGGACTTTCAAAGATACCGTGTTGTTTCAGTGTGTTTCTATCAGTGACGTTGTTTGCCGTGCAATACGTATTTGAAAATACTCTCAGAATTACCATTAGAAGTGACTTGCTAGCAATTTCAGTAGAATAATTACCACTTTATACCACTTCATCTCTTACCAAAATTGAATCCTGTAACTTGATCATCCGCCTCACTTACAAAATTTGACTCCTTATGACTTTTGGATGGTCTCCAAGTTACATCTGCCCTTAAATAGTAAAGATTGGCAAGCAGTGAGAATTGTATTGGGCCAAATCAACAAACATTCATTATGAAACTAGTATGTTTCAGAGAGTATCATAGGCCATGAGATACAGCAGTAAATATGATTAAGTTCTATTGTTAGACAGCGGATATTCCAGTAATGAGATGTTAGAGAAAATGTTCCATAATCCAGGAAGAAATACGTATTGATAATGATGTCAGTAATTTCTAAAAACAATTTCAACAGAGTTTGAAGAAAGGATTTGAGGTATTATTGCAATATATGAGAACACAACCTCTTCAAATGATCACTTTAAAGGATGTTCTATTTGCATATATATATATATATATAGTGTTTATTTTTTAAAGTGAAGTGTGTTTCCTGTATACAGATAACAATTACTTAAGATATACCTTTCTCTTTAGCCTTAAATCATTGAAAAATGAAAACTCAGAAATGCAAGTAGATTATTGAATTATGTTGGACTTAGAAGAATTAAAACATAAAAGAATTCTGATAGTGTGAAATTTACCCTAAACATTCAAATGAAATGTTTCAACTCTTTGTCTGGCGCCTAGATGTTTGGAAACTTCCCCAGACAACTGCTTTTTATTTAAAGATTGTGAACAGATACTTGGTAATAATTAAGCCAAAGTCCAGGTGCTTAACAGAATTTTTAAATATATTTAAATGTGCTCACTTCCAGATTTCAAAAATATATAGAATCTGTATTCTAAATAGAAAAATAATTGTAACAGAAATTACCTCTGAAAAGAAAAAGGAAACCCCTGCATCAATTAAGTAAGATTTGCCACATTTTATGATCACAGCAAGAAAGAACATATTAACACTTGCTGTTTAATGACAGGTATTTTTAAAAACTTAGAAGTTACAAGAAGCCACAGGAACTTAGGCAACATTACTTTTGAAAGGGCAGGCATCTTTAATGTACTATGGTAAATTTTGTCTCTGATGTAGCTACTTCACATTTGTTGAATTCAATACTGCTTTTCGGTGTAACAGTATATCTCTCTGTATAAGAAAAATCCCTCTCCTGCCATTTGTTTAACTATACCTCCTTTGATATCTAGGCGCAGTATATCTTCTTACACCAGTGCATTCTGGACCTCTTGTCAAATAAAGGGAATAATCAGCCCATCTGCTTTGTTAACTATTCCACCCTGCAGAAGATGGACTCTCTGGATGCCATGGAAGGTAAACAGAGACAATATGCGCTCAATTCCTTGATTTACTACCTGGAGCAGGAGGATTAGTTTCCTAATAATCCTAAATTTAAAATGTTATATAAGCAAGTTTAATGTACACATAATTTTTAAAAAATTTCTGTCTAATCTAAATTGGGATGAAAGCCTTTCATGTGGATTGTATTTTTGATGTGAAACACTTAAGTCTTTTGAATTGTTACCTTCGGTACCCTCTTGTGACGTGTTATTTTATATTATAGGTGATGTTGAGCTTGAATGGGAAGAAACCACCATGTAAATATGCAGACCAAAGATTACAACTGAAGATATTTCCAAATTCCAGGGGCCAAAATTACTCCCTCATGCTTTGGAATTGAAACATGTAATTTTAAAGAAATAGTTACGCTTCCCTCACTGTGCCTTATTGAATGGATTGAGCATTTTATGAACAGTTTTAGGAAACTGCTAATGCAGGATAGTTACCTGTTTTATACATAATAAATCTTGTACACTTAAAAATGTTTAAGAAAATATCCCCCATAGGTTTTGGAGGTCGTCTGTATTTTGGAATAAGCCAAATATGAAATTATTCTTATATTAGTATTAATGCTCCAGCGTGGGTTGTCCCTGTGTATCAGATTTAATTTTGAACAAAAGCTGTAAATGTTGATTCAGTAGTGTTATTTTGGCCTCTGGGGTGTTGACGTTTCTTGTGGAAGACTTCCAGGACTGTCATAATGATCTCTACTTCCATGTATGCCCCTGTGTTTTCAGTCCTGTGTTTTATGAGCTCTGAGATACCATCTCATGATCCTGAACAGCTGAACAGTAACCCCCTGGCACTGCAGGGATTACTTAGCCTTCATACAGCACACAGTAGCTCTTGAGGGGAACTTAGGGCTATTTCCATTGCATTGTGACTCTCAGTTTTAAAAAGGAAAACTGAAAGTACAATTGTACATACGAAGTTAGAGGCTTTCTAACTTGCCTGAGTTTATAAACTGTTGGGCACAAGTTGTACCACTGTATTGTATATTTAAATGCATACTTAAGTGTATTAGAATATTTGTTATGTTTATACTCAAACTAATATTAATAATTTTGAAGAGTTTCTTCAGACATGTATGAAAAACAGTAATAAAATCATGTAGTGCGTTGCATGCTGTAACCTAATGATGTGCTACTGCGGTGCCAATGGAGCCTTCTGAAGAGATTATGCTAGGTGGCCCTTATTTCTTTCCCAAGGGCAATTGTGGAGGAGGATTTGGTCGAACAGAAAACAATGAAATTAAGTGTTGTAGTAAATTAGAGATTTTTTAAAAATAAAATCTTTCAGCCTTCATTTTATTAGATATGAATAGTGTCCTAAATGTGCTAAGCTCTATGAAATTATTTTACCATAGATTTCAATTAAAGACATGAAAATGAATGGAATCAATTATATTTCTTCCGTAATAAGAATTGTTTCTTGTTTTCATTTCTGCTGGCATATACATTTCGAATTTTTTATTATTTTTTAAAGAGAATACAAAGTAGTATTAAAATGGAAAAATTACAAATGATGCAGAATTTCACTAAAAATATGAATTTCTCAGTATTTGTTGTATTGCATAGCGCTGTCTTCAAATTAGTTGTTGATGCTACCAGATATATACATACAAAATTGGGAGAAGAAAAACTATATATATATGAAAGTAAGACTAGAGAAAAAGGAAAAACAATTGAAAAAAGACAAAACTAATTAAGGGTTAACTTCTCTTTTCCATAGACCTGCAGAATCCACAGTACAGTTGTCCAAATCATTCTGCTTGCATACATAGATATATCTCTTTACCCACTCGCTCTACATTTTTAATGTGTGATGGTAAATAAAGCTGAATTTTAATGAATTTAGCTACTTTGCACCATGATTTCTGAGGTCTTTTTTAAATATAAATATGATTTTGCAAGACACATAAGATATAATTGATAATCATATTAATTATATTACATATATCAAATAATATTTTATATATAAGCAATGATATAATGTAACTAATATCATATAAATAATTAAGACATAGTCACTTTCCAAGGCATCCACAAAGAGGAAATACTTTCAATACGGGATTCACTATCCAAGAAATCAAGCCCTTTATCTCATGAACAGCCTGTAGAAAAGTGTGAATTTGCATTTTAATTATTCATGGCAAGGCAGTGTAAATAAATACAGTTCACTACCGTCCTGACAAACAAGTTTACTCTTAGAATTACTGTCTTATAGAAAGTTAAAGAAAAATTATAAGAAAGCTACAAGATTCAAGTTGAAGTAAAGCTTTCGTTTTTTTCTGTCAGTCATTGAAAATGTTTCACAGACTGGTATGGACACACGATGTTATTTTTTCATGAAAGACAAAAAACAGTGAAAGCATTGATTAGGCTTGCTTTTTAATATGTTAAATGATGAAAAGAAACACTAGTTCAGTGTACAGAGCAGGCATGTTCTATAATATCTTTATAAATCAGATACTCATGTAGAAAATAGATAAGTCACATCCATATGTGTATGAATATTTGTAAAATGAAGTACTAGCATTAGCTCTTTTTAAGGCAATTCTTATTCAGTTTTAATGTTTATATGAATCACCTGAGAACTGTGTTAAAATAAAGATTCTACTTCAGTAAGAGTAGGGTAGTCCTAAGAATCATTTCTAGCAGTAACTAAGTTATATTACTGTCTGCTCTCAGGCCATATATCAAGTAATATATGGATTCTCTGAAAGACAACAGACAGGATCAGAATAAAAAAACTGACTTTATTAACAGAATATGCCTAATGATATATGCATAGTGTAAGTACACATCACCTACTAACTATATCAAGGAAATACAGGAAACAGAAATTGAATTGAAATTGACACATTAATGATAACTACATTTTCTCCTAATTATATTGTGAAAGAGCCAATGTCTATACAAGTTCTGTATGCTGTTTGCTACATGAAAATTAAAATAACAAGAACATCTACAACATTTTTAGAACTGATTTGTGAAAATTTGTTCAAACACGTGTACAGTAACTGAGCAGTATGTGTTGCGTGTGAATCTGACACCGGAGCTTCTCCGAACAGTATTTCGGAGATGAGAGCAGCTGTAGGTACCACCTCTGCTTTCATCTTTCATTTCAATGCATAAATTTCATTTGTTTTAAAGGTAATTGTGAAAGTTCTCAGCAAAATAAAACCAAGTTAGTTAATCCTTAACCTCTTCCCCAAGGACATGGTGGTTTGCTCGCCACATAAGGTACACAACGCTAGACTTCTAAAATGGAATCTAAGTCGTGCAAAGTACTGCATGCATTGTTGTGATAGCCACGTCTATTTACATGGGTGTCAACTTTTGGAAAACTCAGTGTGAATTTTTCATGAGACCAGGAGCACAAAATGATCTGGAATTCTCAACTGAGTGATATTAAAAGGTAAAAATATGAAAAAAGTTTATTCAATCTAAGCAAAACCACTTGTCTTCCAAGGAACGATGATATTGTACAGTAAACAATCTCATATGTGAATTGCCTTCCCACATAAAATCAGCATTTTGCCACCAACTCGAGTCGCTCTGAGGAACAAATTTCATCACACATATGAAATGTTTTTAAAACTACAATGAACATAATCAAGTAAAAATAGTCTGTTACCAAGACTGACAAATGTGTAATAATTATCAGTAAGGTAATGGATCCTATTGTAGGATTGTGCTGTTCTTGGGGATGTTAGTGCCTTGTTAGGATATCTGTTATACATGGAAAGACAAAAGAGAAAGTGATTGTAGATATTTAGACTTCAGCTAAGTGAGATCGTTGATATTTTTTATTAAGTGAACAATTAAGCACATGCTCAAAGAATGCTTGGATTAAATTGAATATGAGCACAAATAATATAAGAGACCAAGAAAATTTTCACTTTAGGTAACTCAACTGGACATTTTCAATCTGTGCTTCTAATATCATCCATTGAAAATAAAACTAATTTAATACAATGTAATAAAATGCATTACTCTCCTCTTTGATCAGATTTCCTAAAGACACCAACTTAAGTTTAATAATCACTGAAAGTATTCTTAGATAGGAAAATTATTCTAATAAATTACAGATTTTTTTGCTTTTAAATTCATCATACCATTTAAGCCTTACAAAACCTTTTAAAATATGAAAGGTCCTAAATTAGATATAGGATAACAAAGGATAAGCGGGTGGAAGCTTAATTTCTCTACACTCCCCCAAACCACATTTAGTAAGGATGATAGTAAAACTGAGTTTGTTATCAAAAAAATCTTTATATAGTACTTTGCAGATATTTCCATAAATCTTGCCAGCAACACACTTTGTATCTGTGTGAAATGTTCATTGTGAAAAGGTTCATAATCATTATGTGTCTAATATGATCATTGTGTGTTTAGTCAGAGACTTTCGTCCTATTGCATGAAAATAAGGTAGAAAGTATATTAATGAACATGTAATACTTTTGGCAAAATATGCAGCTGAAGGAAGAAGCACAACATCTATAATTATAAAGCCAGCAAATCCTTCCAAATTGATTTGCAAGTTAAGTACAATTGGTTTCTAAATTCTAAACTTTCAAAGATTCTTTACTGACATATCAATGAGACACACCTGCAGGGGAGATGGCTCAATAGAATAAGTGCTTTCCTGGCAAGCTCAAGGGCCTGAGTTCAATCCCCGGTTCCACAAAAAGAAAAAAGAAAGCAGTTGGCCTTTGAGCTGGGGAGATGGCTCAGTAGAATAAGTACTTGCCAGGCAAGGGCCTGAGTTCAATCCCTGGTTCCACAAAACAAACAAACAAACAAACAAACAAACAAACAAAAAGACACTCAGTATAAACCCTACAGAGGCCTCAGTAGATGAGATTACCTTAATAAAACATTAAAATAAGGTGTTAAACATAAATTTAAATATATAATATTGAAAAAATAAACCACAATCTTTTAAATCATTTAGCACCCAAATTACGTTTCATATTGTCATATTCATAATACCCAGCATCTAGCTACATATAACCAGATATAATGAAAGAGCAAAAAGGATTGTAATCCATAAGCAGAAGGATGACTCATTAATAAAAACTAATGTCTAAAAGTGATCGAATTAGTAGAGAAGAACTTTTAATATAGCTATTAAAATATGTTGAGAAAAGGAAATACAAAGTTGATAGACAGTAAGAAGATTAGCATCTACTCTTTGGGCTATAAAATCAGAAGTTATATATATTTATGTTTTAAAGAATATTCACAAATTATGTATTATTTGTATAATACAGATTATTATAACTTTAATTGCTGTAATTAAAAATTATTTTCTTTATTGAAAATTATCAGACTGGGGAGATAGCTCCGTGGCATAAGCACTTGCCTGGCAAGCACAAGGTCCTGAGTTGGATTCCCAGTACCAAAAAATAAGTAAACAAATGAAAATAAAATAAAATGAATATACATTTGGGAAGAATTGTACAAAAATTAATTTAGTATTATTAAATAGGCATTATTAGTTACCTTTTAAAGTTGAGTAAACCAAAGTCAAAAGAAGGTATGTAGTCTACCCAAACATGTATTAAGCAAATCGAAGAACCTAACCCTGAATTTATGAAGTCTGGCTTGTGATCTGTGGTGTCTGCCACTGTTCCCTTTCATATTGAGAAGAAAGCACAAGATGCATGATGCTACTTGCCTGGACTTAGTGTGACACAGGCACTCTACTCCCATTCTCAGATACAGATGCTTTTGGATGCTGTCTATAATAGGTTATTTTCTTAAAATTAAATTACTTGTTTCATATGGTCAGTGATAGTGTGATAATGCTAGCCTTTACGCACAGGTACTTATTCCAGTATTCTTTCTGCTAATTTGCTAATTT
>NW_004524580.1:8120076-8125587 GCF_000260255.1 Octodon degus
ATATATATCTTGTGTTGTCTTACAGCTTTCTGTACATTTTCCCCAGATTGATGCTCCTGTCCCTGAGCTCTGATGATTCTACCCCTCCTTTTAGTAGGCTTCATTGCCACTGTATTTAGTTCGTATTTTAAAAAATGCCTTTCCCCCACATTTCATCTCTTTTTCTTTTCCATATAGAAGCCAAGTATCTTCTGGAATGTGAAGGTTGGTCAGTGGGTATAGAGTCCTATTTAAGATCAAATTCTAATGTTCTTTTGCTGTCTAAAACATTCCCAATGCTATGAACTGGCTGATGTATTTCTCCCCTTAACTAATATCTTCCCTAGTACCTACCTGATGGTATTTACATATGTTCATCTGTTGGCATTTTCCATTTACTAGTCTTCATTTTCTTGTTTCTTGTTAGCAAGGAATCAAAAAATTTTTAATGATTTTATACAGATTCTTTTAGCATAATTTCTTACAAATGAAACTCAAATATGTTCAATTGAGAGTTCACTTTAGCAGAAGTAAAATAATGTTTCTTTATGATAATACATTTTCCTACCAATACTCACATGCTAAAGTAAATATGTCTTCAATCAGAGAGTAAACAAACAACTCTGGATCAAATATAAATGAATGTTGGAGAAGTGGGAAAACTGGTACATGGTAAGATGTCATTTGTTCAAGATGACCAGTGACCCTGAATGAAATCAATGTTTTTAATATTTTGAAAATATTCAAAAAGAATTTAAGCAACTGCAGGTGAAAAAATGAAATTTTATAGAGGAGGACAATTTATTAAAGATAGTTCAACTATAATCAGTTTTTAGTCTCTTTGACAAATTCCATTTTTCACAGAAATCAGCACGTAGGTACGCTGATAGCTTGTACTCTTCCGTGCGCTCGCGCGCGCGCGCACACACACACACACACACACACACTTCCCTCAATATGAACACGTTCCTTCAAAATATAGAAATTTGGGAGCATTTGTTGAAGTGTGCCATATTTCATAAGCCACTTGATAGAATAAAAATAAACACAATAGTCAACATTCTTCTGGTTTTAGGAAAACTTTTTTCTCTTTTAATCCCACTATGCTTACGGTTTTAAGTAGATAGAATGGGTTTAGCATATTTTCTAAGAGATTCCATCAAAACTAATTGGATTCAAGAGGTAGAGTGAGGCAGTCCCAAGATGCCCTCAGAGGCAGGCAGGTCTGGATCAGTTGCTGACACGCCCACACAAGAAGGCAGAAGCCAGGCCCCAAGACCACAGTAACGGGCAGCAGGTGTCAAACCAGGCTAGCAGGGCATGGAGAGTGGGCTGGGAAGAGGCAGTACAGGGTAACAGGCAGGTGGAGCAAGGTTCCAGGGAATCTTGGAACCAACTCCATGCAGATGCAAACCAAGCCAATTTACTGGGCAGCAGAGCTGCTGAGTGTGGGTTAGGTAAGGCAAACTGTAAGGAAAAATGTTTTATACGCTTTTTACTGGACTGTGCAGTATTTTTTCTTTTTACGGAAAAAGATCCAACCTCACCAAACAAAATCTGTACTTGACTTTTGCATGGCATGCCACACAACCCAGCAGTAGGTATTCTAGGGATGTAGGGATAATTTGTACCCTAGGTCTCATAGTTTGCATAATATAAGGCAGGTGATCATACATCAAGATAGCAAAGAAGATGCAACCATGTAAACAACTAAGGTAAAAACAAACAAGCAAGCAGAAGCTCACAGTTCAAGACATTTTAAAAAATTTTTCTCATTAACTTTATTGAAAATCAATAATTATGCAGCATATTAAAAATTGTAGACTAATATTGAAATGTGAAAGATATAAGATGTAGACAGAGTGAATTTTAGAGCAATATTTCTTAAATGAATACATAGCATGAGATTAATAATATATGGCACATTATAAATAAATTATTTATAAACTTAAATGACTATAATAATCAAAATTGTCCAAAATAAAAATGAAGAAGAAAGAGTTTAAAGATCAGTCATATAATAGTTCATTCTGTGCCAAATTCAAGAAACTTATATTCATATAAATAAAATTCTCAGAGTTGAAATGAGTAGGCAATAAAAGTTTAAAGATTTAAAATTTCTGAATTTAGTTTAAATTATAGCACCACATTTCCAAGAAAAATTAACCTTTTGCACAAAAAATTTGAATGAAATTATACCAAGATACCCATAAATGAAATTGTCCAAAACTAATTGTAAAGAAAAAAATCATTAAAGCATATACATAAAAAATATTAGCTATGGAAGAACAAAATTAAATAGCATCTTATTCCATATTAGAATAAAAAAGCGCAAGTGTGTAAGAAGTTAGACTAATTAATTCAAAGGACTGAAAGAAAAAAAAGATCTGTCCTCATTGAATTTTATGCTTAGCAAACATACCTCTGAAAACTAAAAGTAAAATGTTTTCCAGTCATACAAATTCCAAATATTCTAATAACTCCAGACGTAGCATATAGGAAATAACAGGGCTAGGGAGATAGCTCAGTAGAGTACTCAGTAGAGTACATTATGTACTGAGATAGGTAGCAAGAATAAGTGCCTGTCTGGCAAGCTCAGGGTCCTGAGTTCAATCCCTGGTACCGCAAAAAAAGAAAAAAAGAAAAAAAAATAACAAAGAGCATAATCCATGGGGTAAGAAGAGTTGCTTTACAGTCCTGGATAAAGACTAAAGAGCTCTCAAAATGGGAGTTATGCAAGACTATGTAAGATATATTAGATGAACCCATTTAAAAGGTCATTGAAGATTTCTACAAAACAGTATCAATCTTATGTCAGGTTATATATATATTTTTTCATATGTGTATTTGTGTGTGTGTGTGTGTTTATGCAAAAGACAAGGAAGAAGTAATATAAAGTCAATAGAAAATGGAAATATACTTTTTAAAGTTTCTAATACTAGGAGACAATATCATACCATGTCAATTTAAGACATACAAATTTTATTCTGACAATGAATTATTTAGGAAACAAATGGCATTTTACAGAAATGATTGATTGAGCCTAGCATTTATTTGCTGTAAGTATGTGCGATGCCTTGGATATGGGATGTTCCCCAAAGGTTCTTAACATGGCTAAGCACTGTAATCATGCCCAGCATGTCCACCCAGGCGAGTCTAATGCACATCCAAGTTTAAGAGGCACTGAATTGGACAAATGGATTATCAACAACTATTAACATTTATAGAAATAATTCTAATTTACTTTGGCTATGGTGGACTTGGGGATCTGGGTTTCTGATGTAACTGATTCCAAGCTCACACTTACATCTTGGAGGCTGATTATTTTGGTCGCACAGTACTGGTTACGGGATCATTTCAAAGACCTCTTTTTTATCAGCAGAATATATTTATTGGGGAAAGAAAGTTTCTGTCCGAGAGTGGGACAGAAGGGGGACCCTGAGTAGGTGGCCCCCTGGAAGCTATCTCTTCCAGGGACTTTTCTAGAGGAAAACCATGTGGTGGGGCCTGTCTAAGGTGGAGAACAAGGGAACTCACATAGGTGGGCATGAGGTGGGACAAAGCTGTGGTCAACCAATGAGATTACAAGCACCATTGCTTGGGTAAAATTGATTAAATCCAGTACCAAATGGGGAAACGAGTCACATAGCAAGCAGGCATGAATATAGGATAGGGTCTTTTCCTGTTGGGGGTTGGGTTAGTGATTTGGGCTCTTTCAAGGTGATTGATACTCAAAGTCCTCTTGAATTGGCTACCCGGTATGTAAAATTTAAAACATTTATAAAGTTAGGATTTACTAAACAAAAAGTATTTCACAAAATGATTTATTTTAAGATCAATTAAAATAGTTTAAAGCTATGGAGACTTTGTTAAAAAGAAAATTCAAACATGCAATAAGGAGCAGGAAGTATTAGTTCCCTATGCTGGATGCCATACTACCTATCTTCTGCTCCTAGGAAACCCCAAACCTGTCCCTTGTCAAGAGATGAGGAAATTATATGTATCTATTTTAGACCAGGTAATCCTCTGTCATCAAAGGTGATAATTATACAGCTCCTGCCCTCTGTAGTGGGTAATCTGAACAAATAGACATTGTAGGGCAACGTGATAAGGGCTAGGCTATAAATAGTCATTGAACTAGACACTGTAATCAATATGAGGTATGTGAAAGGAGATATGTGTGAATGGTGGGTATAGTGTGTGACCTGTACTCCACAAATAGTCTCCCTGTGAATATTTTCTTGCAGTCAGGAACGTTTGAGGGGAGCATATAGGAGACAGCATTAAGTGCTTCCAAACTTTCTGTTTGACACTCATGTCTCAACTTCCCTCCAACCCTTCTTCCCAAGGGAGCAAGCTACTTAAAAGAACATGCGCTGTACCTTAAAGCCTTTTTAATTTTGGTTGATCCAGTAATAAGCACTTTAAATAATTGCAAACTGTACTCATATTCAAAATTCTGGGATTTTGCTAGAGTTTGATAGAAAATTTAATGGTCATTTTGAATTCAGAGTGACTTTGCAGCAATATTTTTCACCTTTGGCCTTTTTTCTTTCTTAGTCTTTGCCTCCTTCTCCTCTTCTTCCTCCTTCACCTCCTCTCCTTCACTGTCTCTCACTCCTTCTCTACTGTTTGCCTTTACTCTAATAGCTTTCAAAAGCCCCAGAGCTCCAGAATAGGCCAGCACCCAATTCTGAAGGTAGGATTAAATTACCACACCCGCAGACAATTTCCTGTAAACCTTCAAAGGTCTTATATGATAACACTTCATGTTTTTCTTGTGGCTGAAGGTATTACTAAGATAATATATTCATGAAATTCTTTCAGAAACTCGCCGCTGCCAAAAATAGCACTATGGCATTATCATTTATCCAAAAGCTAATTTTGATCATCTCTTTCATCTTCAAACAATACCTTATTCCATTGAAAAATTCTGGGATTTTCTTCAAAGTCAGAAAATCAATAAGCTTTTTGGTGAATTGTCATGGATAATATTAAGGAAACAATTCTTGGACATTTATTAGAGTTTCAGAAAAATATTTAAAATACCAAATCCTCAAAAAAGCAAAAATAAAGTTTGAAAACATGAAATGTCTCATTCTTTTAGAGTCCTACATATAAGACTAAAGAGTATCTGGAAATGACTTAGTTCATTTCTAAAAAGTAAAGCATGTACTTAGTGCTATTATAGCATAGCAAAAAAATTTTAAAAGGCTAAGCCACAATAATTGATCTGAACAGAATGATAAAAACGAATAGCAGAACAACCAAACATCACTTACCACCCATATAATTTTTAAGCCCAGCAACCACGAAATAGTCACTGCCTTTTGGCAAGCCTCAAGTATAAACACTTCCAGGAACAGCACAACAGATTGGTAAAGCTGCAGCAGCCCTTGACGCTTGCATTCTTTCTTTGTGATGTGATGTTTCTCCCTAACCCCAAACAAAAACTGATGCACAAGAGAAGAGCTGTGCCACGGAAAATTCACACCACTTCACGGTCCGACTTCATGTTATGACTAAACAAAT
>NW_004524580.1:8125687-8163460 GCF_000260255.1 Octodon degus
TATATATTGTTTGTTTGTTTGTTTGTTTGTTTTCATGCCTGTTAATCCTCAAATGGAAGGGGCTGCTGATCACAGATAAAAATTAGCACTTGATACAATGATCATACTCTGTGCCCGGGAAGTGTTCGTGCTTCCAGTCATGGCTGTGAAGTGGACTCAATGTGCACACTCACAGCTCTCAAGTGAAGAAAGTAAAAATCATTTCTGTGAGAAATTCCTCTTTAGGCATCCACTGCATTCACTTCAGTGTATGGAAGGACACAGGCTAGAAAAGGGAGCGTTGGCACAGTTACTGCTGTCTTGACAATTAAGTCCTGACTGAGAGAACAAGTGGATTTGCTCTTTTCACTGTCCAAGAGGTCAAGCTAACATTTCCTTCTGTGAGTGGGTAATAGAACAAGAGGTAAGTCATGCTAATGATTCTGTGACATACTTTAGGATTTCATTTTTATATACTCCTCTGAACACAGAAAGAATGTTCAACAAGGGGCCTATGAGAAGAGTTTGTGAAACCTTAACTCATGACAACAACTGAGGGAAGAGAATAGTTCTTCTGAAAAAGAATTAATAAACAAGGTCAAAATGGACAGTTGGTGTCACTCCCAAGAAGACCTGGAAGTGGGAAGTGGAACTGAGGAAAACACGTTAATAGATTTTTTGTATGAAAAGAACAGACTTTACCAACTATCCATCATAGGAGTCATGTGTGATGTCATCCACATCAAACTGTTTTTCAGAAAGAAATGCTTTATTCTGGGTCATGTAACACCTTATTTGTATTTATTTATTTCTGTATTTTAAGGAAGGGTCTACAGAGTGTTCAGGGTCTCACCACTAGATCAGACTCATAGTGATTCTCCTGTTCACAGCCTCCCAAGTGCTGAGATTACAGGCACATGCCACCATGCCCAGCCTCAATTGCAGTCTCAGCACGCCCTGGGGGTGGGGCTGGCACAGCAGGCCTGGGGATCAACCCCCCCACCCCCGCTTATTTGTTGATTTCAAACAACATATGCTTTCTTGAAAAAGAATTTAGTAATTCTACCCTCAGATTATGTGTTAATTCTTAAACCAATGCATCCATCACTTTAGGCAAGTAAAGACCTAAATTAACCTGTTTTGTAGTAACAAAACTACCCTGTTTTGTAGTACTTTCATCTTAAATTAAGTCTTTCCATTTTGTCAACCAATACATGAATAGTAATAAAAGCTAAAAATGTTCTTTTATCCTGTTCATTAAATCTGACTAAAAATAATTAAAAGTGTTAAAATTTTGAAGTATGTTCCATGTTTACTTTAGGTGATATTATAGGGAATGGATTTATTATTAAGGCTTTTCCATAAATGATTTGTATGAAATAATCTGTCAAGTTTTACTGTGATTCATACTAATAAATCAAAACCACCAAAAAATAACTCATTGAAATTTAATTTATTTCAGCCTATCTAAATTATGGGGAACATTTCAAAAATTGCTCTTCAAAAACATTGTAGGATGTATTTTACCAAGTACTTTCATGCTTATACTTTATCTGATCAGTATTTTTTGTTGTAGTTTCCACTTTGTGTTCATTAATTGCATTTGCATTTACATGTTGCAATAATTTCCAAAGAGCAAAATATTGTCAAAACAGAGACAACCCAAGACTTTGCCATAGGTGAGCTAATGATTCAGGCTAAAAATTCAGAGCACCCATGCACTGGTTCAAGACACCTTCCATTTGTTGGAATCACTTCTTATCCCCTAGCTCTCTTCCTTGTAATTGCTGCTACCAGGAATTTATAAGTGGGGCAGGCTGATGGGGGGAAAGATAGGGCATGTGATCTTTGTGCAGCTCGGGCCCTAAGCCATGTGGTCTCACCATTCCAGTTTTACTTTCCCATAGGGCACTAAACTATTTCATCCCTTTCCATCGAGCTTCTGTTGTGTGTGTTAATGAATAATGAAATAGGCCATGTACATTCAGCGTCTTGGTTTGGACATCTGCTGTGTGCTATCTAGGATGGGGCGCCTATAAATAAAGTGTGCATGTAAAATTTTATATTCATTCCAAACAGGACAGAATAAAGGCCCAAATCTCAGCCTTTAGCCACCAATACTGCCTCTTGGCCTTGCAGCTAGGAAAAAAACGAAAGCTACCATTGGGTTCTCAAACACTCAAAGCACCTTTAAGACATATTGTCCTAGAAGACTATTTATTTATTTATTTATTTTATTTTTAGTAAGGGTCTAGCAGGTCTACTGGGTCTCACTATGTACTTGCGACTCATAGTGATCTGCCTGTGTTCAGCCTCCCTAGCACTGAGATGACAGGCATGCGCTACCATGCCCAGTCTCAATCCCTATCTCAGCACACCCCGGGGGTGGGGCTGGCACTGCACACCAGGGGTTGAATCCTGGCCAGGGGCTTTAATTTGTTGAGCTATTTGACTGGCACAAGACTGTTCTTTTGATCACTACAAGGTGACTCAGAGTAAAACCTTCCTTGTGGTTATACAATTTACTGTTAGAGGAGCCGTAGCATGTGATCTTAGGCAAATGATAATAAATATACTTTAGGTTGCCTTTCCCTGCTTTAAAATGGACAAAACCATATAACATAGTTGGCAAAATATTGTGAAGCTATAATAAGATCTTTCATTTAACACTTCAACACAAAACTTGTGACTTATAGAGTTAAATAATACAACTTCACCAAATATAAGTCTGTACTGCTTAAATGCAGCAATACTTGAACATCAAACTGCCATAAACAAAGCAGGCTACCTCTCCTGATAGCTTATACTTAAGAACAAGAAAATGAAAAAAAATAGTTTAATAAAATTACACTTACATTGTGAAATTACACAGCTAGGCTTTTCTAATATTCTGACAGATGGCCCAGATTGTGAAACCAGGGAAGATAAAATTTATTATGATTAAGTTTGAAGGTGATCAGTGAAATGCTGAGCATGCGATATCTATACTTAAATGGTACCAAGTCATATGCAATTTAAACGTGTTATACTTTTGGTATCTTTCTATCAATTAATAACTTAAAATCTAGCATATTACCCATGTACCAAAAAATCTGCACAAAAAATCGCTACACAAAAATGTAAGGTATGTTTGTATAAATGATTAAATAACTTTCTTCAAAAGTGGTAGAGAAATTTTATGGAATAACGTGTTTGTACAGTGGTGACTATTTGTCACGGTAGGCCTTGACATAGGCATTAAGGCGCCAGCCACGTTGAGCAATATGTCATAACTAGCCAGTTGGAGGGCAGTAACAAAATACTTGGCTAACCATTCTATACCAGAGACATCTGTTTAGCTTAGCAAGATAGTAACACCAGACACTTCTACAATTTGGAACATGTAAATATCTCAATTCATTCATTTTAAAAAGATTTAAACAACATAGAGTAATCATTTAAAATAGGTTAGTTGTATTAAATATTTGCTGTATGTAACATTATTGAAAATATTTATGGAATAAATAAGTAAAAAAGGTAATATAAAATATAATATTATACTTATATTATAATGAAAAAATATATGAAACATTTTATAATATTACATAAAAACTTATCCATATAAAAGAAGGACAGAGATTGATATATTGGGTAGTGAGTTAGTAACTCTTTTCTTCAATTATAGGTTAAATAATTCAAGACTAATTTGTATTAAGTGTTTATTATATGCTACATGCTTTCAAAAAAGTTTTTCATTGCCTGAAATAAGTTTATTGAGTTAACTACCAATCCTCTGGTAGTTATTTTTCTTGCCTCATTTTTCTCTATATTTTATTTTAATATTACAGACTAGTCAACAGAAACCTAAGAAAGTTACAAAACTTCTCCAAGGTCAAATGATTAATATGAGACAAAGCTAGACTTAGATCCTCTGTTTAATACGAAATCCCACATTTATAATCAAAATAAAGTCTTTAAAAAATAAAAACTTCAAGTATTCTATACTCCTGAATTGTTGTTTATACCTAGCGATATGGGAATATCAATGTTATTTTTCTGGAAAATTAAGTGTTCAACTCATTCTGATTTGCCCAGGATTTTGTTTGTTTTTCTATCTGTCTCGGTTTTCCCAATTTTAATGCTGAAAGTCAGGCTCACTAAATCTGCACAAGTCTGTGCCTTTTGGTCATTCACAAGACAGAAAAAACTCCAATGGCTCACAGATTTTACTCTCATTAAAAATCTAAAAGAAAGGAGCAGGAAGTGAGATCCAGAATTCTGAAGAGGATTTCATTTTCTTGCACTTGGACAGAAAACCATTTCTTGTCTACTTGCCTGGAAACTATGCCTAGGAAATGAGAATATAAGAAGTCACCTTGAGGGTCCTGCGTGAAATGAACACAGGCTTTTGCTAAAACCCTGTTCCTGCTCTTACTGAATGGCGGTGGAGAGTGAAAGCAAAGAACAGAGGAGGACTTTGTTCCCTGACAGTGATGAGCCTCTCTATTTTCTTGGGACTTACTTCCTTGGGGCTGTGTATCACATAGCTAGCCAACGCTCATAGCCCTCTCTGGTCCAGCCCAGCCCCATTTCTGTGCTTAACTCCTCACTCCGGCCGCGTGGAAAGCACAGAGAATTCATTTGTGTTTAATATTTTCCCTTTCCTGTTTGGCTTGTGCCCCTCCCCCACATCCCTTGAAGTGACTCAAATGTTCTGTCAGTCTAAGCGCAAAACTATTTTTACCGCAGTGCTTGGGAATCTCTGGGCACAAACTGTCTGCAGATTAGGTGAATTACAGGCGCACAGATTCATGTTACCCACTTAGTGGCCACAAAATAAAAGCACTAACACACTGCTTCTGAATTGTGCCTTTCACTCAATAGGCACTTTCCTTGCCTTCTACTCTAGGCTCACTGGCTTCACTTGCTAGTTGGCCCTTTTCTCTGCATGGTAGGCGAGTGCTGTTTATTACTTCTCTCTTCTTCTGTTCCTATCTTCTACCCTCTTTTCCTTCTCTCTCTTCGCATAGCTGAAAAAAGTACAACCATCTTCTGGTTGGTTCTCAGTTCTACTTTCTCAGCTAAATGACTGATGGTACTTTCTTGGAACCCAGCTACGTAACAATATAGCTGAATCCCCTAGAGGTAAGCCACAAAAATCTCTGCAGTATCTGACACACCTTCATTATCTCTGTGTCTATTTCTTCCTTGAATATCCTCCCAAGGGCACCAGTCTGGATGGATGTGTCTTGTAAAAACCTTTAACTTTGCTCACTAGAAATACCAGCCTCATATGTCAAGAACTTCTGTCTGCAAACTCTTTTTCGAATGTATTATCAGAGGAGGGGAATGGGATATTTCATTGATACCCTCCAAAAAGGCTGAAGTCTTTTCCTTTAAAGTTCCTAAATGAGGGGGCTGGACAAATAGCTCAGTGGATTAAAGCACCAGAAAGCAGGCCCAGGGGCCCAGGGTTTGATCCCCTGGCCTACCTTGCTGGCCCCTGAAGGGGCGATTGAGGCTGGGTGTGGTGGTGCACACCTGTAATCTCAGCACTTGGGAGGCTGTAAATAGGAGAATCATTATGAGTCCTATCTAGTAGTGAGACCCTGAACATCCTATAGACCTTTCCTTAAAATACAGAAAAAATAAAATAAAATAAAAAATAAATAAATTTCCTAAGTCAGTTATTCATTTATGTGACATTTATCTAATGTCCTTTTGCCCTAGAAAATTGAAAATGTGCTGGGGAGGTAGCTCAGTGGCATAAGCACTTGACTGGCAAAAACAAGGTCTCAAGTTCGAATCCTGGTATTGTAAAAAATTAATTAATTTTTTACAATAAGAAAATTGAAAATGTAGTAAGGAAATAAACACACAACACACTTTTATTAAAGTCCCTGGTTTTAGTATTTTCTCCTCAGAAGTATCATTCACACAAATCTCTATCTTTATCTTAAATATCTCTCTTATCAAATCTAGGAGGATTTCTGGCTTTGGTTTTCAATAAATTCACTGTGGCTAGTTCAGCCAGAATTCTTATAAATTGAGAAGAAAGAAAATGGATATGTTTTAGAGTGCATATTCCATATCACGGATTCTATGTTATGTTAACAAGAAGTCTGTGGTGTGTTCATGGGATTGATCTTTCATAAAACTGAAGCTTGGAACGTGTGATTAAGAATGGCTCGAACTTAGATTCTGCCTTGATCCAAAATTTGGTTCCTTTTTACCACAGGTGCTACCTCTCTCTCTAAGGCTTCTAGCTAAACTTTGTGGTGAACTGAGCTGAGTCATGATCATTTTCTTTCCACTCCTTTCACACTGAGAAACAGAATACATTCAACCTTTTTAGAAGGTGATAAATAGAAAACTTATTTTAAAATAATGGAGTATGACCAAAATTACATTAAAAATGGATCAAAGATTTAAATATTAAAAGTGAAAAACTAAATCTTCTGGAGGAGAAAGTAGGTAGAAATCTTAAAGACATAGAGGTAGGTAGAGAATTCCCAAACTCTATGGGAAGTATTTCAATGAATCAACAATTGAGAATTAATTGTTTTGAAAAGTTTCTGCTTGTCAAAAGAAATCACCAACAGAGTAAAAAGAAAACCCATAAATTGGGAGAAAATTATAACCAACTGCCCTTCACACAAAAGTCTTCTAACTAGTACATAAAGAAATAAAAAAAATATATATCAGGTCTCCAAAATTCAAAGACCAAATCCAAAAATGGGCATCTGAGATGAATATATACGTCACAATGAAGAGATACAAATGGCCAATAAATATATGTATGAAACCATGTTCAACATCATTGGTCATTCAAAAGATGTGAATTAAACTGATGCTGAGATTCCATCTCACACCACAAAGAATGGCTTTCATCAAGAAGTCAACCAATTACAAATGCTGGAGAGGCTATGGGGATTAAGGAACACTTCACACTGTTGGTGAGAGTGAAGCCTGGTCTAACCACTGTGGAAATCAGTGTGACGATTCCACAAAAACTAGGAGTGGAGACCACATTAAAACCAGATAGTCCCCTCCTAGGTATTTTTCTAAAAAACTGAAAATGTAATGCCACAGTAATATACATGCACCCATGTTTATAGCAGTCTAATTTGTCATAGCTAAATCTTGGAAACAACCCAAATGCCCATCGACTGAGGAATGGATTAAAAAAAGATGAGGTATTTTTACACAACGGAGTATTACTCAGCTATAAAAAACCTAAACTCAAGGCTTCTATAGGTAAATGGATGGAACTAGAGACTGTATTGGTAAGTGAAATAAATCAGACCCGCATGTGCAAGCATTGTATTGTTTCACTAGCGAAAGAACATGTAAGAGTAAATAAAATCTGAATGGTACAATAAATACTATGAAAGGGAAAGAATCTTTTCAATGGGAAGGAAAAACTGGGATGAGGAAAAGGACAAAAGAAAGAAGGGAAAAAGATACATTAATGTATATATGCAGGATAGTTTGAATAACTGTACTGCTGATTTGTGTTGGCTTATTGAAAGGAGCAGTTAATGCTTAATTTTTTAAAAAATATTCATTAATTTAACTTTTTCTTCTTATTAATTTCTTATAACTTTTTTCTTACCAATTTTGCAGGTTTATATCTGGTAACCTAAACAACTAATCTGAAGATAACATAATACAATTAAACAACAACTGTCAAATTCCTATTACTTTGTTTAGTGAAATTTTGCATTATTTCTATTGTTTTTTTTTACCATTTTGTATTCTTTAAAAAATAAAAAACAAAATAATCAAGCATGAAAAAAGAATAATACAATAGTAAACTACTTGAGATGTTTCAATTCTATCACTTACTAGTCTCACATTTTGTTCTGAATGAACTCTAGACCTCTGAAGTGATTTATTAATGACAACGTAATTATTCCTTTGTTAAAATTTACTTTTTCTATATTTTAGAAAACATATTTGATGTATTTAAAGCTTGCAATAGTCCAGCTTATGTCATTCTGTTTTGACCATTTGTCAAGATCTGTGTCTCACAAGTTCTACTGTGAAATAATGTAATTGCGATTACAGGCATCTCACATTTTGTAAACAGCGTGAGTTCCAAATCTTCATTGGTTGGTTGTTTGGAATCACTGCGTGTTTTCCTATTGACCTAATCGAGTGAAAGATGGTTATTTCCCAATCTGGCATTTTCTTGTTCATTTGGCCTACTTCTTCCTCAGTTCCCGAAACAAGAAAAAAAAAAGGAAAACCTTCCTGCAGGGGGCTAATGGTGGTTAAATTTTTGACTTACAGCATGTGAGAAATGGAAAAAAGGCTTTTAATTTAATACACAACAACTTGACAGGTTACAAAGTAAGGCCACTCCCATTGGTGAGGCTACTCTTAGCTTCCCAAAGCTTTTCTCTCGTGAATTCATTTTCTATGCTTCTCTAGTGGTGATGCATGAATAAAAGAATGGATGGGAAGGGGGAGGGTCTCTTTGTTGTTTTGTAGGTGCATGATGTGCATCCCCTAGTATCTAGTGGTACCTCTAAAAAGCGGTGGCAAGTCTGTGAATGCCAGTGCCTTAATGTTACTTCAATTTCTAATGATTCAAAATTCTTTGGTTGTTAGTGTTTTGCCTCATATTTCTCTGTAGCTAAAAATTTCACTAATAAAGTATTTTACAGAGTATACTCCTTAAATTTAGTCTTAGCTGATACATAAAAAACATGTTACATATTAATGAGGTATCATATGATGTTTTAGTATATGTATATATTTCATTATGTTTAAGTCAGGCTAAACATAACTATATCCTCAAACATTTTTTATTTCTCTGTGGTGAAAACTTTTCAAATCCTTTCTTTCAGCTTTTAAAAACTACACTATATTACTTTCTGTAGTCCCCCTACTTTGCCACAGCATGCTTCAATTTCTTACTCCTATATAACTATACATTAGTGCCCATTCATCAACCTGTGCTTCCTCCTCCCTACCCTCTACTCTCCCTAAATGTGCCACTTTTTAAAGGAATTCCATATAACAGTTTTTTCTTTATAACAACCTTGAAAGTATGACCATCTTTTGTTGTACAAATTTTATAGATGAAAATGTAAAGATTTGAGATATTTGGAATTTTTACAAACCCAAAGGCCAAAAACAACTACAGTGAATGTCTTCTATATCCAATTCTAGGGCTATTTCTTCCATAGTTCACATCCTTGTCAATGTCATGTCTCCTTCTAGACTCAAATGCCATAAAGAGAGAGATTATTATTTTGCTACATTATTCTCAGCAACCAGATCCCAATGTAGTTTTAGTAGACACCAAATAAATATTGAATAAACAAATTTCAGTCATGCTTATCTTAATAATTTGAATAGCCATGCTATCTAATTCTACTGGTTCAAATATAAGTTTTTGAATTGTTTTCATATTTATGAGACAAAGGATAAAAGCTTATTAAAAGCACAAGCTCATTTTCTACCACAACTGTTAGGTTAAAGACGGAGTCACTGAAGCCTTCCATCTGTTTTCTGTTAGCCAGCTCACTGGTAGAAATGGAATACAATATTAGAAAACATATATAGGCTTATTTTTGCTCTTTTGCGTGTGCTTCATATCCATTCCAAAAATGCAAGAAGAGTTCTCAGACTTGGTAAGGAATGAGCGGCTACACAATGACAAAATCATACGAGCAGCTAGAACTGCCAAAACTTGATAGTGAAAGTCTGTGGCTCTGCGGAGATTGTTCAGAATGAACTTCGGAATAAACAACTTGAGTTTAAAATTTAACTAGCTCCTGCATTATCTGACAGTTGACTCCTCACATTATCTTCACTCTAGTTTTTAAAAATGAAGCTGTAGGAAAGAACATATTCTACAATCATCACTACTTGAGGTAAAACAATCAGACCTGATGTTTTCCATCTTGTTTTCAGGCACTGACTAGAAAGGCCAAAATGAAGGTTGACCATCACCCCAAATACCACTTGTCAGTGGTTGGAATCTTTACATAGTTCAGGGGAAGAAATAAAATCAAAAAAAGGAGATGAAAAGAAGAATAAAAAAAAAAAACCCAACCCCTAAAGAAAGGGGGGGAAACCCTTTCCAACAGCTGTGCTTTATTTTCTGTATAAGAATTTGTCTTAACCTTGGCATAATTTTATGCAATAAATGATAACAAATATTCATCAGACAACTATATGCTTCAGCTCTATGCAAGATATTGTTTGGATCTTTGCCAAAACTCTAGAGGCAGTTTCTATTATTTTGAAGAAAAGGAGGCCTAGTGCTCAGGGAAACCTAAGTAGAAGTCAATCTAGCAAGGACTTGAAAAAACTTATGTAGAAACAAGGGTCCTTATACTTCACCTTGACAATATATTGCCTCCCAAAGAACTGTGGTGTGTGTGTGCATGCGCGCGCGTGTGTGTGTGTGTGTGTGTGTGTGTTGGACCACAGACAAGCTGAAATCAAAAATTATATTTTCTTGCTTGCACATTGGTTGCTACCATTGTCCTCTAAATTCTATTAGCCAGCTTATAGAAAGTCAATGAACAGAATGTGAATGACAAAGTAGAGAGCACCCAATGTGTAGAACAGGACAAAACAGAAGATCCCAGGTACATATTGATATATCAAGTAGCTATGGTGTGAGTTTTATCACTACAAGTACTTTTAGAAAGGAGTAATTACACATACTGTATCCCATCACCTAGCTCATATCTCAGCCTGTGCATCTTATGTCCTATTGCTCTATAATGGAAGGAAACACTTCGAATTCTGGTTGCCCTTCTCTAGGCAAAAACGTAACATAGAAGGATCCAGAAAGTCAGAAGTCCCTTCATACAGTAACATGGGAGTTGAGCACCCGTCAGCCACCCCACCAGCTCCCAACTCATCCTACAACCTTAGTAAAAGAGAGGAAAGAGATTTACCTGCTTCTATTGAGGCTGAAGCCTGAAAGTCATGTATAACTTTTGAAGGACTGTAATGGTTTTAATCACAGGAATAGCAACTTTTTGACAAGCAGGCAAGAGAAAAGAGCCACACTGAACCACTCTGCAAATATTAACCAGGCTATTTTGGAGCAATGGCTATTGCCTTTGAAATCTTTCATCATGACTCTATACTTAGAATTCTGATGAGCCTAGGGGGAGGGCAAGGGGACAGTGTTAATCCCCAGTTGTTTTGAAGTTGTCCTGTAAGCAGGTTTACTGTCTAAACTGTCCCCAGTGGAAACATTCAATGCTTTGGTTAAATTATGCGATTCTGTGCATTTCCTCTTAACCTGTTTCTCCCATAGATGGTCATATCACTCTGGGAGGTGACACTTCTCAGTTTTCTTTCAAACTAGATGTTCTAGAGAGCAGTGGCTGTAGTCACATTGGGAGACTGATGCTCCATGACAGCTAAAAGTTGGATTGAGTTTCAGGAGCTACTATATATAAAGCTAGGTCGCCTTATGTCACCACACTAATTAAATGCCATCTGGGTGGTTCCTCTGGGTTTTTGAGCCCATCACCCAGTTCAGATCGCATCAGAGGCCAAGAAAGAGAACATGATGATGGACCTTTTTGAAACTGGCTCCTATTTCTTCTACTTGGACGGGGAAAATGTTACCCTGCAGCCCTTAGAAGTGGCAGACGGTTCTCCTTTGTATCCAGGGAGTGATGGTACCTTGTCCCCCTGCCAGGACCAAATACCCCCGGAGGCTGGGAGCGACAGCAGCGGAGAAGAGCACGTCCTGGCCCCCCCGGGCCTGCAGCCTCCCCACTGCCCCAGCCAGTGCCTCATCTGGGCCTGCAAGACCTGTAAGAGAAAATCTGCCCCTACCGACCGCCGGAAAGCTGCCACACTGCGTGAGAGGAGAAGGTTAAAGAAAATCAACGAGGCCTTCGAGGCCCTGAAGCGGAGAACAGTGGCCAACCCCAACCAGAGGCTGCCCAAGGTGGAGATCCTGCGGAGCGCCATCAGCTACATTGAACGACTGCAAGACCTGCTGCACCGGCTGGACCAGCAGGAGAAGATGCAGGAGCTGGGGGTGGACCCCTTCAGCTACAGAACCAAGCAAGAAACTGTAAGCCCAGAGACACCGGCAGGGACTTCGAAGGCTGATTACTGGGCTTCAGCTGTTTGCTTGTTCCCTTCTCCCTCCCCATGGCTCGCCTGCCCCTCCTTATCTGTAACAAACCCCCAGTGACCCACGAAGACCGGGTGCCTGCAATAGGCAGGAAATGGGTACCGGCCCAAGGAAGCAGGATAGACAACCCCAGAAAGCACTCGTTCCCCCGGAATTTCTGTTTCTCTCTTAATCTTCCGCTTTGGTTTTTCCCTCCAGCTCGAGGGTGCGGATTTCCTGCGCACCTGCAGCTCCCAGTGGCCTAGTGTTTCGGACCATTCCAGGGGGCTGGCGATAGCCGCTAAGGAAGGTAAAGTAAAAGAGCCCAGAGCATCGCGGGAGGGAACCGGGGTGCTCGTGCCGGCTGGAGGGGTCGAGCAGCTGTGGATTGGGGGCGCAGCCCTGCTCCCGCCTGGAGGGGAGCGCGCGGCCCTGGCTCTGCCCCAGCGCCTTTCCGCCTTTCCGGGGTGCAGAGGGTCTGGCCTTCCTGGAGCGCTATGCTCTTGAGCGTTTGTTTCTGTCCTTAGGCGGAGCAAGCCTTGATTCGTCGGCCTCAAGCAGCCTTCGATGCCTTTCTTCCATCGTGGACAGTATTTCCTCGGAGGAGCGCAAACTCCCGTGCCCTGAGGAGGTGGTGGAGAAGTAACTGCCCTGGAGAGCGCTGGGGACCTTTCAGCCCAGGAGCAGGGAGATCCCACGCCTCCTCCTCCTCCTGTAGATTAGGTCACGTTACATTAATATTTAGGAACTCAGATTTCAGCGGTTATGAAAGGGGAAGAGACATATTCACGAAGAATCTACTCTGCACATTCAAATGCAAAAGGCCTTTTGGCTTTGGGCTTTTGTTCTTGGGAACCTCCAGTGGCTTAGGTATAATGCCCTTCTTTTTGTTATTGTTTAGTTTTGTTATAGATTCACTTTTGTTACAGTGATTCTTTTGTGCCACCGCACAAAAGAAACTCATTCCTGTCTGAAGCGAAGTGGGAACGTGGAGTGCTAGTGGTATTTAAATGTATTTTTGTAAATAATCTTAGTACTTTCTTTTTTATGTAAACCTAAGAAATATATTTTAAACGTGGAATGATGGATTGTATATAAAACGTGTGAGGATCCTGGTGTTGTAATATTAAAAATAAGTTTCTATATAAATAAAGTTGGCCTTAATTTGATTCAACTGAGAAAATATGTCTGAGGGCAACAATAAAGAGAAGAAATATTTTAATTTAGACACTGAACAAGCACATTTATTGAAGTGTTCTTTTCATAAAGATTTAAAGGCTGGAAAATGAGTTCTCTTGTTTGGTCTGAATTAAATTGAGCACTTCAATATTTCATGTAGATCTCACACTTATGATTGAGTGTAAAGAATATTCAGAGGGAATGTGTATATTTTCTTTTGTCATCCTCTTTTCTGCTCTATATATTGGCAATCTGGGTAAGATTTACACACCAAGGGTAACAAGTGAATGTTCACTCTAGCCAAATCTTACTGCAGAAAACTGCAAGGAAAAGTCTTTGCTTAGTTCCCTATATAGTAGTTCCCTCCCTGACATTCCAGGTTGTTTCCAAGAGTAGTCTGGCATATGCAAGAGCTGCACTGGCCTTCTCCCCTAGTTTTCTTGAACTAGACTGGTCCCTGGCTGACAGTCATGTCGTCAAGGCCTCTTGGGCTTGGGTTTGTTTTCCAAATAGAAAGATAAAAGAAAGGCGCAATCTGTCTCTTGAGGAGAGGGGCTGCTCCAAGAGAGGGAAGGGTTAAATGGTTGAAGGGAAAAGACAACAACAACACACATGAAACCTCTTAGCTGGGCCAAACAGCAAAGTCCCAGAGAGGGTAGAAGCCCCAGGAGTTCCTCACCATGAGGATTTTACAACGTGTGCCAGGTTTGTTTATCTAGTAACCTCAGGAAGAAGCGACCACCAAGAAACACAGTGGGAAGTATAGCAGAGGACAGGAACAAGCCGGTTTTTTTTTTTTTTTTTTTTTTTTTTTTTTTTAATTACCACATCTCTTACATTCTGCAAATAGTTCCTCTGCTCCCTTCCCTGGTTCCTTAAATTCTACCTTCTGTGTTACGCTATAGCTAGTCTTCAAATCAAACAGAATTTAGTATTCTGCAGCCCAACCTTACTTCCTGGCTCTTAAATGGATGTACCTTACAGTTTATTACACTCTACAGAAATTTCAGATTTTGAAATATTTATGTAGACATTGTGGTTAATCCTCTCTAATCCAAAAAATCTAAAATCTGGAATGATCCAAAATCTAAAATGTTTTGAGTTCTCTGACAGAAGTCCAAATGTTTGCATTTCAGAATATTCCAGAATTTGAATTTTTGGATTAGGCATGCTACACCTGCAGTTTGCTTTATTAATATATGGATAATTGCATTCATTCTGAAATACTTTCAAATTGTAAATTCATAAAGAAAATGGACATTGGCATACAATCCCTTTTAAAAGCTTTGGAGAAGAAGGTGGAAGGTTTAGTGGATGCAACTGCTGAACTTCCAGGAAGCTGACTGCCTGAATTAAATCCAGGCAGCTGTTGCATTGCCCTGGAGTAGTCACTTCCTAGTTCTTCTTCCTCGTCAGGTGCCTGGCTCTTGAGGTCATGAAGATGCACGTGTAAAGTACCAAGCCAAAAGAGGGCACAAAATAAACGCTAGACACCAACTCTCTATAGTTTTTCACTAGTAAAACTCAATTAACCATTGAGAAGTTTTTCTTCCACCAAAAGTCATGATTATTTCAACCTGTGCTGGATTTGGCTGGGGAAAATATTTGCAATAATGACCCAATTTTAGTGGGTTTTATATCATCTAATAATCCTAACAACAGCCAATAAGAGAGGTACTGTGACTACTACTTCAGAGAAGAGGATGCCTTGGAATAGAGACGGCCCACCATCTACTAAGTAGAGGACCAGATCTCAGAGCCAGGCAGTTATAAATGGCTGTACGCATCCTCTCTCAGAACTGCCATGAGTCCTGAAACAAACCTTGCGATGTTAGAAGGATTTTATGGTCTTTCGAATAATTTGGCTCATTTTGACTATTGTTTCCCAACAATCTCTTTTCCTAAGAGTGGCTAGCTACTGAACTCCAAATTAGAACAATAGCTTTCTTTGAGCAATAAATGATAAAGCACTTACCAATCAAATTATCTGACCAAAAATTGTGTGAAATATCTGAGTGGCATGTATTCCCCATTAACCATGCATATTGTATATCTATGAATTTTTCCAGAATATCAGTAGGGATTTGCTGTAAAATGTATGTGTAGATAGTTATCTACATTTTTAAAAATCAAATTCATTAGCTGAAATAATCCATCATAATTGATTAGCCAAACTCATTTTTATGGTTGTGTTTGTATGTATAGTAAGATTTGTGTTATAAATTGTTCAGCAGCAGAACTTTTTATTACTTCTTTGGTAGCCCGCTGATTGATTTTATTTGGTCTTTTCAAAGCAAATCCTTTCTATCTTTCTTAGCGAGGTAACTTGAGAAATTGTTTGGAGTAAGTTTGCCTATGGAGGGTCTCTTCATTAAATAGAGAAAATATTTCCCAAAGACTCTAAGTGACCTCCCCTGCTATAGCTGACATATTGGACTTTCCAGTGGAATTCTGGGTGTGTTTGCAATTAAAATGTTTTTGTTTGATATTAATGATGATAATCTTTACCAAGGCCAAAGCCAAAACAAACAGGACTGGCTGAAACAGAAAAATCCAGTCATAATAACTTGGTGAAATAAACAATTTGGGGTCCAATCCAAGCCTCTTTCTAGAGCTTTGTATAGTTTTCAAGTATAAGATAATGGATTGTTTTCTGTTATATTATTATAGAAATAATTGGTGGAACATCAGGTGTCAGCTTTCTCCACCTTACTTCAGCCATCATATACAATATGTTGAATTCCAGTTCTGTATATTGTGGAAATCCACTATGGTAGAAGTACTCAGTTTTCATCCAAGCTCTTTCATACATTCCTAGGGTTGGAGAAGCGCAGAAATTCAGTGTTTTGAACTACCATTGAAATTTACAAAGAAAACTTGGGTACTGAAAGTGACCTATCCTTATTAAGACATTTTCTTAATTTTAGAAGAATTCACCATTTGTGCTATCCCCTTTCTTCCTTTCGAAACCTCTCTTCCCACAACTCTATACCTGGAAGTTCTTTTTAATGCTTTGCTTTGAATATCTTACTGTTTAACAATGCATTAGTAAATTAACAAAAATTTGATATTTCCTCCCTTGTCTATGTTTCTAGTCATTCCCTTAATTACACTTACTGAAAAAAAGAAAAATCATTGGTCCTAGAGGGTTCTCTGTGCTAAAAGCAACTGTTTTGCACTAGTTCAGAATCACTCTGTGAGAAAGAATAGCTACGCAGCATGCTGGGACAAAGACAATGCTGTAAGAACTGGCTACTTTCTCTACTCTCAAGGCTGCTAAATGTCCTTCCTCAGTCCTTTGATCTCACTTGGGAGTCTCTGAATTCAAGCAAAGGCCAATGTCTTCCTCAGCTGTCTTCTCCACAAATTCTTTCAGCAGCTCTGGCAGGTACTAATGTGTTTACTTAGGTGTGCCCAGTTCCCAAAGCTGATAGCAGTTTGAAATTGTTCGGCACATTGTGAAATCGTGTATAATATTATCATATTATATCATGATCAAACCAAGAGTGGTTCTGTTAGAAGAAAAAGTTGGTGATGAACTGAGGGTCACTGCAGTTGAAAAAGGTTTATAAGTCTAAGTTGTTAGAAACTCAAACATGTGTCCCTCCTTATCCAGAATGCAAAGATTAAAAATATAAGAAAGTAAATGGTGCCTCTTCCTCATCAGCCTGGTGGAGAGTACTCATTTACAGCTCTGGCTGTGGTTCCTTTCTTCCCCTCGTCTCTTTGCTATGAGGCATTCCTAGCAGTGTTGGAAGGGTATTGCTAACAACCGCTTTACATATTAAGTTAATGTGAATTTTCACTGTATGCAAGATCCTCTTCACTGAAGGAATAGTGGGAAGCAAATTATAATTTAAGCAGCAAAATGCAGCCTAGCCTGTTGAGTAAAGTAGGGCACACTTAGAACTAGTTCATCTTTTTAAAAATAAAATTTAATTTTCTCCATGCTGCTTTGTTCTATTTCTCCATTCAAGAATTTTCCTCCATGTGACTCACCCAGTTCTCTCTCTCTCTTTCTTTTCTCTTTCTCAAGGTATCTCTTAGGAAGAGTAAAGAATCACTCCTGAACTGGAATCCTCACCATCTTGGAGGCACTGGTTTCCTTCCTTCTTTTGCACTGCTTTGTGCTTTCTGAACTCTTTCTTCTCCATCCCTGACAATGGTTTCAAAGTTTATCTCATTTTTTACTTTGGTGCCCTGAGAGCCTATTTTCAGCACTTCAGTCCCAAGGGCCCTCAACCCAGGACCCTGTCCCTTTCCCTCCCCTGGCTGGTTTCATTAAGCCAGGCACTTGTGTTTTCTTGGCTTCTTTAGTTCCACTGGCCCCAAGCACTCTGGTAAATTTGTTTTGAGATCACCTTACCAAAGACAGCTCTAACCTCTGAGAAGGTCTGCTCCTGAGTGACAGTGTCTTCCCAGGCATGGGAGCTGAGGGTGCAATGTCCACGAGCCAGCTTTTTGTGAGTTTCTGCTCTGAGCTCAAGGCTCAGGGCTCAGGTCAGAATTGATTGACGAAAACAAACAAAATCACTGCTAAGAGCATGATCTTTAAGGACAAGGGCCTAGTTTTCAATTCCAGTATGACCCGGGACAAATTACCCAAGCCTTATCGTTTGGTTTACCCTCTTTTAAAACACTGGGTCCGATTATAGTTCCTTGAAGGACTAATGGGGTAAACACATGGAATGGCTTAAGGAACAGTGTTCAGCAAGTAGAAAACTCTCGACATTTGCTGACTAAAGGGCATGAGTGCGAAACACCTTAAATGCTTTCAGAAATTAGCTGAAAGGCAGACAAAAGCATAACCTATGTCTTCCACTTCAAAGGCCAAGTTTATTTGTGTGCCAGTCACAACTCTGTTTTATTTTCTGAGTATGCTCTACTGCACTACTCAGGAGGAATGAAGTGGCTCTATGACTACTGACTGGAGCCTGTGGGACTAGGCTGAGAATTCTTCAGTGAACATATCTTTGCACAATTGCATTTCAGAGGTAGCAATGTGCAGTACCTTCAAAGCCTTTCACCAGTGTGTGGTGGAGGAGCTTGAATGTTCCAGGAACTTGACTTTTTTCTGGTGTATCCATGGGTACTGTACTGATTTCGAAGGCATATCCTGGCAAATATGCCTGAATAGAGTACAAATGATTAAGCAGCCCCTTTGAGTGAGGGGGGAATTTGATTTTCCAGGGAAATCCTTCTGGGGAAAGCAGAACTACAGGGGATGGAAGAGAAAGAATGCAAGCAGAAGAGGAGGGAGTGCAGGTGTGGCTAGTGTCAATGACACTGTCACTCTCCTACCTCTGGTTTTGTGTGCCACAACTTTCAAATGACCTCACACAGAAAAAGTTTCGGCTACTTTTGCCCTTGCAGCTGCCAAATCAGTCAACAGGGAAAGTAATTTTGCAAAATAATTACACAAACACATTTCCTTCCCATCTCAAATAACTTCAGAACCCACACACTTATTAAATTGGATGAGCCAGGCAGAGTTGAGAATATTCTCTTTTCTTTCAATAGGGGCACGAGTCACAGTCCCAAATCCCAGAATGTTTATATGAAACTTAAGTAATCATTTTTTTCTAAATATAAACAGCATCTTCCCACACCCAAATGATCTGAACATGGCTTGAGAGTGGAGGAGAACTGGTAAAAGCTGATGAATAAATTATTTTTCTTAAATGGAAGCCCTCCCCTCTTTTCTTTTACCCACCAAAGTTTCAAAGACTGCTGAGAGAGCTTTTCTGGAAGGCTTTTGTCACCAACGTGTGTGAAGTCACTCTGGGTTGAAGGAATTGGAAATTTTACACTCGCCTAGGATGCCACGCCAGCAGCTGGGCTGCATCTGTAACGGTGTTAGTTTGCCTGAAAGCAGAAAATTAGCGACCCCAAAGCCCAGCTTGGCTGTTTAGTCTGTAAAACTAATAGGGTGGGGTAGAGAAAGAGGGAGAAAGGAAGCTGGAAACGCAGTTTGTAATCTAAAATTGGGTTTCTCCCATTGTCCAATTTTTGTCTTACAGACACTTTCCAGGGGAATTTAGGCCCCCTCAGGGACTAGCAGAGGGCTGACCCAAAGCAAGAGATGCTGGCAAACAGTAGCCAGGCCAAAGAGGAAAGCAAAGGCAGAAGTGGCTGTCACTGGGCCCTCCTGAGCTCGCCTTTTAGGTGATCACAGGTACAGGGAGCTCTCTCTTATGAGAGCTTCCCACCCACCTCCAGTATTGTAGAGCCTATGAAAGGACAATCTGATGAGAACTCTTTGCAATCTACACAGAAAAGATTTTAACAAACTATAGATGAGACTCATGACCGAAAGTGCACTTCAACCTTTTTAGCAACCATTTTCTAGCCTACAGAATGAAAAAAATAAAATAAAAAAAAAAAAAATAAACAACTTGTTGAGGTAAGTTTCACGAAAAAGAAAAATAAACCCCTTAAGAATAAAACGATTTTTCAGGTGCAACTTTGAGAGGGCAGGTCAATAGTCTCCATCAGCTAATAGTGGAGGGTAGTAATAAATACTGTTATTACTTGTTGCAATTGTACTGTGTGAGCCATCACCACAAGGTGCACTACCTTCCGGTTTTTTTTTGTTGTTGTTGTTCCATTCTTTAAAGAGCCCATTGGATTAGGTTATGAGGAGTGTGCGTGCGAGAGAGCAGGTTGGAGAACCATCCTGACCTTGTAGAAACGCAATAAAGCTATTAGTGTCTGGGGGGCCAGGGAACAGCCAGCGGCCTCTGGAGGAAAGGGGAGGTCTGCCCAGCCAGACTGGGGGTGCGGTGCGATATGCTAATAGTGCCGGCGGCGGCTCCCTCCACCCACCCCCACCCCGGGAATATATAAGGAGTCCCAAGCCGGCCGGCCCAGGCCACGGGGCGTCTGTCCTCGCTAATTACTGGAGAAGCCGCCCGGCTCCCGCCCCCAGCCTGCCTGCCAACTGCCTTCCTCCTGCTCTCCCTGCCGAGGCCCAGGTGCGCGGCCGCCTTGCTGAGGGATGGATCTGGTGGACGGCTGCCAGTTCTCACCTTCCCAGTACTTTTACGAGGGCTCCTGCATCCCGTCCCCGGAGGAGGGTGACTTTGGGGACGAGTATGAGCCCCGAGTGGCTGCCTTCGGAGTGCACAAGCCGGAGCTGCGGGGCTCGGACGAGGATGAGCACGTGCGAGCGCCCACGGGTCACCACCAGGCTGGCCACTGCTTGCTGTGGGCCTGCAAGGCCTGCAAGCGCAAGGCCACCACCATGGACCGGCGGAAGGCGGCCACCATGCGTGAGCGAAGACGCCTGAAGAAAGTCAACCAAGCTTTTGAGACGCTCAAGAGGTGCACCACGACCAACCCTAACCAGAGGCTCCCCAAGGTGGAGATCCTCAGGAACGCCATCCGCTACATCGAGAGCCTGCAGGAGCTGCTGCGAGAGCAGGTGGAGAACTACTACAGCCTGCCCGGGCAGGGCTGCTCGGAGCCCACCAGCCCCACCTCCGACTGCTCCGACGGCATGGTGAGCCACACGCCAGGGCTACCCCAGGCCTGAAGCACCCCTTTAAACCAGCGGTAGGGTGGTGGATGGCTTGTGTGGTGGAGGCAGTTGCAGAGTTGTCTCAAGAGATCTGGAAAGGTGTCCAGACAGGTGCTGGAGAATCTACAAAGGTGTCAGGAAAAACTGCTGGATGAGTTTAGCTTGGACTTTCTCTGCAGGTTCTAGATGTACACTGTGAGAAACGGTTGACCAGTGGGAGAGATGCTGTGCAAGAGCAGTCAGTTGTTTGCACCATTTCTAAGCTTTTTTCCAAAATCTACCATCGGTGGGACTCCGCTGTACATCAGCATCTCACGGTCCTCGTGCCCCACCATTCATAACTTACTGAAGACACAGAAGTAGACCATGACCTCAGTGTTGCTGTGGTGTGGGCTGGCTGGGAGAAGATGTTGACGCATTCTTTTCAGGGGGTGTTGCCCCAGGTTTTAATGTGTTTTTGCCCTGGGAAAATGTTCTCTCCCAGAATTAGTGTAGCTTCCTTGGGCTCCAATCCATTTTACATGGTTAACCCAGTACACATGGCTGCTGAATTCCACCCCCTTTCCCCCTTGCTGCTGCTCACCTCTTTGAGCCTGGAGGTTGACCTCTGTGCCCTGGCAATTTGGAGAGGGATAGCCAGTCCTAAATCAAGGCAAAGAAGGTGATGGTGAGGGACCAGTGTAAGGCGTTGGTGGAGGAGCACGGTCTTGGTGTAGGTAAGAACATGTTTTGCCAAGACCTGAAAACAAACTTTTGTGTCTTGTGTTATAGCCTGAATGCAATAGTCCTGTCTGGTCCAGAAAGAGCAGCAGTTTTGACAGCGTCTACTGTCCTGATATATCAAATGGTAAGAACTGATAACTTCACAGGCATTTAAAGACCAATTCAGCCTCATAATTCAAATATGCTCTTTCAGGTGGCATTGGGGAAGACAATGAAAGTGATGATTTATATGAAGATGCTTCAGCATAAAATAAACACAAATTTTTCTCCAAATCCCCCAAACACACACACACACACACACACACACACACACACACACACACACACTTTGACTTGAAATATTACCAGGGGCAACCACATGTCACTCCTCCACCCTGGGGAATTGCTGATATTTGCTGTAAACTTCGACATCAGGCTCTCTGTGGCCCCCTGACCTTTGGTGTCAAGGAGCTGACCTACAGTTTAAGGGGCAAATAAGCTCATCTATCTGGGGATAATTTCTTATAATACTTTTCTCCTTGTATCATTAGTATATGCCACAGACACAAGCTCCTTATCCAGCTTGGATTGCTTGTCCAGCATAGTGGATCGGATCGCTGCCTCAGCGCAGCCTGGGTTGCCTCTGCAAGACTCGGCCTCTGTCTCTCCAGCTGCTAGCCCAGATTCGCAGCCTGTAACTCCAGGGGCCACCAGTTCCAGGCTTGTCTACCATGTGCTATGAACCAATGCCTAGTCTAGATGAGTTCTGCCAGGACAGCTCCCGGAGGAAGGAGGCCGGATATGAAGACAGCCTGTATATAATGACTCCTTTCAGCTGTAAATTTGTAAATATTATCTTGCCACTTTATAAGAAAATATATTTAACTCAAAGTCACAATTGCAATGAATATTTTCTCTTCTGTCACCTCTGTTTCACTTCTTTTTCTCCATCTTTGTCTTCTTTGCTTCAGTTACAAAGTTCCAATAAGATTATTTCTAATAGGAGCCAATTTATTAAAGATAACCTGTTGCAATGCTTAACTTATATATATATGTGTGTGTATGTTATAAATATTGTCAATTAAAAGTTATCTCTGATAATTAGGTATTTTCTTTTCTTTAAAATGTTCGGGCATCTGAAAATCAAGTACAGGGAATTTTAAATATATTTAACATTTTTTTCTTTAAGCTTTTGGTTATATTGTATTGAATAAAAATATATTAATACTGCCTAGTGGTATACATTTTGATCTTTTCTTATAAGAGCTGCATCATTTTAATGTAAGCACTAAATAATACTTTGTGGATAATTTCAAGATATAAGAAATTTTGGAAATTCCACTATAAATAAAATTGTTTACTGAAAGAAACGTTTTGTTCTTGACTTTTTAGAATACTCTTAGTGGAATTAGCAGTCATTGACAGGATCTTTTAAACCTACGTTAAAAATGTAAAGATGGCTTTATACACAAATCTAAATGTGATTTTATACACATAATTTAGGCTCGTTAACGTCACAAATGAAAGCATAATATTTCCACTTTAAAATATATTTTGAGGGATGTCACTAAATGAAAAAATTCCTTTATCTTAATACTGCACCATATAATGTCAAGTCATGTGTGTATAAATTCAAAGTAAAAGTTATTCAGGAGAGTGACACATGTTTTAGCAAATAGATCATCCAATGTCACATTATTTTAATATCTGCAAAACTCCAGAAATCATTTTAGGACTTACCGAATTTTTCTACCTGACGAAGATATCCTGATGAATTAATATACTAATGTTGTCATTTTAAGATTTTTTTATTGTTACAGTATTAACATAAGAAAATGTATACAAATAATGGTAAAGTGAAGCAGATTATAATTATCTTCCTCTCTTTTACAGTTAGAAATTAAAAAATTAATTGATCATATTGCATGTGTGTGTGTTTTGAGAGAGAGAGAGAGAGAGAGAGAGAGAGAGAGAGAGAGAGAGAGAGAGAGAAATGTGGACACTTGTCTTACTCATTTTCTTTGTAGAGTACTTTCAGAAGGGTTTGAGATGAAAAATAGGATAATTAGGTAACAAAATTAGGATGGACAATTATTGGAATAATTTCTACAAGTTTACTACTGAGAGAGATAGAAAAGGAAATATCCCAGAAGCAGCAAAAACAATATTAATGAGGAACAAATATAGATTGCTTCACCCTCTAATTTATAAGCTAGTTTAAAATTGCTCAGGGCTTGGGTTTATGTATATTAATCAAAACACATAGACTGCTTGCTAAAGTTTGGTGATACTACTGTTCTCAGGAAGGTTTCTTCTTCTCTATATTTTTCTTCTGTTTGTTTTGCAATCAAGCTTAAAGGAATCTAAACCATTCCATAAGCGATGGAAAGAACTGAACTGAAAAAAGTATCATGGCCACTGGCATGGTCTGAAACAGAATGCTAATGTTTCACACACAGATAAATCTTTATTTGATTTAGTACTATAAGGACGTTAGATGGAGAGAATTGAGCAAGTACGACAAAGATGCTAACAGGTCTGCAATGTGTGCTTGAGTTATTTGCTTATGTCAGATACTGTGTTAGGTACATTTTCTTCTTTTGATATTTCTGTATAGTGCTTGGAAATTTCTTGTTCTTGGTACAATCAAAAAGAAAATACTTTCAAATATTGGGATTTGTAAAAGTTAATTTTAAAAATAATTGTATTCTGGGGTTGGGGAGATAGCTCAGTAAAATTAGTGCCTGCCTGGCAAGCACAGAGTCCTGAGTTCAATCCCCAATTAAAAAAAAAAATCAATTGAATGTAACCTTATTCTGTTCTACTTAAACAAAATAAGTAGAAATAAAACTTTTAATTCAAGTGGAAGAAAATATTTTTTTCCTTCAAATGCATCAAATACGGCTATTGATTTTTAAAGTGCATTTGATGTTCTTAGTGAATATTTTAACAGTTTAAAGCATTTAGAACTTTTCCAGTGATCTTGATTTAAAACAGTGTATAATTAACAATGTCATGAGCCATGTTGATCAATTAATCTCACTTCCAGTGTACTGAAGGCTGGTGCTCACGTAGTCACAGCTTGGCACAATGCATCTTCTGTCGTCGTGCGTACTTTTTGGATAAGTGTTTAGAAATCGGTTCACCAATGGCCCAGATGCAAGTATTCTTTACTTCAAGAAAGTTGATGTTTGGCAGCATAACTGACAAAAGCTTCAAGAAAAAAGAGGATTTTGTTGTAAATAAATTTCCCAGGAGTGAGCTTTCCTGAGGTGCCTCTGAGTTTGAATCAGACCACATCACTCGAGCTGATAAAAAACGTACAACAAACATAGAGTAACATTTCTAGAAGTAGCTAGGAGACTGTGCCGCTCTTCATCTGGGCCTGATGGGAAGATGTGCCCGGGAAGTGAATCGAGCAGCCTCCTCTCCACTCAGGCCCAGAGCATCCAAGCTCACTAAGTGATAGGCGACAAGTGAGCGGAGTGAGATCATGAGCAAATGCTATTTGGAAGCAAGTTGGTATGTAAGTCAGGGTGTCATAATTTTCTCTGTTTTCCTCCGTTTGAGACATGCAAGCAAGATCAAATCTGTGACTACATAATATGCATAAATTTTTCTTTGATGTGGCATTATAAAAAATACTTAATCTGAGAGTGCTGTTTCCTGAAATTCTCTCTTTGGAGTTAAACAGTACTAAATTATAATGGTAATTTAATTCTCTCAATTGCAGAGGTGGTATTTCTGGGAATGATATTAATGTGCAGCTATTTTCAACTCCAGAAAAGCCCTGGTTGAATAGCAAAGTACTTCTGGAAATATCAGCACTAAATATTCCCACACTGTCCTCCAAATCATAGAGCATCAAATTCATTTCCTGTAAGGACTCCTATTACAGATATTTTAGTTGATTGGTGATTTAGTTCATAATAGTATTATGAATAGTGGGCACTAACATTATTAGTTTTAAAATCTTACAAAATAAATTTTCATAAAGGGGAAAAGTAAGATCAATTCTATCTTTAGGCTACTGAATTCAATACAGATTAAGCAAGGAATAATGATTAAGAAGTAACTAGCAATTATTAAATGCTTATCATTGTATAAATAAGTAAACCAAAACTTAAAGAGTTTTATGTTTTTTCCAGAGCCTATAGCTAGCTCTTTTGAGTTTATTCACAGAAAATACTCCTGGATCTTCAGGCAGAAGTTGTAAGGCTTCTCATGACTTTGCAGTGGAAGTCCCAGAATATTTTTTTCTGCTATATTCTTTTCATTAAGCGAGTTACCAAAGGAAGCCTAAAATCAGAAACAAATAAAACTCCACTGTTCACTGGGGGAAGCAGGAAGAAATTTTTATTCATATTTAATCTACCATGGTGGTTGATAACTTCTTACAATCACAACACCCTCTCATTCTGTTACTATTGTTCTAGATCTTCTACTTTTGGATATAGCATTAGGTTTTGCGAGGGGAGCTGTCAACTCCCTCTTCTCAGGCAATGTGGTCTAGGTGGAATTGAAAGCACCACCTGGCTGCAGAAGTGAGCAGCTGTTGAGCTCTGACCATGAGTATATACCCCTCTGTGGTCACAATTGTTTCACTATACACGTGACCAAAGGTGTTCAATAAGTGTTGGTGCAGAAACTACAGGGAAAAGGAAATTTTTTTTTCTGCTAAAGAGATAATAGATGATATTTTTTGGTTTTTGAATGCCAATGTCAAGGAGAAATTTTACTAAAAGCAAAATGAACATAGAGGCCAGATCTGTGACAGAGATGTAGTCCTAGAACAGCACCAAGCAAGTGGGTCCTAATGTCTGAATATTTGTTCTTGGGCGCAGTTTATAACTTAAGGGTGAACTAATGATATTTTGTCTTAAGCCACTATGAATGTGCACTTTGTTTATTGAAATATAAATATTTTCATAATGGTGCTGCTCCACTTTAGATCTAAACCATCTCTCCATACCCATGTGTTGAAGGCTAGGTCATCATTGCCACAGTAAGGGGGAATTTGGGATGGGCTTAAAGCACAGAGGGTCTAAATTCATCAACAGAAGGATTTATAGCTTAATGGGATATTGGGAAGTAGTGGAAACTTTATGAGGTGGCCTTAGTTGGAAGAAGTAAGGGAGTGGGGTACGCCCTTGGAGGGCATATTCTGTTCTCTGTACCCGCCTCCTTTTTGCTTGTGACTGTCACCGCTGAGCAGCTGTACTCTGGGATGTGTTTCCCATCAGGCTGCTCTGCCTTCCCACAGGCACATCACAACTGAGCCAGTGACCATGGACTGCACCTCGGAAACCATTAGTTAAAGTAAATCTTTCCTCCTGTGAGCTGATTTTCTTAGCTATTTGTCATGACAACAAAAAGCTGACTATCACATAATTCTTTAATCTTCTCTGCATATTTCAGTCAACATAGTCACCTGGCAAATAGTCATATAGTTTGTTTTCTCTCTCCAGTTATTGCACTTATGCTGCCAACACAAAAAACTTGTTAACATTATCAACAAGGTTTGCATTCCGGCATCCTAGCTACTGCTCTGGTATTGCCCTTTTCTGGTCAATCTCGATTCTTTTCTGCTCCAGCTCCAAATGGGACTTTATCAGTCATCATATGCTTTCTTGCCAAATGTACTTTTCACATTTTCTTCTTTCTGTCTACAGTGCTTTCCTCTCTTTTATTTCACCTAGTTAACTCTGATTCTCCTATCTCAGCTCATGCATCCATTTTGACCTGCTCCATCTCTGATGCAAGCTGGTCCATCCTTCTTTAAGCAACCTGATGGTGCTTAACTTCCACTGGAGTTTACCCTATTAATCCCAGACTTAATATGGGCAGTGTACAGCCTAGAAGTCCTGAGCTCAATTTTCCTGGCTGTTTCAGAGCAAGTAGGACTACAGGAGTGTGCCACCATGCCCAGCTCAGGCATCAATTCTAAAACAAATTTTCTCTTTTTATAGTCTCAATACCTCTATTCTATGGTCAATTGCTACATACTTCTTTTCTTTATAAAATGTCTCTTAATTAAAATTATGCATCAATTTTTATTATGACTAATGTTCTGTTACATCCACAGTGAGAAAAACAAGAGTTTTTTTTTTTTTTTTTTGTAATGGAGATTGAACTAGGGACCTTGTACTTACCAGGCAGGCACTTATGCCACATCCCTAGCCCAAGAATGTATTCTTGATTAAACCTTGTCCCCTGGATTACAGAAGGAACTATATTGTAAAGTATATATTTACTTACCATCTAGTTTCTTGGCATACAACTCCTAAAATCCTTGGACTCTGCAAAGTGATAAATGTCTTTTTGTATGTTAATGTGTTGACAGCTGGGTGCGCTGCCTCTAGGTAACTTCAGGATGGGGATCATCACTGAAAGACTAAACCATGATTAGAGTGTTGGGACAGTCAATCCCCCCACCCCAACCTCCTGGGAGGGAACAGTGAAAGAAATTTAAGATGACCAACACTGGATGATAATTTAACCAGTAAGGCTTGTGTAATTCGGTGTCTATAAAAGCCCCAAAAAGCCAAGGTACAAAGGCTTTCAGACAGCTGAAAATATAGAATTTCCTGGAGGGCAATTCTCCTGCCAAGGACATGAACATTCTCTACCCTTCTCCGCATGCCTTATCCTCTGTATTTCTTCTCTCTGTCTTTTATAATATGCTTTACAATGAATGGGCAAATGTAAGTGAAGTACACTGAGAGTTCTGTGAGCCACTCTAGCAAGTTAATAGACTCCAAGTAAGCAGTGATGGCAGTGCTGTTTAGTGGCTCTTTGGTCAGAACCACAAATAAAACAAACTGGAGTTATCAACAGGCAACAGACGGGAGCAGTCCTGTGGGACCGAGCCCATCCTGTAGGATCTGACACTGTCTCCAGGTAGACAGTGTCCAAATAGATTTGAATCATTGGACACCCGTGTAAGGTCCCCTGCTGAAGGATTAGGTGGGACATTCCAATCTCCTTTTGTGCCTCTCCACACTTTAGGTTTTGGAAGTATTTCATGCCATGAGAGTAAAGGAAAAAATGAAGTTTGTCATTATGATAGATTATTCACATATCTTCCTAGTGTGCTGTAAACAGATTGTGTATATGTATGTATAAAATGTGTGTATATATATATATATATATATGATTGTGTATATGTATGTATAAAATGAAGACATTAATGCTATAAACATTTGTCAGTGGGGAACATGTTCTTTTTTTTTTTTTTTTTTTTGCTGTACTGGGGATTGAATTCTGTGCTTTTAGGATTCTGCACTTGCCAGGCAAACACTTATTCTACTGAGCTATCTCCCTGGCCCCAACATGTTCTCATTTTCCAGATTCTCTTCATCACTCTCAGCATCTCTTGATGGCATTTTCTGTCTTTTTACTGGTTCTAATTTTCTGTTTCAATTAATTTTTGTACTAACATATCTGGCCAACCTACAAATATTTTAGGGCTCTGTTGTGTGATCTCTTTCTTTTAGTCAATTTGTAAACATTTTTAACTTCTCTGGATTCAGTTTCTACTCCTTTCCTCATCCTTGTTATCTTCTAGGGGAAGATGTCCCATACACAGCCTCAGATTAGCTTATCTTGTCCTTCTAGGGCCTGGAAATCAGTCAGGATGGACATCTGACCCAAAGGGCAGCCAATCTTTATAAACTGGTGAACATTTATATTGTGTAGCTTGATTCCATGCGAGCACTGAGATAAACAGTCTTCCCCTCACCTGGGAATTTAAACCTAGAAACAGAGAAGCAAATCACTACTTTGTTATGGAAGATAAATTGAAAGATCAGTATAATGAATCATACACATGCTAAATTCCAGGGAGAACAGAGGAAGCCAGTGGAGGGAAGGTACAGTGTACTGAAGGGAACAAAAGCACAGAGACCTGCACTGCGTCCATTATTTCTAGTAGGTCAAGGTCCCGACTCAAAGCTGAAGTTGATTCCCAGATGGGTGGAACTAGGCCATTTACTTACATTTGTAAAACTTGTTGTCTCACGTATAGATGTGAGTCTCCTCATAGGATGTAAACTACAGGAGCTGTGAGAATTGCATGAAGTAAGATATGGAAGATGCTCAGCCTGCTGACTTATTAATAACAAAAATGATAATCTATAAAAGGCAATAAAATGGTTGAACTTTTGAATAGAGACTCACAAACTCCAATGTGTGGATCTTTGGAATCATCTTAATTTTGTAAGTATGCTCCAGTATTTGTATTTATGGGCTCAAGTTATTTTTTTTTTTTTTGTACCAGGGATTGAACTGAGGACCTCAAGAGATTATTATTACTACTACTACTACTATTATTATTATTATTATTATTATTATTATTATTATTATTTGTATTTAGGGAAGGGTCTACAGGGTATTCAGGATCTCACTACTAGATCGAACTCATAGTGATTCTCCTATTTACAGCCTCGCAAGCACTGGGATTACAGGTGAGCACCACCACACCCAGTCTTAATTGTTGTCTCAGCATGCCCTGGGGGGCAAGGCCAGCATGGCAGGCCCAGGGATTGAACCCCGGCCCCTGCAACTGCTTGCAGGTGCTTTAATCCATTGAGCTATCTGGCTGGTCCTGAGATTTTTATTATTAATTCTTAAGAATCCCACATTTGAATTAGTTTGAGCAGATTTGTAACAGAAGAATCATATTAAACTTCTTCCAAATGTCAATCCATCATGAACCACTCATATTTTCAATGGCCAACCAAATATTTCCCCTTTGGTGATAATCACTGTGTGCACCAGACTGAATGCATTTTCTATTATATATCTTATTTCATTGTGTGGGACCACATCCCTAAACTCTAGAATCACTTTTGATTCTTTCTTTTTCTGAGGGCATTAATTATATTTATTTAGACAATAATATAAAAGAAATTATAAAAAATGAAAGTGCAGCAGTATTGGCAATAGAAACACTTTTTCACATTGCAACATTTATGAAATCAACATTAGAGACACTTAATGGGATAGCATTTCTTTTTCACTCAAAAAGTTTTTTGAATGGGGATTTTAAAGTGAAGGAAATGTGTTATGCACAGCAATTATTTTAAAAACACTTCTTTTTTACTAGAAATTGTTTTTATGTTAATTATGAATACTTTAGCAGATGACAGTTATCTACCTCTATGCAGTGAGTAATACTGCCTAGAACTATTTTCAAGTGTGACATACACTATATAAAGTTAAGCACAAGAACAGCCTGAAGAGTTGGGTACAAAAAGCAGCCTATTGTTGAGGAAGGACTTATACACAGGGAGTTTATGTGCTCGAATCACTTTTCAAGTGAAGGTCTTACAAATTCTTCTATTACAATCCTATGTAACAATCAGAGTTCCGTTGAAACCCAAGGCAAGGAAAATCTTTTGGGTGTGTAACTAAGATTTTGAAAATGGTATATTAGTATTCTGATATTGGAATAAAGAGAGTGAAGAAAAAGGAGGATGAATCAAGTAGACCTTGCAGTAGCCTGCGTCTGTGGCAACTCTGTCCTTTAGCCTCCAGAGAGCTCTGCCTCACTGGGGGCTTCTGAATGAAAGCTGTGGACTGACTGAACTGTGGAGGCTGCATCTTACGAGGCCAGACATCTGGTTGTGAACAGGAAAATCCATTCTCTGGATGTTAATGTTACACGGCATGCCACCATGGAATAGTTTAAAACTTTTAATTGAATGAGTGACTTTCTACCTTCCATCCAGATGGATGGCCTTGAGTTAACTCAGTTTATGATTCTAATTCCTTGTTTTTGTTGACAATTCACTTGAAAACTAGTGGTGATATAGCACACAGGTGAATGGATATCAGAATAAGTGAAAATTATCAATAACAAAGAAAATGAAAGAGTCATATGCTCATAGATGTGTTTTAAAGACTATGTATCATGGTTTCCTTTCTTTTTGTTCAAAGAACTTTCATTGGGTGTAATATCTCAGTCTTACAGCGTTACAGTGCTCTAAGCAACTATTATTTTTTTCACATCAAAGGTCACTCTTTGAAAATATTTCACAGACAATTAAATGCTAACACTTTCCTTCTGTTAGCACTTTGTGTGCTCAGTTAAAATGTGATACAAAAAGTGAAGCACAGTAATTCTATATTTGGGTCACTACAATTAAGTATTATCTTCCTAATCAACTGTATTATAAATAAAAGTATGTCTTCAGAATTCTAGTTTTGGTAAAGTTTATTACAGTTAAGTAAAGGTGATAATATAAAATAAATATACCTTTTGCTTTGAAAAGGTTATCTCTTAAGTTACAGTCAATGAAATTTGAAATAAGAGAACTGATTTCTAATGGAAGAGAATTCTTTTTACCTAAAAGAATTTTTATTTGCAGATGCTAAATGCCTGTTGAAAGGTAAAATTCAATTAAAAAACTAGTTAACTGGATGTTTTGTGTGCATGGTTACTATAATTGTTATAGTGTTCTGTTGTTTTATTGGATAACTTATTGATCATTTAAGTTACTTATTTAAACTGTTTGGTTCAATGTTTTCTGCCTAGAGATAACAGAAACTAGGGAGGTATGCTATCCACACTGGAAAGTGGAGGGACTGCTGAGGTGACTTCCTAGCTAAGAAAACCAGAACTCTGACGATGTCAGTTGCTAATACATTTGCAGAGAATGTGATTTCACAGGCTAAGAAGTATTATAATGATGATCTATTCATTTCCTTCTACTGGGTTATGCATTCCTTGAAAACAGTTTTCTGATCTCTAGCACCTACTTCCTTCAAACATATAGTGGACATAAAATAATTACTAATTGAATACATTTCTATATTTACAAATCAATTTGTAGACATAAGTAGAATACCTTTTGCAGGAAATCAAGCTTCTTTCTATATTTAATTGTAGATCAAAAGCCCATCCTGTTTGAAATGTTATAATCTCTTTCAGAAAGACAGGATATATGATATAAATAGTCTCATAAATTTAGAATCAATTTAAAGTGAAGAAATGAGCGTCTACTACAGAGACACCTTTTTACAATTAAGGTTTAATAATAAAGCTAGAAATAATTGCATAAAATAGTGTATCAACATTTGAATTGTAGAAATAATTTTTTATAAAGTTGCCTAAAGAATTTTAAAAGTAAGGTTTGCTGTAGTGTAAGGATAAATGTCTTTTACATTGACATTTTGCCAACTCAACAGCATCTAAAAGCCCTTTTAGAATTACATATAAACAAGAATCATTTCGCCCACCTCTGGGCTGGAATGTGACAGCTGGTTAGAGTAAGCTTAGCAACACCACACAACAATATCAAACAGGATGAATGGCTTAAGTAATCAGAAATAGAGTATCAAAGTAAGACTGTTCAAATTAGATCCCTGGCCAGGAGAGCGAAGTTAAATGTTCTATAGTAGTATAAATTCTGTAGGATCTTGATGACCATAAGGGGTGACATGACAACCCTAGACTTACAAAATATCAGAACTGGGGCATTTGTGGTCTTCTAGTCCAACATAAAACATAGAATGAAGTTAATATGGAACATTTAAAGAATAATCTGAAGAAGAAAGAATGGCCTTGGTCAAGTCTTTGTTTCCTGGTTCGTAGATTAATCACCTTGCTTTCTGTCTGTGCAATTTCTTTCTCAGTCATAACACAGAATTCTAAATTCTCATCTCAAGCTTGTGCATAGTTAAAGGTTTTAGTGATATCTTACTTTAGCATCAAAGACTATCCTTCTGAACTTTGGCCTCCACTCTGAATTAATAACTTAATATGCTATAGCTTAAAAATGTTTGCAGCACAAAAAATAATTCTGCATGTTAATAGATATGACAATGTGTAATGTAAATGTATTATGAAAAAATTTCTAATAATCCTTAGAGGAAATATTTGAATTATACTTTGATATCATGTACCAATGCTCGGTATAAGTAATTCATAACCATGTTGCTCTCATACTGTTCTTTAATTTATCTAATTTTAGATGGCTATTCTAATATATGTAAAGAGATCATTTTTCTCCCTAGAGTATGGTAAGTGAAGTCCTTCTTTCAAAAATGCTTTGTATAACAATAAAGTCTGCTTGGTCAAAGCTTAGAGCTCACTGAAGCTCAAGAGCACTGGATTCCAGCTCTTAGTCTTGTACTGTCTGCCAGAGGATGATTCTTGAAATTCTAGCTATGGAGTTTCATGTAATTATGTACTGTGATATTGGGGAACCCTGACAAAGGATTGAGTCCGTCTGGTGCTTCCATTCTAGCTGTACTCATGGAGCCACTTCACTTGCTTCCAAGTTACCTGAACAACTTCTATTTTCATAGGTAGTAGTTTTCAGCTACATTATATATCAACATCCACTAAATGGTCAGTCTAGAGTAAAAATTACATTCAGTGCTGTAAACTCTTTCACATAGTATTTTTACTATAAGGTGGTACCTCAGTTCATGAATGCTTTTGTGTGTGAACAATTTGGTTCACACACAGAAACGTTTGATAAAATTTTATTTTTGCTTGCAGACTCTGGAGCAGGTGATGAACACAGTTCAGGCTATCTTTCCCTCATGAACATGAATGCGGCTATTTTTCCAGAATCAAAGAATGAATTAAATTTGTGAACCAAGGTACCTCTGTATTTCCTAAGGATTAACAAAGAATGATTGCTTATTTGAATGAGGAAATTACAGATACAATTGCCCGAGTACTTTTTACTTCTTAGTTTTTCCAAATTTTCTAAATGTATGCAGCACAAACAGTGGAAACACAACAGGGTACAGAAACTCATAGCAACCTTTCCTGCATTAATGTTTCCCAATCTGTAATTTCTTTTTTAGGTGTGCAATTTTTTAAGCCACCTTAATTAGATGAGACCTTAAGAGTGAAGTACAGGTTGAAAGAGAGGCAAATTTTTATGAGAGTAGGCTTGAGGCAGCTCAGCAGACTTACTAAAAACTCATTAAGCCCATGTAGAGTGTTGACAAGAGGTTTTGTGACAACAAGTTGTAATTATATATCTTTCTCTGCTGCCCTGGGGACCAACCAGACCCCTTTCCTGCCCAAATATGTTACTTATGTTAAAGCACACCTAAAAAATACTGTGCTAATGTAAATATACAAACATTAATTTCAATTAAAAATTTTATTCCAAGTCTATTTCAGGGCCAAAAATAGGTATCAGCAATTTTGATACTAGTACCTCTGCTTCTCACCATCTTTCCAATGGAATTGTTAGTTTTAGTGTACTATAATCCTTTTTCCACAATTTTTATTTATTTCTGAAAATATAAGTGAAACCATCTTCACATGTCCAGAAACCTAATCATCACTTAAATCTGAGTTTATGACCATTGTATGCCTACTACTTTTCTCTACAGATAATACCATCTGTGGAAAAAACTAAATCACTTAGAGAACAGTCAACAAGTCATGGAAAACTATTAGTCCTTATTGGAGGCTAGGAAAGAGTGGCTTATGCTTCAGGTGACTTTTTCTAATAAATTTTCAGAAAAGTTATTTCTCATGAAAATGTTGAGATGCTGCGTGTTAGTCATAAAGGAGACAAGCTTGATGGATAACGTGTTCTGATGAGACTTGGCTGATGCAAAATATAGAGAATTGTTGGAAAGTCTTTCTTCATTGCTTCCTTAGAAAACCTGGGCAGAGGAAGAAAAGAGCTACAGAGGAAACCTGCCATGTATCCTTCCATTCTTCGCTCTCCCACCAAAAGTTTTTTGTAGGTTGTCATTGGTTTCAGTATAGTAGCATATACCTTCATATTTTTAAAGCCTTCCTGGTGAATTATTGATTCCCAAATGACTGTGAGTAATGCCCGCAGTGCTTGCCTCCTAAGGACTTGAGTCAGCCTGCATAGTTTATAGCTGATAAGCTGGGAGTCAGTCTCTCAGTGCAATGATGAATTCACTGCACTGAGAACCAGTCCCATTGTAAATTAATTTTTGAAACGTCAGACCATAAATGTCATCAGCATCATTACCACGCTGCTCCCTGAAGCAGCGGCTCTGTCAGTTTGCTGCAGGTGCTGGCTCCTAAAAGGAAGGTGTTTCAAACAAAGCACATTAAACCATGACTCCATTCTTGAGGGCAACTTCTTTCAAAGGCCTCTTCACTTGCTGCTGGTTGGCAAAGAGATTAATGGATGTCATTTCTGATACGCAATTGACTTCAGGGTTTTTCCTGTACCCTTTTAAAAAAAGGCACTCTTGAGTGCCTTTTAACAAATGTGTTTCTCAAACACTATTTTTGAAGGCTGTATGAGGTTTAGCTGGAGTTCATATGCTCATGCCTCAATTTAGAGTATATGGATTTCAAATACAACCACTTGTCATGCTTTTATTGAGTCCTCTGTGCACAGGGAATTTACTACACATCATGTAAAGGGGTGGGTGAAAACAGGGATGCCCCTGAGGAGCAGGGATTTTTGTAGGGTGAGAAACAGTCTTATCCTGATAAGCCAGAAAAGTAATGTTAAGTGAAATCCATCTCATGGCCATGTGGTAATTACTTCAAGCTTTTAAGATGTTGCTTAACTTTCAAGTAAGTTTACTGATCGTGTGATGTTTTGGGGGAAAAAAATCATCTTGAGGAAATGAAAATAAGGCAAAGGAGTACATCCTTGATGTAAATTTTATTGCATAGTACATCATTTAGAATATTATATGGATTCCGAAATCTTTATGCAGAATATAGAAGAATTTTAAAAGTGGTTTGTTTGTTTTAGGTGGTTTTTTTTTTCTTTTCTATTTTAAATTGTCCAGATTAAGATTAACTCAGGGGAATGGCTATGGATTCTAAGGCTGTGGTTAAATCAATCTGGGGAAAACTTTAGGTGGTGCTGATTAACCATTTTTCTTTAATCCACACTCTGATATCGTATTTTAGCAAAGTAGTAGAGAAATATTTTATTCCTTTAAGAAGTCAGTAGGGATATGCTGGAAGGCATTCTCCTGAAATCAAATGTTGGTTTACATAATTCTAGACTCCCATGTTCTACACCACATACCTTGGTTCAGTGCCAGGTATTCAGCCAGTGCCTCGTGTTAAACTGATTTAAGTTATTGATAAAAAAACTTTAACCCCTAAAGCATACTTGTATTAGACCCAGACAAACTGTTAAGTTTATTGCTCTGTCTTGATAGGAGGTATTTAATGAGCTTTAAGCTTCAGATAGTCATTGTGATTAACACTTCATGTGAATTATGGTATAGATGATGAAAGTGGCGCAAGGACAAATAAGGGAATCTCAACACATTTGTAAGAGTTAGGAACAAACAGAAACGCTGTCCAGCCACCCTGCAACTGATTTTGCTTACAAATAAAAAAAAAATACTCACTTATAAAACCCCATCTATCAGGAGATTCAAAAACTACAACTATAAGTAATCTATGGATAAGGCAAAGATTACAAGAGATTTTGGAAAATCTTGGAACTTAATATTTACTGGGATACTAAGATTTGGGGATACACGCAATCTTCCAAATGTCATCAAGAAGCAATCAAGTTTAATTAGCTATTCATCTAAATTAAGAAATATTAAAAGAATAAAATAAACAAAAAGGAAACTCCAAATTAAAAATTGTTATCAAATTTATTGCCTCAATTTAGTATAATTGCATTTATGAATATGAGCTAATTCTAACATTTAATAGAATAGCCAAGAAATAGATGAAGAAACAAAAGGGGTGGTTATTTGTATTGGTCAGGTTTGGTATTCAGCTCCCAAGAACAAAACCGTTCTTTTCATGGGGACTGAATCAAAGTGGTTTAGGAAGAGCACTAGAGGAAGAATACATGGTGTAGTCTGAAAGGCCACACCCCGACAACCCACCCTGCCACACCTCCAAATGTGCTTCACACCTCTCTTGTGCTTTTAATTCATTCAGTTAATTTGACAATCACAATTAATAATCATATTAGTTCTACCAGATATCAGATTTGCTCTAAAAGATATGCAATCATTTAGTGTTGGTTAAGAGAGGACATTGGACAATGCGACAGAGGAAGAGAATAGAAGCTTGAAATAAATTGACGCACCTACACGGAAGCTGTATGGTAATGAAGGCCTTTGAAGCTTCAACTGGAACTCTTATTACTGAGATGAAGATAAAGGAAAAGAAAGAAAAGGAAAAGGAAAAAAAGGAAAGCAAAGGAAAGGAAAGGATAAAAGAAAAGAGAAGAAATGAGCCTTTCTTTCAGGTAAAACATAAATAGAAAAGACAAAACTTTCAGAAAAACATACAGAATAATGTTTGGGTGCTGTTCAAATGCCAATGAATTTCTTAGATAAGACATATATTTCA
>NW_004524580.1:8164500-8179676 GCF_000260255.1 Octodon degus
CTGTCTATCCCACCTCACATCCATTGTTCAACCAAGGTTCCTCAGTTCACCGACCTGCTTCTGTTACCTTTCAAAATGACACAGTGATATATAACGTTTTTAATAACCTTCTAACAGATACCTTGATTTTTGTCCCCAATTCCATATATATATATATATGGAAAACATGGGTAAATATGAAATATCTTCAAAAATTTAAAAATAAGGCTTATCAAAACTAAAAACAATATCTGAAGTGTCCATTGTGTAAATGAATAAGTGAAATAAAGTAATATATAAGAAAACAGTTTAAAATTTTTTCGAGTTAGATAAAGGAGCATAAAGATCATTTTACTGTTGTGAATTGTTATTAATATCTTGAATAAATTACCAAAGGGGGCAGAGATCTTTCTTTCTCCAATATCTTAGGCTTTGTTTTTAAGAGAGAGAAAAATTACTTCTGTATTTATTAATGTTTACAGAAGTTAAAGGTTGGGGAGATTCCTCAGTAGAATAAGCCCTTGCCTGGCAAGTGCAGGGTCGAGTTCACTCCCTGGTATTACAAGAATAAATAAATAAATTAATTAATTAATAAAAGAAGTTGAACAGGGCACAATTTATTTAAGTTTTGCACCTTGCTTATAAAAAATCAGATTTTTTCATATAAGTCTCCCTCATTGTTTTTAAAATCAATATAGCATTCTAAGCCATGGCTATATCACCATTTCTCTAGTCTTTCACGGCAATGACATAGTGGTTGTTTACAACAAATACTGTAATGAGTGTCCTCGAATACAGGTCTTTAGATACTTATATGAATATATTCAGACAACAAAATTCAGACACAGTGCCTTTGATGTAGTCTTACTCTGTGTAGACCACTCTATTAATGATTAAGAAAGACTCAGAAAGATGTCAAAAATGATAGAAAGTATAAAATTACACTTCTGAATATGTCCCACATGATTTAGAGCTCTCTGTACTTAAATACGTTTTAAAAGATAGGGCCAGATATCCTATACAAGAATATGCCAGTGTTCTTTGACAAGGTCTACTGAGCTTTTGGTTAGATTTTAAGACAATAAATAACGAATACCTAGAAATGTGAAGTCCTGAGTTTAATTCCCAATAAAAGACCAACGGATGTATAATGAAAGCACCCAGAGGAAATAGGAAACAACATTTTGGAAGAAACACATACTACACAGAAAAGAAAATTTTTCAAAAATACTAAGAAAGAGGGTCACTCAATAAATATTTGAGAACCTACTGTGTGCCATAAACTAGACATGGAGTCCTGAATAGAACAGAAGAAGAAGCTCATACCTGTGATGGTTCAGAACTGTTGTATTATGAAAGAAACCAGGGAAAGAGAGATTTGTCTAAAACAAAAACAGCTCATGGAAGTAAAACAAAAGCAAATAAATAGGAAAAGCATTGAACAATAAAGTTAAAGATGTCTCCTCAAAAACAGAAAAGACAGCTCAGATAGAGAAGATATTGAATGTTGTATTGGGCTAGATAGGGTAGTTTAATGTCCAAATAATAGGAATCCTTAAAAAAAAAAAAAGTGAACAAAGGAAAGAGGGTGAAACAACACTTCAAAAATTTAATTTAAAAAACCTTTATTGGGGCCGGGGAGATGGCTCAGTGGAATAAGCGCTTCCTTGGCAAGTGCAAGGGCCTGAGTTCAATCCCCAGTTCTGCCAATAAATAAAAAAAAAAAAAAAAAAAAAAAAAAACTTTATTAAAAAATGAAGTCTAAGAAAAAATTTAATTGTGTTAGTCAATTAAAATCCCAGAACAATGGGATAGCATTCACACAAACCAAATAATACCAGCTTGCAATTTCAGAAGATCTACGATGTTCCAGAGAGATGACCTACAGAGAAAGACCCAGCCACCCCGGCACCAGCACCAAACAGCAACTAGTAAGACCAGCAGCAAGGCTTTCCAGCTGACCTACAGAATTATGAAAATCAAATCTTGTGTTAAGCTACTAAATTTGGGGTTACAATGTCATACAGCAATAATTAATGAAGCAGAGAGCTATTTATTCAACTTTCTCTGTACTACCCCTTCCTTCCATACCTCAACTTTATCCCTTGTGCCACAAACATTACCAGCAGCTGCTTTTTCTCAGAATCTTTAAGTGTGTCCATCCTTAAACATGTTTTCTTTCTTACTTAAATGATTTCATATCTTTTTCTAATTTATCCTTAGTACTGATTGTGGGTTCAGCTCTTGATCCAGAAGAGCTGGTCTCTGGCTCCTTCTTCGGCCATCATCACCCTGTTCTGGCCTACATTACAATCCTTCAGTTGTGACATTGTTCCAGGCCTGTTAGTCTTGAAGATACTATTCCCTCACTATGGAATAACCTTCCTTTCTTTATTGTGTCTCAACTGCCTGCCTGATGCTGTACTGGTAACACTGTGATGTTACTATTTGCTTTCCAAGTTTAAAATTTGCCATGTGGGATCTCCAGTGGCCAGGTTTTATTAGCTCCTTGTTCAACATATTCAAAATTCCTTTATTTTTATCTCAGCCTAGAATGTTCTGGATGCCTTGATTCTGCATTAATTGACAAAGTCTCCGTTAATTTACTCTGGGGCACAAGCAGAATTGCTGTTGTCACTGTTTCTTGTGTAATATTTTGTCGATCTGGTGAAACTTTAGTATACTAAAGAAAGTTTCAACTGCCCCTTAACATTTGTTCAGCTGCAGAATGGGCTTCAGCAGATAAATTGATGCTGCTATTAAATTTGGAGACTATACTCGCAGTGAAGACCAATTACTCTGCCCTGAGATACCCAAGATACTGTCTTCCTGAAGGTTTTAAATGTTTCAGATATTTATTGCTTCATATTTGTGTTTTTCTTTTATTTACTTTTGATTTCCTCTCCTGCTTTGGGACCTCATCAATTCAGCTTTAAAATTTCATCTACTTCTTAAATTGCTCTATTCTCTAGTTTATATAGGTAGGACTCATTGTATTTATCATATCTGAGTGTCTTATTTTTCTTTCTTGCTGGCTCAAACTTGTTTCTATTAGCTATTTTTCCAGATTTTGTCTTGTCTGTCACAGACAGATAGATGATGTTTTGAGGACTGTGGAAAACTTTCATTATTTAAATGAATGATTCTGGCATTGTTTCCCTACATCAGGTAATCCAAGAAGGAGATATTGTTCTATAAGACAAATATTCAGATCAGGCAGGACTGTGCTCCTGTTCTTCCCAGCTTCCTTTAGTGCGAGTCATCCTGCCTTTGTTTCCCTGTGTCCCTGTCACACTGCCGCACAGTGTCAACATCGTGGAGCATATCCTTCGACATTTGGCTACTATCCATGAATCTGTTGACAATAACTTTCATAGTGAAAGTTCACTGAGTATTTCTTGAACATTGAGTATTTCTATATTGATCATCCTGGTTTTTGTTTCTCAAGCTGGCCTACACTTTCTATATTAGCACTTTTCTATCACTGTTTTATTCTTCAAGGGATTTTCCCAAGTGTGCTCATTTTTTAAAAATAATTTTATTGAGAAACAAATATCAATGAGACAGTTTCACAACCAATTACGGGCACATTTTCAATAATTAATACATTGCATATTGTTGTCATTGTACAAGATGCAGACACGATATCCTGTATCAAACACGATTATAACAATCCTCTCTATTCATTGAATTAAGAGAATGGAGCTGTAGATCTATCCTATTTTGAGTATACAGATATAAAAGGGTTATTCATTTCTATCCACTTTTTTGGTTAGTTTTGTCAAAGAAGAGCATTCCATTGTCATTTACATTTTGATCCTGTGTGTTCCAAAGTCAGTAATTTTCTGAATTCTGGTCTTTGTGGAAATCATTTAAACCTACTCTTTGATATCTTCTCTTCTATTAGAAGTTACTGTACCTTTTGTTGAAACTGATATAATTCCTCAATTTCATATAATCTTTTTTTAAAAAAAGAAAACTTAGAGGAAACATTCTTTTGCTTTTTTATGTCAATTCATTACAGTGTTGATGATCTAATATTATTTTCATATCTGCCTATTCTCTATACTTTTAAAACTAAAGAGTTCTTTCTCTTTCTCGTGTTAAACATTGCCTTTCCTTATTCTTATTCTTTCTTCACTTCTGTCTGAATCTGTGGCTAAAATCGATATTTTCAAAGCATTTCTTGATTTCTTAGGAAATGCAATTCTAAATCTTATGCCAGAACTTGTGCAATAAACAAAACCATTGTCATGTTGAGATGGTATCAAGGAGGTCCATATATGAAGAGGTAGACAGAGCTTATAGATCCAAGGTGTCAGCCCTTGTTTTGACAAAAACAAAGCTCAAGACAACAAAATGAAGACTGGGTGTTCAGTCAGTGCTATAGCACTTTCTGTTTTGGCCTGGCACTAAACATGGAAAGTGGAAATTTTAGATCAGAATCCATGTAGAATTCAACAGGCTTGTATTTTTCAAAACCTGACCTGAAACCCTTGCTGAAAAACAACAGAATGAAAGAAGCAAATATTTTTCTGCTCACCAATGATAAAAAGAACTAATCCATTTTTCTGTTCTAAGTGCATTGTCAAGCAAGAATGTTTACAGCTAGCAGTCTAGACCCAAAGTGGCCAGTATCTAAAGGCCCTGAAGGAAAACTTTTGCTGCGGTAGAATCAACTGCCTGACAGTAAAGCTTCCGAAAACTATGATGACACCTAAGGTCATCTCATGGAGTTTTGAACTCAACAAAAATCTCAGATCCTAAAGCCACTCACCTATACCATGCAGACTAAAATTTAACAAATGTCCTTCAAAACATGTTTGATTGTACAATTTTGAGTAAAACATAGGTTTAAATCAATGACTACTTGGTGAAATAAATCACCACCACCCAAACTTCAGCCCCAATTACGGTCTCAAAACCCAAAACAGAAGAGAATCTACTCTCTCGTGTCAAGTAAGATCTGAAGGGAGATCTAGTAGGCACTGAGCTCTGCGTGCTCGGTGCTTGCCTCTTTCTCACAGAGGAGGTGCCAAGTCACTCTTTCTGGAACTTCAGTGTATGATGTTCATTCTGCACACTTGCTTTCAGCCAGGGCTCACTTCGCCTCACTCAACCCCTCACCCCACCCCTGGGAGATGTTTCTCAGTGACTACAGGAGCTTTGGCTCACACACAACTGTGGTGAGTCAAAGCTCAGGAGATGGGGTAAGCTCACTGGCTCACTGGGCTGGTACTGGCATCTAGTGGGCAAAAGACAGGAATGCTGCTAACTGTCCTGCGGGGCACAGGCCGGCTGCACAGTGAAGAATCCACAGGCTCAATGCATCCGAAGTTCTGAGGCCATGAAGCACAGTCCTGCATGGAGACCTGGGAGCGAGGAATTGGTGCTGCTCCCCAACATGAGGATTACACTTCTTGTCAAAATTATGTTAGAAGCTGAAGATGGTACTGTACAAGAACACTGGAATATTAGAAGAGGGAAAGATGCTAAAAGACAAAGAAACAAATGACGTCTTCAAAATTCTGCATGTATATGTGTTGTGCTTGTATTTGGAATTGATAGTGTAGCTATCTACATGACAGCATTTTTGGTGACCTTAACTCTAACAGCTTCATTTGTATTTATACTTTTATTTTCTACAGTGATCAATTAAACTCTATATGATGCATTTTAAGATGGGAATCGCTTCTTTTACTTGAAACTTTCACCAAGTCGGGAAAAGAGAATATATCTTATGTAATTATCTTGAGCTCACAAAGGCAGCAGGGAGCAGGTACTCCCACTTGTGAATAGTACAGAAATTCCATTCATATTCTGACATTTCTGTTGGAAATAAAGGAGCTATATGTTTACTGTGGCAGTAGAAGTCTCTCTGCACTATAGAATAGACAAAAACACATGAGTTTGCAATATTTTCACCAGCAGTGCTCTGGTGCTGTGCCCTCTCTTTTTGTGTGACATCAGGGCTGACAGAGTTGCTTGACTCTTACCATATTATTAACTTTAAATCACATCTGAAATGAGAGGTCTGCAAGGAAATTTAAATAACAGCACATCAAAGAAAGAACACAGTCTAAAAATATTTTGTTTAAAATCTCATTCACAATGTGCCAGGTATTATTTTCCTTAACATCTTTGCTTGCCTGCCTTTGAAAAATTATAATTAGAGTGACTTCCTAGTGTATTCGGTGGAAAGGAGGGTGGCGACTTTGTGACCAAGCTGTTAATTTATAGAAATTGATAAAGTTGCAGTTTCAAGTACACTAGAATCTTAAAATTATAAAGTGAAAATTATAATCCTCCAGAATAACTTCCCTACTTTCAAAAATATATAAACTGAAGGATTTCCCCCACTTCTGGGGAGATATGTCTTGCTGAAAATCATACAGCATGGTAGCAAAAAGCCAGATTATCCTGACTCCTGGACCAATCATTTTTCAACTCTCTAAGATTGCCTCAACTCTGGCATCATTCTCCCATCAAATATTTATTGACCATCTATTATAGGCCTTTTGGAAATATAAAAATGAAGCAAAGAAACTTTATAGAGCTAACAGTTGAATAAAGGAAAATATTTATACAATCATGATGAGAAATGTGTATACAAAATCTTATTGAAAGAGAAATAAAAAGTTTTCTATAGAAACTAAGCCAGTCTTTTATATGACTAAAAGCAAATAGGAAGGGCAATCGAGAAAACCCAGAGTGTGCACTGTAAACTTTGGCTATTCCCAAGAAGGGATCGAAACTATTCTTCCAAGGTAAAGTAAGAATTATAATTTTTGTGTAAAGCAGCTGTGATTTAAATGTCCCATTTTTGTATATGTGTTGTGAGGAAAGAGAGATGTGAGGCAGAGAAGAACGGAATGTGACGGATTAGAATGGGGCTGGCATGAGCTTCGGGGTGCAGTACTGAATGTGGCCTTGTCCCAGCAATCTGTCTCCCTCTTATTTTTTTAATGTTCAGTGTCTACAGGGTCTCACTGCACAGATTGGGCTCATAGTGATCCTCTCATTTTCAGTCTCCCAAGCGTTAGTATTACAGGCACGTGCTACCACACCCAGCCTCAAATGCCATCTCAGTGCGCCCGAGGGGCAAGGCAGAAATGGCATGCTGGGGATTGAACCCCAGTCCCTATGTCTTCCCTAGCAAGTGCTTTAATCCACTGAGCTATCTGGCCAGCCCTCTCCCTGGTACATTTAATGCTGACTGTTTTGTTTTGTTTTAGTGTGAAATAGTAAGCTATTTTATGTCTCTTCATTATCTCAATAACTGGCCCCATTTGGACTCTGACTTCTATGTACCCCAGGAATTAGCATTTGCATCTGTTTTACAGACTGAGATGAGAACCATTTCCATAGCTTTTGTGCTCCCCCCTTGAACCTTAGATGGGCAGTGAATCTCTTTGGTGACAGGCTCTCACTGAAACTGCAGAACAGATGGCAGTTGGCTGAAAATCATCAAGAACAGAGAGAAATCAGCCATGAATTACGAGAGCCAAGAAATCCCCCAAAAGTTATTCTGTATTAACTAGCATGGAGTATACTGGAAGACCCAGAATACTGAATAATGGAGTTTATTTTTTTTTCAAAGAGTAGTGAAAGCTTTTGATAGATTTTAAACACCTGCTTTCTTTTTTCCTATGATAGAGATGTATGAAGATTTCCTTTTAGATTTGGAATGGTTGGGTACGGGATGGAGAGTGGTTGGTATGCATATCCTTTTCACAACTACAAGAGGAATTGCAGCACCACTAAGATGTGGAAGGTTGTGTAGTAATGAAGATACAGATTCTATTTTTAGGGTATTTATATTAAATACATGTAGGAATTAGTGCTACTTCAGCTGTGTATTACTGTAGCAAGAAAGGAAAACTACATTGCTCTTAAACAAAAGTAAGGAAATCACAGAGTAATTTGTCATGGATGATTATTTTTATCAATGAAGAAGCCATACAACCTTTGGAATAAAAATCTTAATGGGTGAAAGTGCTGGAATTTGCCAGATGAATAAAGTTCTTCACATGCATCACTCTCTATTTTACCGATTGGCCTTGGAAGTAAAATTTCTTCTTTCCAACATTGTTTCTGTTCTGTTAATGCTTCAGATCTCATTCTACATAATTCCTTTGTTGGGAAGCATTTCCTGTCCTACAAGACTGGGTTAAGAGTTCTTCCTATGCAGTCTCATAAAAAGTCAATGTATGTTTCTGTGACATCCCTGGACTTCCTGGTCTTTATCCAGACTCCACTAGGAAGGCAGTTTCATTTATCCTCAACCCGTGTATGTCTTGCGCTATGCTCAGCATGTAGCAGTACTCATTGGGCAGTTGAATGAATGAGTGAATGGATGAACACGTGAAATAGTGAGTAGGTGAGTGAGACAGTGTATTCTGGAATGGAGAGGGGAGGTAGCAATTTGTATAATTTAATGGAACTGAAAAAACCTTTACAGAGTAGATAGGAATATGGTGGGATTTTAAGCATTCTGTTATACAGTTAATAAAGATTTGTTGAGGGCCCTCATAAGTGCCATATACTTTTAGGACTTCCCTCCATTGCAAAACAAACAAGATATCTACTTTCAGAACTTATAGAGTAGAGCTAGAGACTATAAACAGTAGGTACCTCATTGTATGTATGAATAGATACATGCAAACATACATATATTTTAAGGAGTAATTGCTATGGTGAATATAAAACAGTATTATATGAAAAGGTGTATTTGGGTTTAGACCTAAAGTGTCCTCCAAAATTCTCATGTGTTCCAAGGTGGGGCTTTTGGAAGGTGACTGGATCGTGGGGATGCTATAGTCTCAGTGGGTTAAGTCTTTGTTGACGTTACAGTTGAATGTGTTGTTAGATGGAGTGAGGTCAGAGGAGGTAAGTCCCTGGGGACAGGACCTTGACATGGCTGGTGTTCTGTCCCCAGCTCTTTTCTGCTCTCTCTGCATCTTGACATCTATGAGTTGAGCAGCTTTCCTCCACTGTGGGCTTCTACTGTGCTCTTTCTGCCCTGGAACCAGCAGGCCGTGCATGGCCTGAGTTCTCGGAGACCATGAGCTGAATAAGCCTCTCCGCCTTTGAGTTGCCTGCATCAAGTAGCAGCTCATGCAGAAGATAAAGCTGACTGATCCAGACTGTAAGAACAAAAGTGCGTAAGCCTCTTTCAGGGTTGACCTCACCAAAGCTCTGAGTTTTATTATCATTTGCAGTCAGCTGTCTTGCATCCTGCTGACCTGAAACTGTCCTCTAAAAGACACATTGCTATAGCTGGGCAAAGACTTTAGCCTCTTGCTGCCTTTTCTTCTCCAAGCCTTGAACTACTTGCCTTCCTTTGCATGATACTCAGCCAGATCCTTTCCTTCTGCTCCTTTAGGCCTGAAATTAACCTCTAATTTTTAAAATTATTTATTTATTTATTTTTCTGTATTTAGGACAGGGTCTCACTACATAGATCGGACTCATAGTGTTTCTGCTGTTTTCTTATTTATTTATTTATTCATTTAGTACCAGGTCTTGTTTACAGCTCGACTCATAGTGATCTTCATGTCTCAGCCTCCCCAGCACTGGAATTACAGCTGCGTGCTATCACATCTGGATTCTTGGCCCGATATGGCACTTGGGGGTTGTGGGACTGGCACGGCATATGGTACAGAGGATCAAAGCCAAGTCCTTGCACTTGCCAGGCAGGCATTTAGATTGTCAAGTTATCTCTCTAGCCCTGAAGTTGACCTGTAAATCCCTTAGCGAACATCCTGTCTTCTAGCCAAACAGAGGACTATTCAGAGATATAAAGAATAAGAATGGCATGGTTGTTGGGGCTTAGATTGAAAAGAATGAATTTTTGATGTGCGTGATCAGAATTCAGAGAAACATGAATATCTTTCCCCAAGTTGAGAACAGTAATGAAAAGAAATAGAATTCTGGGTTTTTGTTTTGTTTTGTTTTTTGCTTAACCAGGGATTGAACTCAGGCCCTTGTGCTTGCCAGGAAAGCGCTTATTCTACTGAGCCATCTCCCCGGCCCAGGAACAGTAATGAGGCAACTAGTTTTCCCTGGAATTTCTGCACAGATGCATAATAAATCTTTGGCTAGGCTTGACCTCATAGCAGTTCAAAATTCTCCCATTTAACTAAACATCAAAAGATTTGAATGGTAGTCAACCCAGAATACATACTGCAATTTTAGCATGTCAAGTGTGAGCACAGAAGTGCCAGTATATTTGGAAAAATTCTTTCCTTGATTAAAAGTGAGCATATTGAAGTCAACCATTTTATGTATCATACCCATAGGCATTGTAGCTATTTTCTATTAAAGTCCCCAAATTCATTAACTGTAGCGGCTTAATGAGTCAAATTCTACACACACTCATTGCTTATTAAGCTGTGTTCTTCCAAATATAATGTATGTTTCAGTTACTCAAACTAAAAACACAATCACATTTGCTATTTAAAATATCACTGAGCATGAATTTTAATATCCATTATCTTAGCTTCTGTATCACTAATGAAAAAAAATAGTTTCACAGGACACCTAAGATGCCTATATTATACACAAAAGTTTTCAGTATAACTTTCTGCTTTGCACTTGGTTCTTGTTAGGCAAACAAATAAGAATTTTAAGAAAGCATCCTTGGCCAGGTAGACAGCTCAGTGATCTAAGTGCCTACATGACAAGTGGAAGGACCTGGGTGTGATTTCTGATACTGCATGCCTTGCTGGCCCCTGAAGCCATGCATGGTGGCACAAGCCTACAATCCCAGTGCTGGGGAAGCCAAAACAGGAGAATCGCTATGAGGCTGAGCTGCACAGCAAGACCCTGCACCAATGCATAACTTAAAAAAAGAAAAAAGAAAGCGACCTTGTTCCAGGATTCAATGACACACATTTTCTATTTATTATTTCACTCAGCAAATACTAATGATGAGCTATAATGTAACAAGGCATCATAACAGTTCCTGGGGTGCAATGTAATTTTTTCTCTAATTAGGAAAATGTTAATCAAGTCATTTATATAGAAATAAAACTAAAATGATACAAGGATCAACAAGTATTTTCAAAGCACATGACTAGGGTTCCGGATGTAGTCTGGAAGAGTCAGGAAGGATGTGGACTTCTTTCAGAAAGCAAGAAAGGACCTGAAATCTAAGGGCATGAGCTGGCTGACTGGAAGATAGCTGTAACGTGGATGAGGCAACCAAATGGACTTTCTCTGCAGAGAGAACTACATAAAAGTCTTTACCTGAATGGGCTCCAATCAAAAACCCAGTGAGAATAAGCAGTATTCTGAGATGAGACTGGAGAAGCAGGTTAGCACAAGCCTTGCAAAATCCAGGTGGCCACTTTATGCATCTTGGTCTCTTTTTTAAGTACAATGGGAAGCCCTAGAAAATTTAAGTTAGTGGTGGTATGCCCAGGTACCTGTTGTATTAGAAATGATTTTTGTAATGGATGTTTATCTACATTTTAATAAGAATGAATAAACATCTATTTGTTCTGTGCTTAAAATAGTCTATCAGTTTTCTTACCAGATTATTCCTTTGCTCTAAATATATTTTTCTCAATAATTCTCAACATTATGAATATGGTTAACTCCATTTGGGGTAAGCACAGGGCACTTCACTCCAAGGAGGATGACTTGTGCCTCACATACAAAAATATAACTTGAAAAACAAAGGTTTGTTAGGGTTTGTATCTAGACATCCCCCGAGGCCTCATGCAGTCATAGGGAACAGGCTTTTTCAGAGGCGGCTGCATCTACAGTGTGTGACTGACTCATAGTGCATTGCTGAGTTTGGCCCCATCCTAATCCCAGTAGACTGGATAAGAAAAAGGTGTGGAAGGAAGCTTGTCTCCCTCTTTTGCTCTTGTTGCTTTTGCCATTTTCTGCTGCCATAAATTGTTGCCCCTTTACCATGCCACCCTGCCTCGGAGCCAGGGGGTTACAGACTGAAACTTCCATAGCTGTGAGCTAAATAAACCCTTCCCTCTTTACTTAGGGTGTCTGGTATTTTATTCCAGCAATGAGAAAAGTAACCAAGACAAAGTTCTCTAATATATAATAAGCAAAAAAATTCATAAAACCATTAGATAGTTAAAGATATAAGGACATATGTAACTTTGAGTCTAACCAATCAGAACAAGGTTAATATCGCTGAAAGCCAATTGAATGGGCAATTCTTGAGTATCGTATTTCTCCATTCGCCTGTAAGGTCCTGTTGGTCAGACCCTGAGGCACACTAACTTTTTGTGTCCTTGCAAACATGCAGAGCTATGACGAAATGCCACATGCAGACCATGCCTACCCTGCCAAACATAGGCAACTTCTACCCTTGAATAAGACTGTGGTAAGGGCATGTACAAGTAAGGTCATGAGATGCACAGGCTGGTCGTGTTCATGCTGCTGAGCTAGTAAGAGAGGGTGCGGTTTGGGCCTCGTAGCCTCTTCTCCCCTTGCTTACTCTCAGATGTTGTTTAGTTTGTTGAGGAAGTTAAATGAAAACTATTTCAGTTAATTGACTTATGTATAGATTCTCTTAATATTGTCCACTCATCCACATCCCAAGCTAAATCTTAACTTTGACTTAATATGTATTAAATAAGCATGCTGTTGGCAATATCTACTGGAGGAGATAGAGAACTCCCTCTCCACACACTCCTGAATTCAATTATAATCTTTCTTATTGTATCGTATCTATAAATGTTAGTGACTCAGGCATCAGCTCATGATGTCTTCTTCTACTTTGATAACTTATCCCTTTACTGAATTTGTTCAGTCTCTTGACTTTAAATATTCTCTTGACCTTTAAATATTCTTTAAATAAGGTTGGGTCAGCGAGATAGCTCAGTGGACTAAGTGCCTGCTTAGACAAGTGCAGGGACCAGCGTTCGATCCCCAGCACCACATGCCATGCAGGCCCCTCCCCTGGGCGTGATGAGGCTGCCATAGTGACCCAGCAATGTGGTGTTTGCCTGTAATCCCAGAAGTGGGGAGGCTGAAAACAGGAGGATGACTACGAGTCTGAGCCACTAGATTCTGAGCTGTGTAGTGAGACCCCATACCATATATATATATATATTCTCAAATGTTGAAGACACCCAAATTTTTATCTAAGTCCTAGTCTACTATCTGATCAACAGCTTTACTTTTTTTTTTTTTTTTCCTGAATTTTAGGGAAGGGTCTACAGGGTGTTCAGGGTCACACTACTAGATCAGACTCATAGTGATTCTCCTGTTTACAGCCTCTGAAGTGCTGGGATTACAGGCAAATGCCACCACGCCCAGTCTCACTTGCCATCTCAGCATGTCAGGGGGCGGGGCCGGCATTGCAAACAGCTCTACTTAGATACTTGCTTATTTCTACTTTTTTCAAGACAGGGTTTCATTACAAAGTGCAGGCTGGCCTTGAACTTGTTTATGTAGCCCAAGCTGGCCTCAAAATCTAGGCAACCCTCCTGTTTCGCTTCCTAAGAGCTGGAGTTACAGGAATATACCACCATGCCTGGGTCTACTTACATACTTAAAAGACATCTCAAACTACATGTGTAGAAAACTGAACTATTTGTTTTCTTTCCCAAAGTTACTCTTTTGTAGTCTCTACTTCTCAGTAAATAAGAATTTTTTAAATTTCAGTTGCTCAGGAAAAATGAATCTGAGTCATTTTTTATTCTTCTTAATTCAACTATTATGCTTTATCAAAACATTCTGTTGTTTTTACCTTCTAAAAGTATAAAATTAAATCAAGTAACTTCTTACCACCTGCCCTGTATCACTGTTTTAGCTACTGTTTTCACTCACAAATTTATTGCTAGACACTCTTTCTCACGCTGTTCCTGCCTTGCTCCTTCCAGACTATGCAAAAGTAGGTAATTAGAAAGCTCTGGAAAAAACAAACATCCCTTCATGTTCTTCCTCTTCGCAAATACTCCAATGGTTTCTCATCAAGTTCAGGGTGAAAACTACATTATTTTAGCGATCCACTGAGCCCTAGAAGATGTACTTTCATATTTATTAACTTTTCTGATTTCAGACATATTCTTTTTTCCATGGTTGACATTGTTATAGCCATATTGGCTTTCCTGGTTTTGTTGGACACATGTATACATTCTTTGTGCAGGGCTTGAACTGCTCTTTTTTGTATGTGGAATGTCCTTTCTCTAGTTATCTCTATGCCTCACACTTTCACAATTTTATGTCTCTATGCATCACCTTCTTAGAGCACAGAATTTTTATTACTAATCTCTGTATATTTCTTCATCTCCTTTCCTTCATTATTTTTCTTCCCTTCCCATCCAATGTGTTTTACATTTTAATGGTTTATCTTATTTTCCATCTACTAATAGAATAAAAGTGCTTAAGGGATTTTAATTTCTGTCCATTTTTAGGGACAGAAATATTTAATATTTTCATGACATATACAGGAATTTCATGTTCAAACTTCCACCTCATTCCCAAGATACCCCACTGTGTGCATGCAAATACTCTAAAATTTGAAAAAAAAATACAAAAATAAACATTTCGTCCTAAGTAGTTCAGATAAGGGAAACTCAAACTGTACCAAAGAACAAATAATAAATAAAACAGAGACTATGGGTTGGCAATACACCGAGTAGGAATAGCCAAGTTGCGATAGAGAGCACATTGGCCAAGCAATGACCGTGACTCATCCACATGGCTGACACTGACAAAGGATCTATAATCTGAGGTACAGGATCTCAGGATAAATCGTGAGGGGATTTCATTGACCTTTTCAGACCCAAAAGCTACAACTCTTGTTGCATAGGTCCTGCTTTACCTTGGTCTTAACCACCCAGCAGAAAAGTATAAAAACGAAGTATGAGAAGTAAAGCCATGGTGTTATGTTGAGCTGTAGGGGACTCAGGTCAACAATTTCTGACATTGCCAGTCAAGCGGAAGATCCAATACTATTATGGACCTCTGAACTCTTTTAGAATATTTTGCTGAGTTTACACACCTATAATACTTAAATGATGGAACTTAACAAAAAAAGGGGATAAAGATGAATGTCCATTTTGTATCTGTGTATTCAAAGTGGTTAGGATAGATATACAGTTACATTCTCTTAAGAAATAGAGGGATATGTTCTAATGGTGTTTGTAAATAGGATATCATGTCCGCATCTTGTACAGCAATTAACCACTAGGAAGAATGTATGCAATGTGTTAATT
>NW_004524580.1:8179776-8180531 GCF_000260255.1 Octodon degus
CTAAGAAAGAGGGTCACTCAATAAATATTTGAGAACCTACTGTGTGCCATAAACTAGACATGGAGTCCTGAATAGAACAGAAGAAGAAGCTCATATCACTGTGTCATTTTGAAAGGTAACAGAAGCAGGTCGGTGAACTGAGGAACCTTGGTTGAACAATGGATGTGAGGTGGGATAGACAGCTCAGCGGCACGAGCTCCTACCCCGCAAGTGCAAGGTCCTGAGTGATTCCCGGTGCCAAAACAGAATCAAGGCCAGGGAAATAGCTCAGCAGAATAAGTGCAAATGATAGTGCATATTGAAATCTGATTGAAAGGGTCAAGTAACACTCTTTTCCTTTGGAATGATGGCTACAATATTAGTAATAAAAGTTGGTCCTTCCAGTCATTTGTCAGCTAGAAGTGTTCTTTCCTGGAAGTAAATAAGAAACTCAGCCTATTCCAATTGAATAAATAGCATAGCATTCTGGTTAAAGTACAGGTTCTGGAAATAGATTTTGAGGGTTCAAACCTTAGCTAGTAAAAGAGCAAATTATCTCATTTCTTTATGTTTTAGTATTCTCATCTAAAACAATGAAGACATAGCTCACTGGATTAAAGGGCCTGCTTAGGAGGGACTGGGGTTTGATCCCCCGCGTGCTGTGCTGGCCCCACCCCCAGGGCTCGCTGAGACAGTGACTGAGACTGCAATCCCAGCACTTGGGAGGCTGAAAACAGGAGGATTTCTCTGAGTCTGATCTGTGTAGTGAGACCCTG
>NW_004524580.1:8185248-8196908 GCF_000260255.1 Octodon degus
GTACAGCAATTAACCACTAGGAAGAATGTATGCAATGTGTTAATTATTGAAACTGTCCTACCAATTTGATTTGAAACTGTCTCATTGCTATTTTTTTTCTCAATAAAATTATGGAAAAAAGAAAAGAACGAAGAGGAAAAAAAAAAACTGAACAAGAGCTACTAAGGCAGGCCACATGGTTAGGAGACCCGAGCAAAGCTTTGATGGATCTGCCACAAGTGGCCAAGTTGTCTGGAGGTGAGAGGAGGTAGGGGAGTAGTCCAGATGGAGAGAAGAACTAGCCCCGAGGCCCTGCAGTGACAGGCCTGTGCCTTTGAGGGAAAAAAACTGAGTGTGATTGGAAGAGAGTGAGCTGAGGGAAATGGGTAGAACAGGGAAGAAGGGCTGGACCACAGATACGAATATTGATTTTTACTTGAGTTAAAGCAGAGTTTTGCTCAGAGAAGTGGCACGTCTGAGTGACATTTTGAAAGGCTGTAGCTCCTGTGTACAGAGTAGAGTAGGGTAAAGTGGAATCACAGAGCTCAGCGGGGAGCCAGTCATCTCGGTGAGAGATGGTGGTCAGGATAGAGGAGACAGCAATGGAAGTAGTGAAAGAGAGCCAGCTTCAGGGTGTACTCTGAAGGTGGAGACAGTAGAATTCCCTGTCAAACTGCATGCGGGTGTGAGTGGAAGAGAAGGGCGAGGAATCGCTCCAGTGCCTGTGGCTTAAGGAAATGGCAAGGGGTAGGGGTGGGGGGCTGCCATTACAGAAGAGGTGATGGGGGTGATCCTGGATGCGGGGCAGCATGGCCAGGGCCTCAGTTTTAGACTTGCTAGGTTAGCGGTTTCTGAGTGAGAATTTTAACTTCACAACAAATATATGTCTGCCTAATAAATATCTTCTCTTTATAAACTAAGAGGTTTATTTGTACACGTGATTGCATGAGTTGAAGCACTACACTGCACAACAATTGTTGCGATGAGAGGTTGTACTTTTACTTCTTCAGTTTTTTATTTTATTACTTTATTAGTATTTATTTTATTCTACTATTTTAATAGTTTTTATTTTACTATATGTTTGCAATACACAGTTTGCACTCCCAGTGTGAAGTTGGTATGCATACACAGCACATCGTAATTTCTTTTTCATTCTCTTTCCTTCCTGTCCACCTCCTGATACCCTTGCCCTTTGAAAAAGATTCATCTCTCTACCTACTATTACATATCTTTTATTTTGCTCTTTATTTATACTTTGGATTTCTCCAGTAAGAGAAGCCACCTGATATTTAGCCTTACATAGCTGATTTATTTCACTTCACATTACGGCCTCAAGGTGAATCCACATTCCCACAAACAGCTCACGTTTACCTTCCTTTATGGATTTTTAAAGTAAAGTCTGTGCACTAAATCTCACCAAGCTCAGAATTCTCTGGCCCATTTTAGTGAAAATCTTCCAGGGGTAATGATTCCAGTCACCTGAGAAGAGGCTTAAAATGCTCCCTTGTGAAACTAAGCCTCTATCTATCATCTTGTTTTTTTAAAAAAAGCTACAAATGGACTCAAAGTCCAGAAAGGTAAGTCCTAAATCTGTGAGCCTACCAAAGATAACTTAGGGGAAGTACTCAGCATTACAGTTCATCAGGAAAATTCAGATCAAAACCACAATGAAATATGGCTCTCACTTCAGGGAAAATTGTTATAATCACAAGCAAAAAAAAAAAAAAAAAAAGAAGGTACCAGCAGGCTCAGTGCAGAATAATTTCCTAGGATGCATGAGGCCCTATGTTCAATTCCGTGCATTACAAAAACAAGCACACAAATAAAAGACAAAAAAATAAAAATGTTGTCAAGGATGCAGAGAAAGGAAAACACACATACTCTGTTCATGAGAATGCAAAGAAAGTATTGTGAAATGAAAATAGTAAATATAAAGGACCACTAAAAATTCATGGCAATTTCTCAAGAAAAAGAAAATAGAAAAAAAAAGAAAAGAAAGAAAGACCAGATAACCAACTATCCCACTGTTGAGTATGTATCTAAAGGCTATGAAATTAGCATGTTAAAGATATATCTACACATCCACATTTACTATTCACAACAACCAAGACATGGAATCAACTGAGATGTCTGTTGATAGGTTAATGTGTACAGAAATATTATCACTTGTGGCAATAAGGATGGAACCAGAAGACAATGTGTTAGCTGAAATGAGACAGGCAAATAGCATGTTCTTATAAGAGAAGCTAAAAAGGTTGATTTCATTGAATTAAAAACTAGACTAGTGATCAGTAGAGGACAGAATTTGTGGAGGAAAAGGGAAATGAAAGAAGGTTGGATAACGTACCAATGTATGGCTATGTTAAGGGAAAAGTTCTAATGTTTTTCAATGCAGTAGGCTTACTATAGCTCACTGTAAGTTGTTAACATATTTCATAAAGACCTAGAAGAGAGTTCAAAATTTCCCATCACAAAGAAATAATACAAGTTTGAGGTGATAGAAATGTTAAATAACTTGGCTTGATCATTTTACTTTGTAAATGTGTATAAAATTATCACACTTGACCCCATAAATATAGGTTATCACACAATGTCACAAATATAGGTTATCACAATATCACAAATGCAGTTATCACACAAATTGTCAAAAATATCACAAATATAATTTATTACACAAATTATCACCTAATATGACAAATATAGATTATCACATCAATTATCATACTAGATCTCATAATCATAGACCCAATTATAAGTCAATTTAAAAAAAATCTTTGCCATAAATGCATACAACTAATATTCATAAGTGTTGGCACTATGCTAAATTCATTAATTAACTGCTCCATTAGTTCATGTAAAGGTCACAATAGCCCTATGAGCTGGGTTCTATAATCACTTTCCTTATTTTATTAAAGAAATAAGGAATAACAAAGCGTGTGTATTTGTCAGTCAGGTGAGAGATTTGGGCTTTAACCCTACCACTCTGACTTCCAAATCTAAACTTCCAGCTGTCCTGTTTCTCTTTTGCCTAAGAATTAAAACTCTATAAAAATGCAGTCTATACTTGGAAAGATGATTTTGAAAGCTGCTTCTTATGTGTTTTATGAGAACGACTGTGACAACATGGGTTGAGAAGGTGGGGAGGAGCAGGTAGTGCTTCAACATTCAAGGAGATTGGGATGGGAGGACAGAAGTAAGAGCTACAGAAATGGGAAGGAGAGATTAAAATGCCTAGATTTCAAGGACTAATTTTGCAGTTTAACTCTACGTAATATCTAAATTATCTTTTGGGGAAGACTTTCTAAACAAGATGCTTAGAAGGAGGATGTTCTTGTAACACTCAGTGCTTCCCTTAAATTAAACATGCATAATAGCACATTGATTTATATGCATTTAAGAGTAATGTGTTAAAACTAGGCTGCCAGGAATTGCATGCTATGCTTGTTTTTATAGCTGATGGACTAGAGTTTCTGTTTGCTTGTTTGTGTTTTGTTTGGTTTTGCTTTTCCTTGGAGGCAGGCTCTTGATATGATGGGCAGGCTCATCTCTAACCCTGAGCTCAAGGGATCCTCTTGCCTCAGCCTCCCGAGTAGCTGGGACCGCAGACTAAAGCCGTTCCACCTGCTTTAATTCTTGGCCAGAATTAAGTTTACAATATGCTAATGACTGAATTCAATGTACTTTTTGAGAGGTTGTGTTAGGGGTTGAACCCAAGGCCTTGGCACGTGAGACAGGTTCCGTGGCACCAAACCACACCACAACCTGAGCGATTATTGGCATTGATACACTAAGATAACTTTGTTGTTGTTGTTGTTCTAGCTATCTATACTAGAACTGAGATAACTTCTAAGGGAGTTCATGGAAGTAGGCAAACGGGGTACATTTCACTTTTGTGCTACTTATATATGTCAAACAGTTTCAGGAAGGAGGCAGAGAATTATATATGTACATCATTTCTTTAGCCCTTACCTATCTTCAGAGAGAGAAGACTGCTTCCTCAAAATATAAACTGTTAATGCAACTGTAAGATATTTCAAAACAAAAAAAACGACTGAAATATTGTTTCAACTTGCCTTCTAGCATTATTTCTAAAATAAAAATTTAAAATAATGATAACCACAAAATCCTTGAGGTTACCACTGTCCTTTATTGATATTTCCTGTGTCAAAAGCTTTTGACACATTCACAGCCCAGGGATTGAAGAGCCTTTCTTTCAAGGCATTTGTCTGCTCCCTGGTGGTCAGAAAGAAAATTACATCTTCGCGCGCACAAATGGCGTTCTAGATCCCATTTTAAAGGTAATGATATTTCAAATTCACACTCAGAAGCGCATTCCTTCACATTTTATCAGGAGGTATGGCATTCTTTAAACTAAACCTTTCCTGGAGCTTTCTGAGGCTCCAAATTTTTCCTTCACTTTAATGTATTCAGAAAGCCTTGTATCTTCTTACTTTCTGATGTGCAGGGCTATAGCGTAGGAGGTCATTTGTTAGGAAACAAAAAAGTAACAAGTCAAGGTTAACAACTGTCTCTGGGACTGAGGATGAGTTGCTGGAGCAACAATCCAGATGGCGAGACAGATGTGGATTTGCTTCTGCTGCTTCTTGTGTATCTTTAATGAACATTCACATAAACACACACACATTCACACATGCATATACACACAGAAATGGTAGCTATGTGTGGTAGGGGGCGTGTTAATTTCCGCATGATACCACGTGTAGGCATATTGCATCAAGATGCTGTAGATATTGAAATTACAGGGTTTTTTAAAAATCAACTGATCTTCAACAAAGCTGAGAGAATAAAATAAGGCACGTTTGTATAATATGTTAAGATCACTTTTTCTTCCATCATACTTCCCTGAGAATGGCCCTGTATATGTCGAGTTTGGGGTAGGGAGAAGTTGAACTGGAGATATTCCATGTTAACTCTAATTTAGAAAGACATTTCAAAATGGTTCAATGAAATGGAGAGATAATAGAGCCTTGGTACAGACATGAAGGAAATTCTTGTGCTATTTCAAAATATATTTACAAAGCAGTGGAAGTACTAAAATTCAGGGATACAAAAGGAAAAAAAAACCATGAAAATGGATGATACAGTTGATAGAAGTTACTTGGGCAACAAGAAGCGAATTATATAAACAAAATAAGTGTAATTTATTTAAATGAAAAGAATGGAAGTAATGAATAGGCTCTTGAGAGATAATTCTGTCAAAAGGAAAACTTGACATGGACAAAATGAGAAAATATATGAAGTCTTGCTACTTTGATAAAAATAATGTTAAAAGAAAACATAAAATGTCAGAATACAGTATAACTACAGTACTATTATCAATAGCAAAGTGTTTAAAAAGTATTACTATTTGAAAGACAATTAATATTAAACTGATAAATCATTGTACAAAAACTGCCACAGGGTTCATATATGAGCCAGAGTTTTCCAAATTAATTATAATCCTAAAAAAATAATTTGACATCCCAATTGAATTATAAAACTATAAGACAATCTTAGTTACAAAAATAATCAACAATAATTTCTTCAAATCTGTCAAGAAGGAAGATTGAATTATCTTTTCTCTCCATGGAAAATATTAAGTCAATGTCAAGTTATAGGGCAATGAATGTTATAGGAAGCATGCAAACAAACAAAGCAGGATAAGTGAAGCACTTTTACAAAAAAAAAAAAATTCCTGTTCACTTTGCTGTTAATTTTGAAGTCCAGGATGGCCTTGAACTTTTCTGCAGAGACACTCCGACCCCTGACCTCAGTCTTCCCGATAGCGGCGACAGCAGCGCGCACCTCCACAACTCGCTTAGGCCGTTAATAAACCAAGTGTGTGGTGGGTCTAAGGTGGTGGAGAAGGTGGGAATTCGCTTAGGTGGGCATGAGGTGGGGCAAAACTGTGGTCAACCAATGAGATTATGAACACTATTGTTCAAGCAACACTGATTAAATCTGCCTCACCGCGTGGTTTTTACACTATAAAAGTCCCTGGAAGAGACATCTTCCTGGGGACAACCCACTTGGGCCTTCCACCTGTTCCTTTCTAGGAAAGAAACTTTCTTTCCCTCAATAAATATATTCTGCTCATAAAATAAATAAATAAATAAACGAAGTGTGCCAAGTTTCTGAACTATGTCGTCTTTGTAAACTTCTGAAAAATACAGTTTCCTGTAGTTTTTATTTTTATTCTAAATAGATGCTGCTCATTTCACATGCATTTTGCTAGTCGTAAGTTTTCTTTCAGAAGTCCACTTTGAGCCTCTCTTTTGGACTCCTTAAACCAGGGATTGAACCCGATATGCTGCTCCAGTGTAACTGCTACCTGGCAGATCTTAGTTACTTTCTTCTTTGTGGAGACAAAATACCAGAAACCCCCAATCTAAAGGAGGGAAGCTTATTGGGCTCAGGGTTCTGGGCCTGGCTAGCTGGCTCCAAGGCAAAGCAGCAGCGTGCAGAGCCAGGGTGGAGGTAGCAGAGGAAGCCGAGAGAACGCCCCGCCTCCTCCACAGCTGCTGCGCCAGGGGCTGAACCCAGCGAGGAGTCCGGTGGCCCGCGACCTCCTCACCCTCCACACGCGAGAATCTGGGGCAACTTGAGACCGAAACCACAAGGTTGCTGCCCAACGGCCTGAGCCGGTTGCATACACCCTCTGCACACCCCCGGGGACACCTGCTGGGTTTTGTTTCAGGATACTGCAGCTTGGGCACTTGGTTCTGCATTTGACTAACAAAAATGCCACATTCTTAGTATTCCATCTCCATGGTGAACTAACATCTATATTTCTAATATGAAAAACTTGCTTATATATACATTTTAAAAGTGCTACTCTTCAGGTATGTACCACTTCCGTCATGGAATAGACAAAACACAATTCAAACATTAGAACTCCAATTGCATTTGTGGTTTTCTCCTTAGTTATCCGTAATGAAATGACAAATCCTCATTCCACAAGTGCTTTTGGGGACTGGCTCAGTATTCAGAATGTATTTCTAATAAAGATAAATTAAGCTGGTGATAGTACTATAAACATTGGCCAAAGAAACATAAAGCCATTGCTAACTTCTGCACGCTAGAGTTGTAAGTTTCACTGAAAAGAGAAGGCGTATTACAGTTATCCTGCTCCATGCTTTCCAGGGAAGTTACACAAGATATTGGCATCTTTATGCTATGGTATAGTTCTGTTTAATAGGATATTAGAAATCCAAATTTTGTCAATGAAACATTGAGTATAATCTTGATTTTATTTTACCGTATTGTGGCAGCCTCAGCCTACCCTGGGGGCAGAGCTGGCGCAGCCTGTGGTGCTGGGGATTGAACCGAGGTCCCTGCACTTGCCTAAACTGGCCTAAGCAGGTGCTTTAGACCACTGCACTATCTCGTCAGTCCACAATCTTGATTTTAAAGCTTATTGAAAATGAGAATTATACATCCAAAAGTTTATTTGAATACAGTAGACATGTTGAACAAACACATATAACAAGCCTCCATCTTTACCTGCTTATCTGGTTTCTGTAGTTACCTGGAAGAAGGTGAATCTTCGGTGCTTGAGTTTGTGGACCTCAACTGAGTGGTATTATCTGAGAGTGAAGAATGTCTAACGTGAGCTTTACTGGCACAAGTCTGTGATTTCACTACTCTCGGAAGCTGAGGTAGCAGGATAAGAAGTTTGCGCCCCAGGAGGGCAACTGAGAAAAACCAAATGTGAAAATAAAAGCTTAAGGAGATTTAATTCTACACTCAGGACATCCTGTGTGAACTTTAATATGCTGGACGCTCTGCGGTTGGAATTCTGGGCTTGTGTCGATACTGACAATGAATCATTACTGATTAATTTCATTATTTCATAGACAACAAGAAATATAGGTTTCAAGATATATTGGTTTAATAAATGTTCAATGAAGGAGACATATGCTAATAACCAAAGATTGCATAGTACTATGCAGAACAGAAAATTGTAAATTTTTAAAAGGATGAATTTATTCAGAGGCTGATCTAACTTCCTTGGGAACTAGGTATTCTATATAATATTTTATTTCCATCTTCTAACACCTTCATGGCTCTCTTCAGGACTTTAAAATACATGGGAATAATAAAACAAGGAAACACTTCAGATTCTGGTGTGTGGACTCTAACCAGAGCCTTCAAGCACTGCTGGTTTATCAAGAATCAATTTCATTTACCTGTGGATTCAATCTTTGATTCTTTCTTCTTCTGGCCAACTAGCAAGATTAAGTGATTTGTCTTAAATTATGCAACTGCTCTTAGAATTGAGACTTCATTCATAATTCACAAAGAATCATATAAGATGGAACAAGCAATTGTAGAGATTCTGTGTTAATGAAGAGCTCTGATGGCATGTAATCTAGTCTTAATTGATTTATTGGCTTGTTACTAACTAGCCCCACTGTGGAATAGCAGGTGGAAGGAGATAGGGATGGTGATTCTCTCTCCATATAGATCAAAGGAATTCAGAGAGAAAAATATGGTCTCAGACTATGGATATAGCTTTCTGTAGTGTCCTTGCCAAGCATGTGCAAGGGCTCTAGTAGCATGTGCACGTGCATACACACACACACACACACACACACACACACACACACACACACCCTGTGCATGTGGTGGTGTAACTCTAATCCTAGCACTCTGAGAGGCTGAAGCAGGAGGATGGAAATTTAATGAGATACCTTTCTGAAAATTTGAAACAAGGTTTAGAGGTGCTATAGCCTTCTAAACAAGGTTTAGAGGTGAAGGCCCTTAGTGTCTCAGTATCACAGACACACAGAGAAAAGAATGGCCCTGTATTTCCAACACATTGGAAAGAAACACTGCTATTCAGAGATCTCACTATCTTATGGGCTACAATTCACTTACTCATACATCAACCAATATTTATGAAGCTTGTTGGTAAAAGTTACTAAGCTATCAATGTCACCTTTGTTTGAATTTAAAAAAAAAATACCCCCAGGCTGATAGATTGCAGTAGGAAACAAAATAGAAAAATTGTGTCTGCTCAGATGAATTACTATAGGTACTCTCTTTGGGAAAATAAATGGCAAAAATCTAAAAGCAATGTTTAAACTGATAAAGAGCCCAGGGCCAGCATCCATTTTGAGAGAAAATTGTCCCCATTCCCCTTCTTTCCTGGGTACATTTGTGCAGGGTAAAATCTGCAAAAGCTTACATGGATCCTGAAGAGTACATCACATTTTGCTATTTCATCCTTCTCACCACCACTTCCCACCCCCAACATCTATATTGCACCCCATAATACTGCTCAAGGGACCCTGTACACCTCTCCGCGTAGCAGGAGGTAGGGAGGTAAGAGGCAAGGCTGTGGCAGAGCTGGCTGGGGCAGTAGGTCTGACTTGTTCATTCCAGAGTCATGCACAGAGCAGTACCCAAAGCCCTGTATGTGAATTTCTTGGCAGAACCTGAGTAGGTTTTCTACTTAATGCCCTACAGCTGACAGCAGCCTGAGACCTAGGAGTGCAGCACTGCCTCTCAGGACCTGGATGTAGAAGATCTTGAGGGTTTCCTTAAGATTTGGATAACATAAAGGACACGCAGACTCCATGAAGTCCTTGTTATCCTCACTTTCCATGGTAGCATTTGCTGCCCTTCCCAGATAGTGTGTGCTTTTGTCCTCTTCTCTGTATTCAGCCTAAGCTCGCTCTGCAGAGCCAGCACCCTACTCCGCCTCACTCAACTTTTACTTTCTCAAGAAAACTTGGAAGCTGCTTTTTGCTTAATTTTGTTCAGTTCTTTGTTCCAGACTAGAATAACCCAGAATCTAACTCCAGAGTAAAGGGCAAGCAACCCATGCCTCCTCCTGTCAAAGAACTGTTAGAAGCAGACTACCTGGTCACCTAGTGCAGGGCAATGTGACTGGAGCAGTTTGGGACACTGATTAACCATGGGTGAAGAACAACAGCATCCCAGCCTGATGTGGGACCAGGTGGGACCCTGCACTGGTACCAGCCTTCTCATACAAGAGCATCCCCAATCTGCCACCTGGTATCGATCTTCTAGCAGGGAATCAAGGGGAACCACCTGGATCAACTCTCAAAGAAAACCTAAAAGAGGCAATGTTGACTCGGGGACCTTGCCCTCTTGTTCTCACGTGGTCTGTTCTGTTTACAGAGCATATCTTCTCTTTATCCTTCAAAGCGTCCTCTTCTCCCTGAGCTCCTTCTTCTGCCCTTCTTCTCCTTTCTCTAATTTTCCTGATCTCTGCCCTAAAATAAATAATATTTCATATCTACCAATTGTCCTGATCAAGACATTCATGAGGACAAATAAGAACGTGGAAAACACTCCCGGACCTGGCCCCATCCAATAATGAATGCGCACCACAGAAAAAAAGAACGTTAGAGGAGGCAAAGAAAGAAATGAAGCCAGGAAGAAGAGAAAGTGCAGAGGATGCTAATGAGCCTTCTGCTTCTCGGAAGGTCTTGGGTCTGAGTATGTGCCCCCCTCCTGCCATAACTAGGCCATGATTTTGCATTTATAAAGCCCACTGCTTGAGAGCGGAAATCCAGATTCTATTCTAAGATCCCACTGTGTTAAGACAGGTAGGGAGGGAAGTTCCCCGGGCTCTACCAAGCCACAGTTACATTTGCTCCTAAGCAAACCCTTTGTTCTACGTTTGCTTTCAACTAACTGAATCTCCATCAGGAGAAAGTAGGTGCCTTCCACAGGATCCACCAGCCCGAGGGCTTGGCCGGAAGGGCAGGCGTGAGTGCCCCAGGCTAGGGTGAGAATTGAGCTGGGCTCCAGCTCACCTTAATTTCACCTCTGTGAATATCTGCCTCCACAGAGGCCCTCCGCCTTGTAGTATAGGCTTTAGGAAGAAGCCCCCAGGCATTGCAAAGGTGTGAAAACAGCAAGGATGAGCCAAATCTAGCTTCTCACCAGTGTACCTTTTCGCTGCCCTCCCTGAGCACTTTGCTCCAGGCTGGCTGCTTTCCATTTTCCTCAGCACACTAGTTCAATATAGCTTCCCGTTTCACATGATTATTGTATTATTACCCACTTCTCTTTCGCTCTGGAATTTCAAGAGCAATACTAGCAGTCTGGGCTCATTTACCCTTTTGGCAGGATTCTGAATTCCCTTAAATAGAATTTTGAATAAAAATTATAAAGTCTAATAAATCTACTAATTGAAAAATTGGCTATGCAGTACCTTGTGCAGGAATACATTTTATTTTGGGTGCTCTATTGTGTGCCTGCCAAAATTCATAATAATCTGGGCCTGTGACCCTAATTAGTTAAATTTTAATGAAGGTAGATCTATTGCTATGAATGAAACTTTTTTTTTTTTTTTTTGTGGTACTGGGGATTGAACTCAGGACCTCAAGCGCGTATTCTACTAAGCTATCTCCCCAGCCCTGAATGAAACTTTTTCAACTATAAGTATTTACAAAATGGTAAATAAAATGAGAACACATTACATTCATGATATGTAATAGGTTTATTAAAGAATGTCTACATCTTGATTTTTATGTTGTAGTTCTTCTCTTGTCATCATCGAAGTATTCATTCATTCATACATTCAATCATTCTAGTACTAAAGAAGTAATTCAGGCCCTCTACACTGAACTACAGGACCATTTTTTTTTAAATTTAAAAACCAATCCATTAATTACTTGAACCCAGGGCCTTTACACTAAGCC
>NW_004524580.1:8197008-8199411 GCF_000260255.1 Octodon degus
AGAGAGAGAGAGAGAGAGAGAGAGAGAGAGAGAGAGAGAGAGAACAGGGTCTCACTACATAAGTAAGACTCATAGTGATTTTTCTGCTTTCAGCCTCCAAAGCTCTGGGATTATAGGCATGCACCACCATGCCCAGGCTCAATTAATGTCTCAATGCTTCCTGGGGGCAGGGAGGGCATGGCATGCTGGGGATCTAACCCTGGCCCCTGCACTCTGCCTAAGCAGGCGCTTTAGTTTTGAAATAAGGTCTCAGTTAAGTTGTCCAAACTGGGCTCAATAGTGCTAAAATTACAAGATATAGACCACCATGCTCAGCCTAATGATTTCTTTTTTTCTTTCTTTTCTTTTTTTTTTTTTTTTTTTTTTTTTTTTTGTAAATGTGTTTTGTACAGGATCTACAGGGTCTCACTATATAAATTAGACTTATAGTGACTTTCCTGTTTTCAGCCTCCCAAGCGCTGGGATTGCAGACAAGCGCCATCACACCCAGTCTCAATCCATGTCTCAGCGTTTCCCAGGGGTGGGGCCGGCGCGCCATGCCTGGGATCCCACCCGAGCCACTGTGCTCTGCCCCAACAGGCACGTTAGTCTGCTGAGCTATCTGACTGGCTCTTAGCCTAATGATTTCTTGAAGTTTTCCTTGCAAAGCCTTTTAAAGAATGTCCTGGAAAAATTCTATAATTTGGGGGTGGTTATATTTATTGAAATTGAGTCTGTGCTTTTTGAAACTACAGAACATTTTGAAATTTGATTCAGAATTCTTATCTTTACAGTCTACTTGAGCGGTGTGCTTGAGTAGGCCCACTCAGTGTGGCTAAAAGAGGATTTCTGGCTCAAGAATAGCTTGTTGAGGCCAGCAAGATAGCTCAGTTGTCTAAAGTGCCTGCTTCGGCAAGCTTAGGCAGGTGTTTAGGGCACCGCATGCTGCCCTAACATGCTGCCTGCAGGGCAGTCTGAGCTGAAAAAATAAATTTTCAATTGTCTGTGCAGATATCTGACTTTCATATAACGTCCACGTATATCTAAGGCCTTCCCCTAATTTCCATACTCCATTATATGCACCTAATTATATGTACCAGAGAGTCACTTGTGTAAACTACAGCTGCACATAATGGAATTGTTACCAGACAGAGTTTCAGGAGGTTTCTCAAAGAGGAGATGAAAATCTCCGTTTATACCAGAGAGATTTTTCAATCTCATTACCAAAAAACTGACTCTTGGATCTTCCCTGAGAAGATATTTTGGGAGGTCTACAGATGAGGCTCATCAGGCAAGAGTTTTAATAAACACCTTGTTGCTATCGTCTACCTGATAAAGGTAGGTTTATCAGACAGCAGAGTATACATGGGAGAATTCCAGGCAGGAAAAACATAAAAGAAGTATCTGCTTGACTTCCTGAAGTAAACACTGATTCAAGCTCCAGCTCTGTGGATCTCTAACTTCAGACAAGACTTTTAAGAGTTCATCACTGAGAAACAAAGGAGTGGCACTGGGAGGTTCTGATCCAAGTTCTAAACTGAACAACAATGAAAAAAAATCTGTCATCTACCTTTTCCAACAAATAGAGCTGGTAGCTGAGAGGTGACCCAGTTGCTATCAAGCTGTTGCAGACACTGCCCTCCTGACAGAGGACAATCCTGACCTCAGGCTTAAAGTCTGTTTGGCACTTAATCTGGGCATTCTGGTTCTAATAAATGTGTAGTCTAGGTCAGCTCGCTCATGAACAGAAGTCACAGAGCTCACATATGCAAGCAGACTAAAGCTCTCCGCCTAACCTCTTCTTAACCCGAAAGAAATGTGGTAGACAGTTAAACATAGCTTAGAGAAAGAGGGGATCGGGACGCAGGACACAACATAGCATCTGAGGCTCAAATAATCAAGGCTAAAGTTCTTCCCCCAGGCACCTCAGCACAGCTTGCTGAGCTTATGACTTTGACCAGAGCTTTCCAGTTGACCAAAGATAAATAAACATCTACTGAGCAAGCATGCCTCCCTAGGGCTATGTGTTCATGCAGCCATATGGCAGAAAAAGGGACATCTAAATATCAAAAGCCTTCTTATTAAGTACAGAGACCAAATTTTCCAAGTACTAGAAGCAGTATGTCTGCCCAAACAGGTTACAGGAATGCACTACTGGGATCACCAAAGAGAACCAAGCAAGGTCTTCCAAGATAACCACTTGGTGAATCAAGCTGCCAACAGGACAACAAAAAAAGTCTATCCATAAAAGGGGGCATTAATTCCCCAGTTACCTACTCTACAGTGTCACTCCTTAAATTTAGCTGAAGAAATTGAATGGGCAAGAAAGTAGGAATATCTGGGGCTGGGGAGATGGCTCAGTGGAATAAGTGCTTCCCTGGCAAGCACAAGGGCCTGAGTTCAATCCCTGGTTCCGGAAAAAAA
>NW_004524580.1:8199853-8250272 GCF_000260255.1 Octodon degus
AATAATAATAATAATAATAATAATAATAAAGCAGCTGTGTCTCAGGCGACAGAGTCCTATAGCAACTCTCAGACAATGAAACTCCCTGATCTGCTGCCTCCCATCAAAAGGTGAGGGATGTATCCTGAAGACCGGCAATTAGAATGTACTCAAATGTCTCCTTGCTGCAGCTATAAATGTCCTCTGGTTTTCATTGACTGAGAGGGCACTGAACTAACATAGGACTTGTTTAAAGAAATCGCACCACCCCCTTTGTGTTGACCTGCCACAGACCCTCCAAGCTCATGACAGACCACACTTCGTTTACTATGCTCTCAAAAAGTGGCCAAGGAACTCCCCGTTCAATGCTTCCGGCACTCAGCCAGAAGAGCTTAGGTCTCAGGTGAATGTGAGACTGCCAACCAGACTTTAGAAAGTTTCTTGGACAAACTATGTCAAGAATCTCACAAACATTGGTTGGATTTACTTCCAATAGCCTTATTGAGCATCTGAACTTACCCTAACTCCAATTCAAACTTCAATGCCTATGAGATACTCTGTGGAAAATCTTTCTTTTTATATATAGTCTTGCCTTAGATTCAAAATCTTTATTTCTCTAAAAAATATGATTGGATTTATAACAATATGACAATCAGTTAGTGCCTAGTCCTCAGGGTTGAACCTAACATCCTTTTGTCTAACACAAGGGACAAAGAGAACAAAGTCTGTACTTAGATCAGGAGGGATATATCCCCCAGGACAAAACTTAGCTCTTTGTGAAAAGGGTCCTATTTTGTTGTTATTTACTCCCTCTCCTATTAAGATTCCCAGTTTGATTCACCCATCAAGGGTCAAGCTGGTTGCAGGGACTGTGAACACATGTAAACCTCCAGAATACTCCTATAAGGCACTCAAGGACCTCAAGTTTATCTTTAAAAGAAAGGTTGGGAAGGTAACCCTAATTAGATAAGTTACAACTTCTCTTCATTTGGGTCATACTTTTCATTTGAAATTTTACCTCTTCTAATAACTCCAGGTGTAGTTGTAACAGTAGATTCCCTCTATATCTCTACTGCCTATGAGCCCAGACCCAGCAAAATTCATCAATTTAGTCAGATCTAAGTCTCTATCACACCAAGACCTTGTTAAATACGATTCCATCACACAAATAGAAGACATAGCTCTGGACTCATTCTAACTCAAATCTGTACTGGGAGATTTCTTAGAATATACCATAGAGAACATCTGGGAACTTCTATTTATAAAAGTGAAAGAAGTCCCACAGCTATGCTTAGGTATTGCAGTCTTCTGACCTCTTTCCGTAATCACCTCAGGCCCTTTCCTGTCTGTATCAGTCATTTTCCTCTAAGACAACATACCTGAAACCTACAGTTTAAAGAAGAAGAGGTTAATTTTGGCTCTCACAGTTGGCTGGTTCTAAGGAGAAATGGAAAGGTGGAAGAGCATATGTTCTGGTTTATATCTAGGTTTCATGTACTCATAAGTGGTGAGTTAAGGGCTTAGGGTGTGGCAAAACTGGCTGGAGAAGTGGCATGACCTTGTTATAAGATTCCTAACATATGAACAGAATGGTTTCCAAAGGTCTGCTTGTGAACGTCTCAAGAAAATGTGAGCAGGCTTTCAATAGAATGACCTAGATCTAATATCAGAAGTGTGGGATCCAAGTTCTGCCTCTCAGGACCCATATTTGAAAGTTCTCATGGGTTTTCTCTAGATTTGGACAGCATAATAGAGGTGCCACCAGAAGAACTTACTATCATGGCTTTTCCTCACCATAGCCTTCCCTGCTTTCTGCAGGGTGTTCTTTCATCTTGTTTTCTCTTTTACTAGGTCCAACCTCGCTCTATAGAGCCAGTTTCTCCCCAACTCTTCATGTTCACTTTCTCAAATAAACATTGTCAATTGTTCCCCCCTCATTGTGTTCAGTTCCTGGAACCAAGAACCTGGACTCTAACTCCAGGGGGAGAGGTAAGCAACCCATAATGGGCAATGTTTAGTTGATGAGACATTTTTAGAAGCAGGTGACTTGGTAACGTTGGGACTTCTGGGAGGAGATTTGATCACAGGGTCATGACACTCATAAGTAGATTAGTCCAATGAGGGATTTATAGGAACTGTGATTTTAGAAGGTGAAATCTGGTTGGAGAAGGTGAGTCATTAAGGGTGTGGCCAGAAGGGGGTACCTCCTTTTCTCATCCGTTGATCTCTTTCTGCTCTTTGCTACCGTTCTATAGCTGCTTTGCCTCTGTCACGCCCCTCTGCTATGGCGTCCTTTGTTAAAGCTTCTGAAATGGACTGAAATGTCTACAAATAGTCAACCAAAATAAACCTTTACCCCTTACAGTTGTGGGTGTCATATATTGTGTTTCAACAATGAGAAAATAACTAAAACAGCACAGTATGGTAAAGGAAAGGGGTTCAATTCTCCCTGGCAGCTAGGAAGAGGAGAGAACTACACACAAGACTATGCTTTTCTGAGCCATGTCCTTAATGATCTTCTTCTGAGCTGGCTTTACTTTTGAACATAAGTCTTTTGGGGGATATTTTAGATCTGAAGCATAACACTTTACCCCTGGTTCCATCTCATTATGAAAATACATTTAGTATTCCTCTAAAAGTCATTAAAGCCTTAACAGTTCTCGCATTGCTGAGAGGCCCGATTCTGAAGTGAGTGCCTGTAAAAATCATAAAAGTTAAAAATTTCCAACATCCAATGGCACAGGGTAAACATTTCTATTCTAAAAGGGACATATGGAAATTAGAGCAAAGCAGGATTTAACTCCCATCCAGGAAAACACTGTAGTGAGATGTGAGCACTCCCAAGCACTTCAGCAGCTCTACCCCTAGGGTCTTGCTGGTTGCAGTCCACATAACTTCTCTCTTGGGATGCATCTACTCTCTTCCTGAAGTTTTTCTCAACATACACATTCCTGTCATTTCTGACTTTATGGGGTAACCACTGCACCCTGAAGTTTCACTCTTACAGGTGCAAACATTGACACACTCTGAAGGGTACCTATAGGAACTGTGACCCTGTCACACATTTTTTTCCTGGCCTTCCAGACCTTCTTCTAAATTGGGAGAAGAAACCTCCATGACTTCCCAACTCTAAAATTCTATGTCTTAAAAACCAGCATCACACGGATGACTCTGACATATGTCAGAACATCAAATAAGTAGCTTGCAACCCTTGGATCATGACCTCTGCAGCTTCTAAGTGTCTGAGTTGCTGAACTTGGGAGAAACACTTCCCAAGACAGTGCTGAATGAGAAGGACATTATGGGGTTCTTTTCTCAAAATAAAGTTCTTTAAATGAGTCTGTCCTTTTGCATCCTTGATCCTATGAAGGGTAAGATCTGGACAATTCCTGAGATGCCTTCAATCTATCATTCCTATTCTCATGATGCAAAGTATATTACTTACTTTTAATATTAATTTTCTCAACAACTGCACTCCCACTGACCTCAAATTTTCAAGAGCATTTTTTTTTCTGGAGACACTGCAAAGCTTTTATACATTTTGGTCTTTTGTGCTCTAGATTTTTACCATAAATCTGGCTAAAAGCAGCCAGGCACATCTATGCTACAAAGTGAACATTCACCTGCCTTGAAATTTCCTCCTGATCAATTGGTCTACTATGTTTAAATTTAGCTAACAGAGAGTTTAAGGACATGGGCCAAACATAGACAAATTCTATGGTAAAGTGGAACATGGTCCCATGTACAGTAGTGAAAAGAGTCCTCAATCTCATCCCAAATCTTCCAAGCCTAAGCTTTAGTGTCTGTATCCTGTCAGCATTCTGGTCTTTTAGGCTCTGATGGGAATCAACCCTCAAGTGCTCCTTAAAGTATTTAGTGCTTTTCAAGCTCACTTCCCCAAGTTCCTTCAAATTCCTCCTAAAAACAGGTTCCAAGTGCTTCTGAGCTACACAGTCAGGCAGTAAGATCCATGACCCTACTTTCAGTGTTATTTTTCCTGTAACAGTCACCTTGCCATCACAGGGACAAAATAACTAATACATAGTTTTGTTTTGTTTTTGGCTCTGGATCCAAGCAGAAATGCATGATGGATGAAAGCTGCTCAACCCTTGGCCTCCAAAGGGCAGAGAGAGAAGGGAGAAGAATACTCTTCCAAGCCATGTCCCAGTGACCTACCTCTTCCAAGCTGGTTCGATCTCTGAACATAAGACTTGGGGGATGCTTTAGATCAAAACCACAACACTGTCTATCACTGCCTACTAACTGTAGTTCATTTCTAGACCAAGCCACCCGATGGATAATGGCAAATATATTGACTCCATTACAAGGATTTTTCCAAAGTTGACACTTGCATTTTTCACACTTCTCAAAGAGTAATAGCAAAAGCATTCTTATCCCAAGGGGATAAAACCATGGTAGTTTTTTTTTCTTTTCAGGCCTCTTTTTTACTTTTAATACAATCTTTCCCTTCTGTGTTACCAATGTCCAAAGTACCCATTTTAAAATACCTGTTCTATGATATGCCAAAGATGTTTGATATTTAGACAGATAGGGTAAACCAAACTGCATATATTGCAGGTTAATAATAAGTTTCTCTTCTGGAGGGTTAACAATCTAAGTTAGCAGATCAAAATTGGATAAAAGGAAGGGCTTCAAGGTCAGCCAACATTTTGGCCCTAGCCTTTCAAGGTCAGTGAATACTCAAGACCTAGGAGAACCTGTACTGTAACATCATGTAACTCAGTTGTGCTCCAAATTTTCTGATCAAGGGGATTATGGAGCCACAGAACAATGTGATCCATGATGTATAGTGCGCCTGGGGAGAGTCACATGGAGAGAAAAAACATTTTCTCAGGCTTTCACAGTGAGCAAATTGGTCAAGCAATGGCCACTGACAAAGGATCTACAAAGTGTGGTACAGGGCTACATAAAGGATAAATTCTGAGGGTACTTGACTGACCTTATCAGATACAAAAGTTACATTTCTTGTTATATAGATCTTGCCTTATCTTGGTCTTAACCATCCAGTGGAAAAGTATAAAAACGAGGTATATAAAGTAAAGCCATATTAATATGATGAGCTGTAAAGGGCTCAAGTCAATAACTTCTGAGGATAACCCACTAATATTATAGACTGGTAGACAGTATTGGATTGTTTTGCTGAATTCAAACACCTATAGCATTTAGATGCCAATAGAACATCCACCTCTGACAGGACTAAACAAAAAAAAAAGGGGGGGGGGAGGACACAAAGGAAAGATCAATTTTGTATTTATATAAACAAAAGTTAGGACAGATATACAGCTACTTTCACTTAATTCAATGAGAAGAAAGAGGTGTACAAATAGTGTTTGGACAGGATATCCTGTCTGCTTCTTGTACTATGGATAACCACTAAGAAGATAACAATGTACAATGTATTGATTATTGAAACTGTCCTATTAATCAGTTTTGAAACGGTCTCATTCATATTTGTTTCTCAATAAAATTAAAAAAAAACCCAAAGTATCCATTTTAACCAAGTCAGTTCATTTGATTCCCTGCCTTGCAAGCTTCACCCCAACATTTCTGGAGCTGAAGCTTGCATTATCTGTGCTATTCTTTCACAGATAATTTTCCTAGTATCTTGCCTTCAAGGTAGAGATCCTTTGTTTCAATAACACTCCCATGGATACTCAAGCCTTACAACATCTATGTTCTCCATAAATCTCTTCTCACAGATACTTCTGTTCTGGGTTCCAAAGAAAATTAGGTTCCTTGACCCCCAATCTGGAGGCAAGGGCTAGTCCATTGCTTTGTTCTGGACATTGCTGACAGTCTAGGTACTTATACCCAGATCCTCCCAGTATCCTGCTCTCAAGGACAGGGCCAGGCCAGTTACGTCTCTGAGCCATGTTTATCTCAAAGAAGAGTGTCAGTTTTTTTGTAAATCATTTGGGAAAAAATACAACAGAATCTCAAAGAATTCCAAGAAAGAGTTGGCAAAATCAGAAAGATTAAAAAAAAAAACTTGCTCTGTCCAGTTACTTCACAAAGGCTCTGACCTGGATTTTCCCATTTCTGGACCTCTCCTTAGTTTTATTATAGCTGTTTGGATCATGTATCTTAAATGTACTTATAGAGTTTATCTTTTCTTGTCCAGAGGTGTTAAACTGCAAGTGATGGCGACCCAGAGTTTCTTTTCGCTGAAGACTGTGAAATTCTTCATCACCCTGATCAACCACCTTGACCATGCAGTAACACCTCTTGTGCCCAAATTCTTCTCCTGGCCCATGCCATCCCACTTCACACAGAGCCCAAGGAGTGGGACCCTGAAGTGTATCTGTTTCCCTGCCAGACACGGTTACAGAGAAATTCCTTATAAACAGTGAAAGATTTCTGGATCCAGAATCCTTGAGAGGGGAATATTAGAATAGGCAGTTAGCCCAAAATAAGCTAGTTATGGGAAGCTGGTGGTATGGCCCTGAATGGAAATTCTGCAAAGAAGCCATGTTCTACATTTCCTCTTTTTGCAAGCCCCAGGTTTGTTGAGAAGAGTGTACCATTCTCTCTTACAAATTGCCTTCCTACTTTATCTTATACCTCTTAATTCTACTCTCATACATAGGGGTGCCAGCCCAAAGCTGAACTATGGTGACCCTGCCTACCCAATCAGATCTCATGTACACACACCTGCATTGTGATTTTGACCTCCAACCGGTTTCAGCCATGGTGTTGGTTCTGACCAAATCCATTTAATTCAACAACTCCCCCTCCTGACATGAGAGTGGAGACTATTAGTCAATTGGAAGAAAACCCATCAGTCATACACATCAAATTCTAAGACCACCTAAGGAAACCCACCCCAGACCTCAGGGCAGGTGGCTCCTTTAGCCCTACCTGCTTAGAACTCTTCCAAGTGCACTCTCATCTCTAAGAAAGCTGCTTTGGAGCTAATAACTTTTTTGCTTTTTAAAATTGAGCTCAATTAATTTAGTTTTGGTTACTTGGAACCAAAAAGATTTATTCCTTGTGTTTTGAAGAACATTAGTATGTTATGCCATTATCTTATCAATGTAGACTAAGAACATACTGTTTTGTCTGAATCTGGACACTTCTGAGGGTAAAAGGGATTCTGTTATCCTGAGAAAACAGGTGTTAAGGGGAGACTATTTCCCTGGGTATCTTGGATCTGCAAAGCTGAGGACCAGCTGCCTGGCTCCTGCGTTACAAAAACACCCAGGCACAGTGTTTCTGTGCATTTCCCCTGTGACGTGTTTCAAGCTTTTCATTCTCGCAGCCCTTTTAACACAATAATACAGCCAATAAACAGAAGCCCACAGGAAACAAAAATTTATTGGAAAGGCAGCAATTAAACTCTTTGAAACTATGAGTATGCTGTATTTGTGTTGGGTTTTCTCTTGAAGCTTTGCATGCAGTTATTCCAATTTATAAATGGAATATGTAGATGGTAGTGCACTTATGGGAATTTTCCTTCAGGTGTTTCCTTCAGGTGAATTTTCCTTCTTTTTTGTTTTTAAGATTCTTAGCCATATGGGGTAAGGGTAGAAGAATCATAATATATTGTATAAGTTAGATATATGTTTGATATATGTTCACTTTCTGTCACTATAACAAATACCTGAGATAAAACATCTCATAAAAAGAAAAGATTTATGTTGAGAAAAGATTATGTCATAATTTTGTAGGTTTCGGGGGCCCAGCCCTAGATCAGTTCTTTAAGTGGCTGCTTCCACAATGCTGGCAGCCTCCGTTTGCTGTAGTTCGATCCCCACAACACTCCAGCCATGCAAAAGTGCCCTGAAGGCATTCAAGGAGCAAAAAAAAAATTCCTTATAATTTTGTAGGTTTGAGTTGTGATTGGTTGGCTGTTCCGCTTTGGGCCTGTTGTGAAGCAGTATATCACAGTAGGGATGTCAGGCCAGCTGGACCACTCAGCACAGGGCCAGGAGCAGAAGACAAGAGGAGGAAGGGGCCAGGACTGCACTGCTCCCCTCACAGGTGCTGCCTTGACCACCCAAAACCTCCCACAACACATCATCACCTCTCAACAGTGCAATGTTGGGAACCAAGTCTTTACATAGGGAGCTGTAGGGGCCACTTAAGGTTCAAATTATGCATTATACAAAGGTTATAAACAAACAAACTTTATGTTTGTGACACACTCCCTTGTTTCTGGGACCCAATACACCACACTTACAACTTATTTCTGCTCATATTTTAGACGTGTCAGTCCTTGCATGGTTGGCTGGCTCCAAGGGAGGACAGCATGGCAGAGGAGCACGGTGAAGGAGAGCTCTGTACCATGGTGGACAGGGAAGCAGAGCTAGGAACGGAGCTAGAGAAGGAGACAGACCCTTCCAGCCCAAGCCCCCAGTGATCCATCTCTTAATGGCAAGTCGGCTAAAAGGCCCATAGTCCAAACACCTTCCAAAAGTCCTATCTTTGAGCAGAGTAGGGGATATCCAGATATAAACCATATATAGCCAGATATAAACCATTTATATCCCTAGACATACACCAATTATATACCCAGGCATACACCACAGCAGCAAGACAACAAAAACAATGTGACCTAAAGTGGAATAAACATTTTGATTTTTATCATTAACATTTATCTTCTTGCACATGCTACAGCAATTATGACAATAGTAATTAGTGTCACAATTCCCTAAATCTGTTGAATAAATCTGAAATCAGAGGAAGACTAAAGAAGAATAATTGTTCTTTTTTTTTCCTTTTGAAGGACAGCAGCAATAGTCAGGACTATTACTAATAGAGAATTCAAGTCTAAAGGGAATTGGATTTATGATGCCCATTCTATTTCTTTAGCTGCTGATTTGAAATCCATTTTCATCATGCAGAATTTCTCCCATGGCATAAAGAACCAATATTTATCTGCAGCAGGCCCTGTGGGGAAGATGGTGATGGATGTCTAAAATATTTACACCAAACTCTACATTCATTCTCAGGATAGAATCAGGTCAGAAAAACCTAGTGAGTATGACTCAAAGATGACCAGCTTTAGCTTCTAAATAAATGTTCACAGCCTCCCCAGTGCTGGGATTACAGGCATACATCACTATGCCTGGACACTGGCGGGATCAGCCTGCCCTGGGGGCGGGGCTAGCGCAGCATGTGGTGCAGGGGATTCAACCATAGTCCCTGCACTTGCTAAGCAGGCGCTTTAATCTTCTGAGCTATCTCCCGGCCCAATAATTCTCTTTTAAAAGTATCTGGAGCTGAGTTCTCAGTTCATATGAAATCTCTAGGTGAGATACAGAGAACTTAAATAGATCCAGAATAATCTAGTAGCTGTTCTGTGATGTGGATAAATGGAAGGTGACTCCTTCTAAGAAAATTTAACCTATCAACTCATAGGAAATGACTAACTGCACAGAAAATTAAGATGATAAATTCACAAATATCTTCCTCAATAGAAGACAAGGACTAAAACGGTATACACATATAATAAGGAGGTTTAATGACACACATAATGTCAGGCTTATAATCTTAAAAATGGGCCCTAGGGTTGAGATTTGTATTTTTTATTTTTCAAGATGAAGGAAAGAAGCATTTCAAGAATAGTCAAAAACTCAAGAAAGGAATGCTTGGGACAGGTTTCAGGAATATTAGCAGTTGATGTGGACTGTGAAAAACAAGGCAGATGAGAGAATGGCATAGAGAAAAGTACTTCACGTCACAGACACACAGACAAAGACAGACAGAGAAGCAGACAGACAGACAGACAGACAGACACACACACACACACACACACACACACTCACACACACACTGCAAGCAAATACTCTAGATTTCATGGGTCACATCTGACATAGTCTTCACCATACAGCACTACTAAATTTATCTTTGCCTGTAAGTTCGTATTAAAGGAAAAACTATGAATTTTTTTTCAGAGTCATGAAACTTCTTCTACACAGTCCACATACCAGAATTCATTTTTTGTTTTTAGGGTTAGACTGTTCCATTTCATATCCTGTAATTGTTCACACTCGTGGATAGCACACTACAACATTCTCTCCGACATTGTAACTAAGACAGTGATAACCAGGAATCTAAAATTTTGTAGGGTTTTTCTTTTGCTTGCTCTTTGGCATGTAGAATCCTTTTCTTGGAGGATTCTGAGCAAAGGGATAATTTCTGAGGAAGGTATATAGTAGCAATTTATGGGAAAAATTGAGTGATGTGACAGATAATGCCAGAATTGAATTCTAAGATTTACAAAATTCCTGGTTGGTGTCCACTTTAACAACACTTCCACCCAGTGTGGTCACAGAACTGTTTTACAGAGTTTCTTTTTTTCCTCTTCAGAACCTACCCCAGAATAGAATGCTATCACTCTGTGGTCTGGAGTGCTGAAACCAGCACTCCAAATACTTAGCATCCAAATACTTAGGCAGCTTCAAAATCTAGAAATTCTTCTGTATATTGATAATAAAAACAGTATTTCCAATCTGGTGTCTAATACTTTTACTTCTCAGCAGCATAATACCACTTTGGTCAGGTTGAACCACTGCACAGTTTTGCAGTTCTTTGAGAAAGATGATGAAAACAATTCAAAAGACATGATGGACATGCAATGATGAAAAAATGGTACAACTGTGACTCCTTCCCCGTAAGTGCGAAATATCCTTGGTTCCTTCCACACTGTGTATTTATTATAAGCCCTTATATCAGGGATTTTCTTTAAGTTTTTGTAGCACCAAATAGACACAGTGACTAACAATAAATAATTCTGAAAATTCACAAAATATTTACCACATCAGAAATTTTCTAGAGCATTCCTTTTTTCCATGTTCCTCAATTGAAGTTTTCTTCATGAGAGTAAGCTATAACATAAAATTGAATTCTATCCCCTTTTTGTCGCTGATGTGATGAGTAATATTTTTCTAATGTTTTGTATGCTACTTTATAATTTCAAAGTATTTTTATATACAATGACTCATTTATTTTAATGACTTGTTCATTCTCATGGAGTAGTGTTCCCCCAAAGCTACAGATAACAGTTACGCATATGAGCTTTTACATCAGGCTGCATGGATTCATATCCCAGTTTCCCCTGCTAGCTGTGTGATCTTGGACAAGTCACATAACATAGCTGTGCTTTCTTTTTTGTGTATAAAACTGAACCTACTGCATAAGGTTTAGGAAATTGCCCATGAAAGCACTGAGCACAGTAGCTACATGTTATGAGCAAATTACTATATACCAATTTCACTAGATAATTGTGCTTTATGGGTCAAATAAGCAGCAGTCTCGAGTGGTGTGTCCAGGTAAGTGAGGGAGTTTTTTTTCATGATTTCCATGGGGTGAAGAATTTTATTTCAAGTTGTGAGTGGGACTCAATGGACAGTAAACTCAGTTATGGCTAGAGTTCAGTGTGGAGAAGATTTTCCTGATAAGCTCCACGCTAGTACTAGGCCATCGTTCATTCTCATTGCCTTTCCAGAACCTAACCTGTACTAGGCACACAAGAAATATTTGTTAAATGGATAAGGATGTGGTGATGTTTGAGTGGGTTGATTATTTTTCAGGTTAAGTACATTCTAGGAATCAAATATGAGAAGATTAATCTTTAAAGGGAGAAGGTTTAGGAGTGATGACTTCAGGTGACTGTAAATTCCTCAGAGAAATGTGGATATTTAATAGGACACAAGTGATAGGGTGGATGATAGGACTTTTCTTCCTTTTTGAAATCTAAAACATAATGTTTGATGAGATTTAGAAATGGAGTTTCACTTTTGGATAATCCCTGCCAAATCAGAGTGCTTTCAGAGAAAAATAGGTTTAATTTTATTCATCATCAAAATCTGAATTCCTGAACATGTTCCTTATTTAATGGTCCTTGAAGCCCTGAAGGCTTTGAAATAATTTGATTCCAAAATCACACATCCAAAAAGGATGAAGCGCTAATTCTGATTCTAATGATATTTAGAAATTATAGTGCCAATTGATACAATAATAAGCTAGTGAAATTATCGGAAGGCAAATGCATTTATTTATTTATTTGCCTCTTTAATCATTCATTCAACAAATATTTACTGAGTACCTGTATGTGCCAAGTAATCAACATGGTGGTCACAGCCCCTTTTGTGTTATAGAGCTTGTGGCCTAAAGAGGGACAAATGCAGGAGGACCATTTCATATTTTGGAATGTCTTCCTCTGTACTGGCCTCCACAAATCTTCGAAACCTGATCTCTATTTTATAATGCTGTCTAATTCTGGTCTTGCTTAAAAGCTATGTGTAAGTACAAGTGTCTAACAGATGAAAAAGTCAGGCATTATTCACATGTTCACAAATATTTATATAATGTTTGAAGTAATGTAGACAAAACAGTCTATGTCTTGGAGTCCTATATGTACAGCTGAATAAAGAGAAGTGAGATAAGGTCACAGCTGAAAACTGTATTTGTAAATTGGTATAACCCATCTCTAGCAAAGTTCTTCTCCGATAGTCTCTAACCCTTAAAAGGCCCCTGAATGTTAGATTTTGCATTTAGATCTTAGCATTGTCTGAAAAGATAGTGGGAGTTCACATAACTAGAGAATTCCCTATTGATTACATGATTGAGGAAGCACAAAAGTCTGTTATTCTTTCCAAAGTCAATTGCAATTTAAACTCATTATCTCCCTGCAGATGTTCCATTTCATATGGCAACAGAATCAAAATGTAAATGCAACATTGAAAAGGTTGAGGAATTCTATTACTGAGCTACGCTGTACTTGTCTGTTTTTAAAATAAGAGCAGAAAAGAGTGTAGAAAAACTATGTTCCACTGGCCACCCGCTTGATCAGGAGACTGAACTAAAATTCACCAAGATCCTTGATGAGAAGTCACAACAAATTTCCTCCCTGACTTTTCATACTTAGTTTGTTTATTCTGCTTAAGTATTGAGTTTCAAAAAACAGCAGGCTTTTAAAAAAATGGTGCAGAGTATGTCAGTGGCTCTAATGTAAGCATTACTAATAAAGAGCATGAGTACATATTAGGAAAATTTTTTCCTTTCCCTTTGATTTCTGTGAAGTGTAAGAGAACCAGAAATGGCTTAGGCCTAGGGGTGGTATTTTGATTAAAAATTTGGGGGAAGGTTTACATTCCAACAAACTCAGTTTTAGTCATTTGGATGTAAGACCACTCTGACACACAATCTTAGATCCCGTAAGTGTGATGAACTCCCCCTTCACTTTGACAAACAACCTGGAACACATTCATCAGTATTGAACATTATGCAAAAGAAGCATAGAAACACAAAACTCCTAGAAAGCAGAAATCAAAGGTATCTGCACTTTTGATAGTTGTGTCTGAAATTCTATGAAAATACTGATGTTGATATGAAATCATTTACGTTCACATTAACTGAACATTTACCAGCTAAACAAAAACTTACTTACCTTAAGCTCTAGCACAATGGACTGAAATGTGTTGATGACCATTTTCTTGTTACAAGGGTGCAATGATTTCCTTTTATGAGAATCTGTGGCACTGCCTGAATACCTCTAATATTTCTTTGATTAATAACTAAAATATATGATTTATTAAATTTTTCTTATAAAAATGAGAGCTATCTTTCAAACTGAACAATACTCATATTGTTTCCATTTATGCCCTATGCCATGCTTGTCCCTTTTATAAACCTACTGAACATAACATTCAGGGTCCTCACTGTCCCTACCCATATCCTCACTTCTCTCTAACACAATATGGTTATGCTTTCAAGGGTGGGAACTTGTCATCACTGCCAGACACTGACACAATCCCCAGATCCCTTGCAGTTTGTTGCCTGTCAGTGATGCACTATGAAGAGTGAAAGTTTGGTACATCTACTATACACCCAACGGTGCAAAGTAATTCTGACCAATTCTGTCGGTTTTCCTAGAATTTCAGAAAGACAGTCTTTTAACTGCATTTCGTAAATTTCTGCTTTGGGGGAAGACTATCTGAAATGTCAATATCACCGTGCACTGGCAAAAGGGAGGTTGCATTTGAGTAATATTCATATCTGTAAGTAAATATTCATATCTGCCTCTGTTTAGAGATTGCTTAACTTGGCAATTATCATTTAATCTCATATATTTTTGTGCTTTATGTATTAAAGTGTCCACTTATTATTACTTCCTATTAATTCCATAAATTAAAATCGGATCAAGTGTCTAGATTTACCATCGGTAAAAAATTATTAGTTGTATATGTGGCTCTTAATGGATTTTTCCAAAGATATTTTCTTCTCTATTTACTTACAGGGATATGTGAAACAAAGTAAGTATCTTTTCCTTCTAGAGGAAAGCATTTGTCACTCACAAAATTGGTATCACTGGCTTGCATATGCCTATTTTGAAAAAGAAAATATATAGATATGTTTTCTAAAGCCCAAAGCTTTGCAATGTCAAATAGACATGTATGACAGCATTATCAGTGAATACAGGAAGAGTTTGAATTTCTCCAGAGTGCATCAATCAAAATGTAAAACTTAAGAAAAATTGAGAGAAGGGAGAATATATATATATATATATGTATAAATATATATATATATATGCTCATACATATATGTATGGGTATATATGATCAATATAGGAAGATAGGTCCTTTGCTAGTATTCTTTTACCAGAGACATAACTCTTGGTAAGGAAATACTTTAAGTTATAACAAATGTACTCTGATAATATATATTTCATGGAATAAATATACACTATATTCTCTTAAGGTTTATAATAGTAGATGCAAGCAATATTTAAATTAAAAAGTATAGCACTAGGTTCCCACCCTTGCTTCTAATAAACTAAAAACTGAGCTAAAAATGTCTCATTTTGTTAATGCATAAAAATTCATGAAAACAGAAAATAAGAAGCCAATTGTTTCCAGAGCCTGAAAAGAGTATATAGTATGGTCACTTGTCATTTTCAAGAGGAGATGGGATGCTGAGTTTTCAATTCATTGGAATTGCAATTCAGATAACTCAGCAGCATGGGTTGCGGAACAGGTCAGGGGGAGGGGCAAAGTGTAGGTTTCTCTCAAGGGGTAGCGGCCTTGACCTGATGCCGTTTGAACTACAACCTAAGGAGGATTTGTTACTCTCTGGAAAAGCCGGACCAAAGATTGACTGAATCCTGTCCCTGGTTACCTATTTGAAAGTCACAGATTTTGTTCTTATTCTGCTTCAGGCTGTAGAATGGAAAATCCCTCCCCCTACCCACTGGGAATGCCCACTGCATTGCATGGAAGGGCTGTGTGTGTAAAGAGCACGGGAGCAGGGAGTGCGGGCCCCGAGAAAGGAGGTGTTGAGTTGTCTTGGTAAAGAATTTGTACACCATGTGTTCACAGCTTGTTGACAGGTATAATTATTGGCATTGTCTTTTTCTGTGTGCTGGGGTTCTGAAGCATGTTTTCAAATTTGTGACTATCAGATGCTTGATCAAGTAGCTTCTCCTCAAGGGCCTGAAAAGGGGAAGAACAGTGAAATCTGTGATCAGTATTCATTTATTAAGTCCAATATGCTAAAAATATCAACAGAGCATGTTTTGTGTGAGAACAGTGAAGATTATTTTGGGCATGAATATTCATGCATAATCTTCCACATGTGAAAAAAATCACTTGATGTTTATAAAGGAAGTAATTACCAAACAAAGCCAAGAAAGCCACAGTTATTCCCCCAAATGAAATAAAAAACACTCGTTTGGAGACATTTCAAACATAGAACATTTCTTTGCATCATTTCCAGATGAGAGTACTTCTCTTCATGAAACATAAATAACATTTACATTACAACTCTCAGGGCACCTAGTAATGTTTTATTTCCGTGAATGCCAAAACCGACATGCAAAACAGGCTTTTAACAAAATTATTCTCTCTGTCTGCACTGACACTCCAGCTGTTCTCTTCTCAAGATGCTGTAAGCCCCACAAGATGCCACAGAGAAGACTGAAAACGTAAGCGAGGGCGCTGTGCCCATCAGGAGCCTGCTTATAAGATACTATGTAAAGGTAGACGTGCTATTGACATTTTAGCCACTAAACTGCTATTACTGCTAATACTATTCCTGCTATTACTAAAACTTTTGTTTTCTTTTGCAGAAGGGAAAGGGACCAAGGAATGGAGGAAGAAGGGAAGCAGAAAGAGATAGAAAAAGAGAATTAAGATGTCATAAACATGTACCAGTTCTTCCCTATGAATACAATCATTATGTACTGCAAAATGTACCAAAAATGAAGATCGAATAGCTAAACTTAGTGAGTAGTTTCTTAATTGCCATCTATTTTGCCAAGGATCTTTTTTTTTCATTAATATTCACAACAAACAGTCATACTCAGTCTGACTGAATAGCTTCCTAAAGGTCATGTAAGTCATAAGTGACAGCTATCTACACACTGAGTTTTTATTTCATTAAAATTATCATACAGTCACATTTCCCAAGAGAATAGACTCAGACCTGGGGAATCTAGTAAGATTCTTGGAGCGCTTTCTGTCCAGAGGTGCAGTAAGTCTAAGAGGTACAGTGGGCAAGTATCCGAAATGTGAGTCACTGAAACCTGTGAAGAACCATCTGTGTCCAGTGGGCTCCTGATTTCCCGCAGTGCTATGATTTACAGTTTAACAATTCATTCTGTTAAACAAAAGCCTCTTTTTCATCCTAGTATGAGTTATTTGGCTCAAACTGCCTAGTTACTTCTTACACGAGCCATCGTGGTAGGTAGAATAGTACCTTCCATATCCTAAATGCATCTGAGTTCTAATCCCCATAACTTGCAAATATCTTAGATCATATGTCACAGGAAAATTAAATTAGCAGATGATATTGTGGGTGCAAATCAGTTGAAGTTAAAACAGAAACATCATTAAGGATGACTCAGTTGCATCTATTGTAATGAAAAGAAATAGAGGGATGGGTCAAAGAAACAATCTAAAAATGAATTTAAAATACTTTAGATAAAAATAAAAATATTTATGATCCAGTAAAATTAGTGCTTAGAGGGAAATTTGTAATGTTGAATATGTACCTTAGAAAGAAAATTTAAAATTAATAAGTGAAGCTTCTATTTTAGAAAAGTAGAAAAATATTAGATACAAAGTAAGCAGAAGAAAAGGAATAATACAAATTGGAGCAGAAATGAATGAAATTGAAAAGAACCTATTAATATGAAAATCAATGAAACAAAAAACTAGTTCTTTGAAAGGATCAATATTAATAAGCCTCTAGCAAGGCTAACATACAAAAAGAGAAAGAACACAAGCTATCAATGTCAAAAACCAAAGGTGACATCACTCAAATCTGATGGACATTCAGATTTTCATAGTAAAAAATTGGATGATCTAAATGAACTGGACTAATTCCTTGAAAACAGTCAGCAAAAGTTCATATAAGAAATAGATAATCTCAGTAGGTCTATCATTCTAAAAGAAGCTGAATTAAAAAAAAAGTAATAAACCTTCTAAAATAGAAAGCCCCCAGCTCAGAAAGTTTCATTGAGGAATTCTACCAAGCACTTAAGGAAAAAATTATAAGCATTCTCTGTTCTCTTTATGAAGATAAAATTAGAGGAAATATTTTCAAATTCATTCAATATAGGTGGTTACTTTAAAAAACATGAGATAAATGCAGGAAAATAAATCCACAGATGGATATTTTCTATGAAAAAATAAAAATTCTCAACAAAATATTAACAAATCAAATTCAATAAAGTGTAAGAAATTTAATGACCACCCACAAGAGATTCATGAAACTACTGTATAATTATGTATGAAACTCTACATAGTTATTTCAAATGTACATCTAAACTTATTAGTATGAGCCATATTGTTTATTTGTTCAATTTTAATAATCGAGTATTTGGCATATGAAGCATGAACATACATAAAACACATTCTATCTCTTTTCCTCAAATCTTTTTTTTTTGGGGGGGGGGAAGGTACTAGGGGTTGAACTCAGGACCTTGCGCTTGTCAGGCAGGTATTTATTCCACCGAGATATCGCCCCAGCTCTATCGCTTTTCCTGTAGGCAAAGAATTCAGTTTCTAGAAGCAGCAAAAAGCAAGAAAATGAATTTTCCCCCAGAGTTTTATCAACCCTAGTGAGACACTGTGGCACTTCTGTTGTACAGAATTCCAAGGTAATAATTTTTGAAATTTTTATTTTGAATTGACAATAATTACATGTATTTATGGGATACAGTATGATGTTTTGATAGATGTCTATATTGTGGGATCATTAAGTTAGAATAATTAACAAATCCATCACCTCGCATACTTATATGATTTTGTGTGGTGAGAATATTGAAAATCTATTCTTTTCATAATTTTGAAATATACAAAGCATAAACATATATTATAGTCACCATTCTGTGAGTAGACCACAGAAGTGACTTGATCTGTGAAGCTGATTTCTCTTGTCTAAGCAAAATATATGTCCTTTAATGAGTAGTAATCATCCACCCCTTTTGCATTCTCTGGTAACCACCATGCTACCCTCTACTTCTTTGTTTTGCTCAGGTTTTTTGAGATAAGGTCTTGCTATGTATGTAGCTGAGGCTGCTGATGAGCTCACTGCGCAGCCCAGGTTGGCCTTGAACTCATGATCCTCCTCCCTCTGTCTCCCAAGTTCTGGGATTACAGATGTGGGCCATCATGCCTGGATCTTCAGAGTTCAAATGCTTCAGATTTCTCATATAAATGAGATCATGTAGTCCTTTTCTTTTGGTGTCTGCCTTATTATACTTAACATACTGTCTTCTGTACTCATCCTTTTTCTTGAAAATACAGGATTTCTTTCTTTTAAAGACAAATAAGATTCTATTGAGCAGAAATGTCACATGTTTTGTGCGAACCTCATGTTGTCCCTCTAGTATGAGAACCTGAAAAAGTAATGAAAATCTATAAGGTACAAAAGACACTGTAAAAGGGAAAGAAGCTGTTCAATATGAGGCAAGAACTGGGATGAGGAAAAAGACAAATGACAGAAGGGGAAAAGATACATTAGGTAAAGATGCAGAATAGTTTGGATGATTGTATTATTGACTTTTGCTAGTCTTTTGAAAGGCACAGTTAATGCTTACAAGCTTTTTCTTTTTATTCTTTTTTTCCCTCTTTTGAATTTCTTATAACTTTTTGTTATTGTTTTTAAATGGATCCCTAAAAAAAGAAAAAAAGAAAGAAATTAAGAAGAGAAAAAGGACAAACAATTGAAAAAAAGAGAGAGACAAAACAAATTAAGCATTAACTGCTCCTTTTCATATACCAGCAGAAATTCATAGTGCAGTTGTTCAAACCATCCTGCTTACATACATAGATAAATCTCATTCTCCCACTCTCTCCCCTGTCCTTCTCTTCAACTCAGTAACTCTTTACTTTCAATAAGCTCATTCCTTTTTCCAAGTATCTACTGTACCCTTCAAATTCTATTTTTCTCTTTTAGGTTCTCACACTAAAGAGACAATATGATGTTTACACATGCAGGTCTTATTTATTTCACATTAGAGTATGTTCTCTAGTTGCATTCATTTGCTGACAAAAGACTCAAATTTATCATATTTTATAGCTGAATAACACTCCTTTGTGTAAAAATAGCACATCTTTTTTTATCCATTCTTCAGTTGATGGGCATCTGGGTTGTTTCCACGATTTAGCTATGACAAATGGAGCTTCTATAAACATGGATACACATATTATCACTGTGGTATGAGGTTTCTATGTTTTTCTGGAAAAAATACCCAGGAAGGGAATAGCTGGTTTGAGTGAGATCTCCAATCCTAGGTTTTTAAGGAATATTTATACTGATTTCCATAGTGGTTTCATCAGTCTGCACTCACACCAACAGGGCAGAAGGGTTTCTTTTTCACCACAGCCTCTCCAGCATTTGTTATTGGCTGAGTTCTTGCTGTTAGCCATTCTTTCTGGGGTGAGATGGAATCCCACTGTTCTTTTAATTTGTATTATCTCAAATGACCAATATTGAACATTTTTTCATATACTTACTTGCCATTTGTATTTCTTCCTCTGAGAAGTATATATTCATTTTAATACCCAGTTTTGGATTGGACTTTGTATTTGGGGGGCCTGATTTTAATTCTTTGTGTGTTCTAGATAAAAGGTCTTTGTCAAAGGAACAGTCAGCTATAATTTTTTTTTCCAGTTTTTGGGTTTATTTTTAATCTGTTGGAGATTTGCTTTGAAGTGCAGAAATTTTTCACAAAGATGAGATTCCACTTGTTGATTCTTTGAAGTATTTCTCATGCAGTTTGGTTTTTGTTCATGAACTCTTTACTCAACCATATGTCTTTAACATTTTTACCTACATTTTTCTTCAAAAGACTTACTGATTCTGTTTTAATGTTTAGATTCTTGATCCATTTTGAAGGTAATTTAGTGCATGGTATAGGCACAGGCCTAACTTTTACCTTCAGCATGTGTGGAAGGCCAGTTTTTCTAGCACCATTTATTAGACAGTTTATCTCTCTTCCAGTGAACATGCTTGGCCTCTTTAATAATAAGGTTGCTGCGTGAGTTTGTAGTTGTGTCTGCATCTTCTAATATGTTCCACTGATCCTCAGGCCTGTCTTTATGCCTGTACCTTACTGATTTTATCACATCAACTCTATAGTATAATTTCAGGTCAGGGATTTTGATATCTCTTGCCTTTACTTTGTTTCTCAGAATTGCTTTTGATATTCTGTGTCTCATATGATTCCAGATGAATTTCAGGAAAATTTTCTCTAGCTCTGTGAGGTATACTAATGATATTTCAATTAGAATTGCATTGAATCTGTATAACAATTTTGGAAGTATGACCATTTTCACAATGTTTGTTCTTCCTATCCAGGAGCATGAACTATTTATTTTGTCAAAGCCTCTTCAATCTCTTTTCTCGGAGTACTGTAATTTTCACTGTATAAATCTTTTATGTCCTTTGTGAGATTGATTCCTAAGTTGATCCATCTCTTTGTGATACTGGTATGCTAAAGTCCCCCATTTTTATTGTATTATTGTTTGATTTTTCATGTCTGTTAGAATTTGTTTTATGTAGGAGGGTGCTCCTACATTGGGTACATATATATTTATAAATGTTACCTCTTCTTCCAGTTTTCCCTTAACAAGTATGTGGTGACCTTTTTTTAATCTCTGAATAATTTTTGGCTTAAAGTTGATACTGTAAGCATGCAGGATAGCTATCCCTGCTTTTTTTCTGATTTCCTGTGGTATGGAGTACTGTTTTCCATCTTTTGACTTTAGGTCTGTGAATTTTCTTTTGAGTTAAATGTGCTACTTGTATGCAGCATATTGTTGCATTTTGTTTCCTAATCCACTCTGATAGTCTATTTCTTCTGATTGATGAATTGAAGTCATTTACATTGATGGTTATAATTGATATATATATATAGGCTTATCTTTATCATGTTACTTTCCTGCTATAGGTTCCATACTTTTTTTTTAATTAAATAAAAGTTTTATTAAAAAATGAATACTGGACATTACATTCTCATTGATGAAAGAGCACAGAAGTGCCTGTTGGCTTCCCAAAGGGATCAAACCTGAGTCTGAGTAAGTCTTTGAATTCAGAAACTTGTAAATTTACTGCTGAGTTTGACTACAGGTAGGTAATTTTTAAAACATGGCAGTACCATATCTTTACTGTCACATCATGTAGCTATTACATAATCTCTCCATTTTAATCCTTATTTAATCTTAGTTCTAAAAGTAATTGCACATATAATGCTCACTGCAAGTATTTTTTGTTCTTGTCTGTCTAGTTATTTTGTTGATTTGAGTCTTGTGTTTTAACAGATTCTTTAGAGTTCCATACTTTTTATTTAATTACTTGCTCTGTTTGGTGGTTGCTTTCTATTGTTCTTAAAGCTGTGATCATTTCTTTCTCTTTCTAGAATATCTGTCAGTATACCTTTTAGGGCTGTTTTGGTGATCATGAATTTCTTCAATTGTTCTTTCTCATGGAAGGATCTTATTTGGCCATTGAATTGGACAGATAGTTTTGCAGGGTACATCAATGTGGATTGGAGGTTATTTAGTTTCAGGACCTGAAATACTTCACTCCAAGCTCTTCTTCATTTGATGACCATGATTCTGATGGGCTTTCTACTGTAGGTGGATCTGTTTCTTCTCTCTAGCAGCTTTTAATATTGTACTCTTTTGCTGAATTTCTGAGATCTTCATTGTTATATGCCTAGGTATAGATTTATTGTGATTATAGCCATGTGGAGATCTATATGCCTTGCTTATCCATACGTCAGTTTCTTGTCTCACATTTGGAAAATTTTCTGATAGTACTTCTGCAAATAGTCTTTTGATGTCATTTGTGCTGTCTCCCGATGCTTCATTGACACATACTATTATACTATTTTTTTTTCCATCATCTTCTAGCTGCTAAATTGTTATTTTCAGGTTCCTTGTTAATTTTAAGAGACTTTTTTAATTCCAGGTTCATTAGCTGCAACACTGTCTTTGAAGTCTGAAAAATCTGTCTTCAGTTTCATTCAAGTAGTTTTGCCCGCTTTCAGTGGAGTTCTTAATTTCCTGGATAATTGTTTGAATTTGTTTCATGTATTCTAATTCTTTCCTGTATTGTTCATTCAATGCTTCCATCATTTCTCTATTATCCTCTATTTTTCTATGTCATATTGAGCTGTGCTGAGCAATTCTTTCATGATTATTATCCTTTCTTTTCAGACCTGAGAGATTATTTCTTCTGTATCCTGATACTTGTTTCTTTACTTCAGCTGCTATCATTTCAGAGATTTCAGGTATGTGCTTTCCAAGTTCTTGTATGTCTCTGTCTCCTGGATTTGTTTTGGGTGGGCTAGAGGATTGAGATTGCCTCTTCCTCCTGCGTTTTGGCAGCATTTTTGAAGCTCTCAGTAATCATCTAGACAGAGTCCTACAGGCTGCTTAGCATCTGCCAAAGTTCTTAAATTGCACCAGGCAAGCTCCATACATGCACACACTGGACCCACAGATTACAGCTTACCCACATTCTTAAGGCCATTCAGAGTCATCCTAAATTCTTAAAAATCTGGACTGGCACCAGAAGAAGGTCCACACCTGTGAGCTGGGGGCTAAGGAAGGTCAGAGCTTACCAGAGTCCCACAGGCTGCCTTGAGTTCACCAAAGTTCTTAAATGGCACGAGGAAAGTCCTGCACCTGTGTGCACTGGGCCCACAGACTGCAGCTCTCCTACATCCTGAAGGCCACTCAGAGTCCTCCTAAGCTCTTAAAAGTTTGGAAGGGCACCTACTTAGGGTCTAATTTCTTTCTTCATCTTGTGGATACTAAGTTGTCCTTTTTACCATTGACTGAAGACCACTGACTCAGACTTCTTGATTGTGCATTCTTTACACTTCCGTTGAAAACTAATTGACTCTAGATAAGTGTTAATCTCTCAGTATCATTGGTTATGTACCCTTTATTATGCTAGTATTTTTATTATGCTAGTATATTTTGATTACCATAGCTTTGTAATAGATTTTGAGGTCAAGTAACATGACATTTCTTGCTTCCTTCTTTTGCTCAATATTTGCTTAAGTTTTCAAGGTCATCTGTGACTACACATAAATGTGCTTTGTTTTTTTTTCCATTTTTATGAAAGATGACATTGGAATTAAGGGTTCTCTTGACTCCTACAGAATTACAAAAGAATGTTTTGGGTCATTTTCAGTCTGTCAATTTAGGGTAATTTTTTTAGACCAATAGAAAATAAATACAGCCATCATGATGACAGTCTTTAAAGTATGGGGTACTGTTTTATAAGTTACTGGTAACAGTGATATAGATACTGTGAATAGCAGGAGACTGAAGCCCCGTAACAGATCTATGAGATTAAATTTTGAGGAGATCATACATGTAAGGAACTCCTATGTTCCTTTGCAGAATCACTGGCAGACTGGTGAATACAGGGGGCTGTGGTGCTTATATTTCTGGGTTTGAATGTTGGCCCTATCGCTTGCTAACTGTGAAAGGCTGCAAACATTTTAAGAACTGTGTGTCTCAATTCCCTAATTAAAAAGAAGGCTTAAAAATAGTACCCAGTCTTCACTGTGCTACTGTGAAGATTAAGTACTTAGAAGCGCTCTTGGCATGCATTAATTATGTAAAAAACGTTAGTCAGTATTAAGATTATTTTGGCTCCAGCTTTCTGCCTGCCTACTCTGTACACCTTAAGATTCCCTTTTGTCAGAGCCACCCTCCTCTCTGGGGCCTGGCTCTTCTGGTGCCTGGGGCCAGTGGTTTCAGTAGTGATTCCCTGGATCAGATGCTCAGAATTACGACTGTGCTAGAAGTAATAGAAAACAAAGAATAATTTCACAGGAGCTTTTTTCCTTCCAAATAAAGGAAATGGGGCTCTGAAGAGGAGCAGGAAATAGCCAGGGAAGCCATCGACAAATGTCAGCTACTCTGTATGTCTATAACCATTTAATCTGGTTTTGAATGAAACAAATTCTCTGCCCTACTTGCCGCAATGGAGGTCAGGACATTTTTGTCTTGATTTTCTTGTATTACTCATGTTCAATAAGGAATATTCATCCTTCTTATCTTTAGACACTGGAAATCAGAAGGACATATAAATGTATGCATGAGGTTTCCATTTTAAACTCAGATGCTTATATATGCAATACTCTTTCTCAAAATAAGGGGAATAACATTAAAAACCCCATTTATACTCTTTGTTTAGATTTCCGTCATGTAATTGTACAGTAGTCAATACTTTTAACATTTTGGAAAATACAGTCTATTCTTGATTATCAAACACAGAAGTCAGGGGAAAAGACAATTGATTTTTACTTGAAAAAATTTAAAAGTAAGCATAAGAGACAAATTCTTCCCATATGACTTGCATTATTTTCTGTTTACCACTGGTTGCTACTCATAATTTATGTTATCTCAGATAAAAGATGTTATTCCTGAGTTTGATACTTTAAAGTATTGTTTTTCTCCTGATTGAAAATAAGACAATATCTGGCAAGTGTTTTAGTTTAACTGAATGTTGGTTGACAGGTCAAACTTAAAACTCAAATTTGAGACATGTTCCAATTTAAGTAGGCCTAATAAATTTAAATTTTTTTTAAAAAGCAAAAGCTGAAGTATGAGATAGCAAATATAATGAATCCCATTGGATCATTAAAAATTGAATTAATTAAAAATTAAATAAGAGCTAATGTACATCTCCTTGTCCAAATTCACCACAAAATCCATGGGGAAAATGACTTGGTATATTTTATTTGTACTTGAAGTGATCACCACACTTGCATCTCAAAGGGCCATGCCTGTGTATTGCAAATACCGTCCTCACTGGCATACAAATTTCATATTCAGATGAATAGAATTTTACTGTCTCTTGTTCCAAAAAAAAGAACAAAAGTAAATACAATTTATAAATGTCTTTTGCTAAAAATGTTAGGCTTTGGTAAGGCCATAATGGGAAATTTGGGGGTGACTTAATGAAGACTGATGGGGCAGAGAAATAAATCTGAGTGTATAGCCCAGCAAACACTCCGGACCACATTGCATACTTCCAAAGATGATTAAGGTCTAGGGATATAGCTCAGCAGCTTAAGTGCCTGCTGGACAAACACAAGGTTTTGAGTTCAATTCCTGGTACAAAAAAAGAAAAGAAAAAAAAAAAGATTAAATGAGCACACACTGAAAGCTCTTAGTAATACTTCAGAAATCTGAATGGCAAAATATGTCTTTTGAAGCACTTCTAAACAAATCTACTCAGCCTGGACATTTTAAATCAGTTAAGAGAATTGTTTAACAATACAATAGTATTTTTTACACTTCTCTATACAGATTTTTTAATTAATTTTATTGAGAAACAAGTAGTCATGAGACAGTTTCAAAACAGATTAGTAGGACAGTTTCAATAATTAATACATTGCATATTGTTGTCTTCATAGTGGTTATTCATTGTACAAGATGCAGACGTGATATCCTGTCCAAACACTCTTAGTAAAAAGCTTTCTTCTCATTGAACTAAGAGAAAGTAGCTGTATATCTATGCTAACTATTTTGTTTATGTAGATACAAAATGGTCCTTAAAGTGTGCTGATATTTGATAAGAATGAAGGACTGCCATTCTTATCCCAAATACCTCTGAAGAGCTTCTGAAAGTATAAACAGCAGAAGGCTGTGGACAAACAGCGCTCCCTCCCTACTGCATCATCCTAATCTTAGTTTCAGTTTCAGTTGCTCAGACTACTCTATATTAATCCTCTAGATGGTCGTGGCTTCCACTGTTTCCCAGCAGCAGTCCACTCTTACATCCCATCCCCAGTCTCATTGGCCTTACATTGCTTTTCTCATTCAGTCTCTAGCTACCCAGGTTTTCTTTCTATCCTCCAAACAACATGTACCTCTCTTACTACTGTGCTGCTGTTTCCTCCTCTTATTCTCTGTGTGGCTCCTCCTTGTTATTCAGTTTCGTTTACATATCACCCCCTTTGATGGGTCTTGTGGACAACTCAGTCTAAAGTCACAAGCTAGCTCATCCCCATTTGCACTCTTATTTTCTCTGCAAACAACTGGTCCCAGTAAGGTGTTGGTTATTTACTTTTCTGTTTGTTTTTTACTGATTGTCTCCTCCAGCCAGTCTGGAGGCATCCTGATGCAAGGACTTTTCTTTGCTTCTGATGTTTGCAGCTCATCAAATAGTACTGGCTCACAGTAGTGCCAGCTAAATATCTGTTGTTCAACAAACATTTATTTTAAAATGGAATATAACTTCAGGTAAAGATAAAAATATAATATATAGAATAGAACGGATCAGTTCTGAAAGCTAGAACACTGAATTTCTAGCAGTGTCAGAGGACACATCCCATGTTTGTTTGTACTTCCTATGTGGCCTCTTTTTTTTCACCAGTATCGCAAACAATGAAGGCTTCATGCTGTACCTAATGTTTCGGACTGTGCACAGAACAATATGATATGAACAACTTAAAAGTCACCATTACACATTTTGTCATTTTGTCAAAAATCCAACTGAGTCTCATTTCAAATAACTCTTGCGGACATCACAATGTGAAGATATCTAATGATGTGAGGTGTCTTTTCCTCAGAACAGCAAGGAAAGTTCTATAACCTTAGAGCAACTCATTTTGAGAGTAAACCTGGCAGAGCCTACCTGGTAGAGTAAGAATAAAAACAGTTCTGTGCTATTTGCAAGTATGGTTATGAGGAATCGACTGACACTGCTGCAGCTTCAGATTGTTTTTGCAAAAACATGGGGTTTTACTGGTAGTTGCCTTAAAAGATTATTCAGAAGATTAGGGAGAAAATGTACTAAGAGCCTACCAATGCTATACTTCTAGTGTGGTGCTTTTTATGATTCATATTTTGTCTTCAGTTTTCTTGAAAAAAAACAGAACAAATGTTGATTTAGCATTCTTTGTTACACAGTGGAATTTAGATGATGGCCGGGGGAACTTTAGATATATTTTAAATGAGTAGCTAAAAGAACCTCAAGGTCTCTCAGACTCTAGGTACCAGCAGGTGCCCACTTTGTCCTTTCGGGTGGTGCAGGTTTGAATAAACTGTATTTTAGAATCCTAAGAGAGATCTGTGCAAATTGAGTACTACAAGGTTGTGCAGTTTGTGCACTGTGGAAAGACCAGTAGCAAAGCCAGGCATGGTGACAAGAATCCAGCTCACCCTCTTTTCAGGTGGATCTGGGTGAGTGCAGAGACAGTATCTGCCCAATTTGTATATGCATAAGTCATCCTAGAGCTTATTTGCTCCTTTCAAAGTATAATATTTTCCAAAATATTTTAATTTGTGAATAATATAGCTGCACGAGACATAAATACACTACCCTGTAATCCTGGTGCGGTGGTGCATGCCTGTAATCCTAATACCCAGGATGCTAAGGGAGGAGGATAACCCTGAGTTTGAGGCCAGCTTGAATGAACCACATAGCTCATTTTTTTTAGATTATGGTCTTTTGTTGATTGATTTAATTTGTGCATTAAGTATAGTGATTTTGTTTCAGATAAGAAATGGTATTTTTTAAACTAGTAAACTTGTATTTGTACGAAACACTCTGCTTATGCAGAATGTGGTTGTTCTTACCTACGACATGTGGTTTTGTTGTGTTTGTTGCTGTTGTTGCTGTTGCTGCTGCTGAATGAGCAGTTGCTGCTGCTGTCGACGCCGGGCTGTCCGGAGCTTTTCGAAGCGAGCCTCCATTTCCTCCAGGACTTTGGGGGTGTATCTGACCACCAGCTTGACACTGTCCTTAGCAGCCTTGAGTAGTTCCACAGCTTTCTCATGGTGTTCTCCCTCCACGCTCTGAAAAGACAAGGCCATTTCCTGAAGCAGAGAGTTTCAATGTTCTCTTCCCCAAGAGATAAATCTGAAATTAGTGTCCTACTGAAAATCCAAATTTGAATGTTCAAGAATGTAAGGCAAATGAGATATAGTACTATTATCATTATTGTTTATTATATTTTGGATACAGTATAAACTGTGTTGGGGTACAGGATGGATTAAATAGAGGTTCAAGTTAGGATAAAAACCAAGGAATGATCATTTCTCAATTTTATCTGGATGAGTAAACATGGGAGTCAAGAAAATTTTGGAAAGGACACTCCACAGTATAAATAAATGATGAATTTTCCTATCAGACATTAAAATTTATTGAGAAACTATAATGATTAAAATAGTTCTTACTGCTAATGAGATAGTAGACCATAGCACAGTCCTGAAGATTATACATAAAAATTTTATTATATAATAGATGTGAACCTTCAGCAAAAGAGGATTATTAACACTAATGTTAGAACAAATAAGGATTACATGGCACAACTAGAGATGCCAGTCTCATATTCTAAGCTTTGTATGTGTTGATTAAACACTTCAATGTAAAATAAAAGCATAGAGCTGCCATCTTGGGTCCCCACGTGTGTGCTCCTAATCTCAGCTGGTCTGCCCAAGACCCCCGAGCGCCAGCTCTAGTCCCCTGTGCTGTCCCATATCTGATCTGACAAGATGAAAGAAATTATCACGAACTAGGGAAAACTCGCCAAACTGCAGGCACAAGTGCGCACTGGTGGGAAAGGAACTGCTCGCAGAAAGAAGAAGGTGGTTCATAGAACAGCCACAGCAGATGATAAAAAATTTCAGTGCTCACTAAAGACATTAGGGGTAAACAATACCTCTGGTATTGAAGAGGTGAATGTGTTTATAAACCAGGGAACAGTTACCCACTTCAACAACCCAAAAGTTCAGGCATCTCTGGCAGCAAACACTTTCACCATTACAGGCCACACTGAGATGAAACGACTGACAGAAATGCTACCCAGCACCTTGAACCAGCTTGGTGCAGACAGTCTGACTAGCTTAAGGAGACCGGCTGAAGCTCTGCCCAAGCAATCTGTGGATGGAAAAGCACCGCTTGCTACTGGAGAGGAGGATGATGATGAGGTTCCAGATCTTGTGGAGAATTTTGATGAGGCTTCTAAGAATGAGGTAAACTGAACTAAGTCGGCTTCTGAAAAAGATTACACTTGGAAGAAATTAGAGGGTGTTGCTATTTTATACTATAACTGCTTTTTAAAATTGTTTTTGTTTATGGATCTGATAAAACCTAGATCTCTAATATTTTTTAAGCCCAAGCACCTTGGGCACTGCAGCTCTTTTCAGTTTTTGCTTACATACAATTCATTCTTTGCAGCCAATTAAGATGGAGAAGCCTGGGAATTAAGTTTGAAACAAAGATTAATAAAAAATAAAATAAAATACAAGTATACAGTAAACAAAAATGAATGTTTGTCATCTTGTAATGGGAAACAAATTCTTAGAGAAAAATTCTGAGGAAGTAGGAATCACAAAATAAGATTTCTTAGAAAGATAAAAATAAGTAAAATGACAAAATAAGATGTCTTAATTTTATGTTTCCATATCACAAATACTTTAAAGGGGTCAATAAGTCAGAAAGATACTTGAAACTTATGAGTCAATTTATTAGTATTTTTTATACAGAGTTCTTATATAAGTCAATGAAGATCTAATCAAAATGACCAAATGAATAATTCAAATAATGGACAAAGAATAATAAAAACACAAATGGTCCATAGATCTATAAAGAAATATTCACTCACTCCATGATCAAATAAATATAGATCAATACAAATATTCAATTTTTCATTTAAAGTGGTAAATATATATGTAAATGGCTTAGGGAAATGAGACTCTAAGAGATTGCTCATAAAATGGCAATATTGTTATGTACTGAATAAACAATCTATAATAAATAATTTAATTTTCATAGAAATTTAATAAGGCTAACAGCACATGTGCATACATACATATAATTATGACATAACATAAAGCAAAAAATAGATCCATTCTTGAGTTTTTCAATACCAAAATAGTCTCTTGAATGTAAGAGCATTAGGGCTTGGAGAAAATATCTCTACTCCAACTAACTGAAAGCTGCTTTTTATCCAATCCTCTACGGGTTCTTTTGGTTGGGATGAGAAAGAAAGCTGTAATCAAACTATACAGGACCCTGCCCTCTTCCCCTTCCCAAGAGGCTTCTACTGAGGTGACGCAACCTAATAAAGCCATTTACTTTCCTTTTCTATACTCAGGATGGAAATCAGGGCCTTTGTACTAAGCTGCCATCTCCAGCCCTTTTAATTTTTTTTTTTTTTTTTTTTCCATTTTGAGGCAGGGTCTTGCTAAGTTGCTAAACTGCCCAGGCTGTTCTTCAACTTTCTATCCTGGTGATCTGGCCTTTCAGAGGGCTGCAAGCACAGGTGTGTCCATTATGCCAGGCTGCTCATAAAACCACTTGCCCAGCTTCATGGGTAAAGTCCAGAAAAGAAACGACTGGTGATGTAACAGGACCTGAGACAGGCCTAAAGGGGATCAGAATAGCAGCAGTACCCGCAGGTGGCTCAGACTGTATGTTCCCACCCCATTCAGAAAGGAGTCTTATAATGGATATTAAATTGAGCTACAGGAAAATTAAATAGGCTCTGTATCAAGCCTACTTCTTCAATTGTAACATGCTTCATGATTTCTGCTACCATACAGATTTACACACTTAAGGAATCATTTTCAATTGTATCACTTGCTTTAGAAAGACAGACGTGGATGGAGTGAAAAGGTTAAAGGTAGCAGTGAGGTTGACTTAGTTCTTGTAAGAGCAGCACTTGTCACTTGTTTGAATAATAAGAGTTTAAGCAATAGCTCTGAAGGCAATTTATATAACCAATTCATTAAGCCTGGATTTCATACAAAGCACAGGGTTTTAAATAGCTTTAGGTAGAGTTAATTTTCATCTGTGGTTGAAGCCTAGGAAAATGCACTGGTTCATTGATTAATTCATGCTTTTAATTATTCATTCAACCATTAACACAGTCACTCAGAAGACTTTTATTAAGTAGTTACTAGTTACAATCTACTAAATTCTTTGGAAGAACAGAAGAGGCAGGAAAATTTTGACAGTAGCGTGCACTATAAAATTTGTTTTCACTATGCTTGCAAATTGTTTTCCAAGATTACTGGGTAAGGAAACGCTTGGCTATTCAATTGCCCATGTCAGTCTCTTAACTTCTTTTTGATTTTTTTTAATGGTATCTGCTATAGGGTCTCACTGTGCAGTTTGGACTTATAATGACCCTCCATTTTTCAGCCTCCCCAGTGCTGGGACTAAAGGAGTGTGCCACCATCCCCAATCTCAGTGGCCAGTGCAGCATGCAGTACTGGAGATCAAACCCCAGTCCGTGTGCTTGCCTAAGCAGGTGCTTAGTCCTCTGAGCTATCTCACTGGCTCTTCTTTGTTAATATTAAACTTACATGTTTCAATAACAATGGCTCACCCATTTTTAGGCCAGTTGTTTCATCTCTGGACTTCTTTTTGGCTTTTGTTCTGTTTGCTTTCATTTAATAGGGCTAGAGATTCTAGGCCAGACCTTGAGAGGCCCATTGTCACGGTTAAGGCACTTTGGTTAAGGCACTGCGTCTGCAGTTCAGAGCCCCCATGGGAGGGCTGTGGCCCTGAGGCAGGAGATTGGGAGGAAGGGGTGAAGAGCTGCTGGAAATGCAGCCACCAGGTGCATGTCAGCTTTGTGAAACTATTAAGGTCACCTTCTCCCACCCCAGCTCGGCATATCCACACAGTTACCAACAAAAGAACATCCTCTCCCCTCCACACACAAACTCCCGGGTTTATCTTCGAATCCAGGATTTCAGCCTTGATGCTTGGTCTCTGGTGTAGACAGCGAGTCAGATGTTTTTTTCTTTCAGGCTCACTATGAACAATAGGTCTCTTGATTTCAACCCACCTTCTTCATCTTCCCCACTAGGGTAAAGAATCATTCATTATTGAAAATCTGGGCTCATCCTACGTCTTTATTTCTTTTATTGGAAATGCTCTATTAAAAGAAAATAAATTACATAATTAAGTACGTAATGGAAATTAGTGTTGTGTTTTAGAACAAGATTTGGAGTAATATAGCGGATTCTTTTTTCTTTTTTGTGTGTATTTTAGGGACGGGTCTACAGGATATTCAGGCTTTCACACTAGATCGGACTCATAGTGATCTGCCTGTTTGCAGCCACCCAAGAGCTGGGATTATAGGTGCACGCCACCATGCCCAGTCTTAATTGCCATCTCAGCACAGCCCAGGGGCAGGGCCAGCACAGCAGGCCCTAGGATTGAACCCCTGGCCCCTGTGCCTGCTTGCAGGTGCTTTAAACTGCTGAGCTATTTAGCCAGCCCTATACAGTGGATTCTTGACTTATAAAGTAAGTGCATTTTCAAGGGATGCTTGTAATTCAGTAGGTTTTAAGTCAATATTATTTTTCTTATAAGAAGTACTAGAAATACCCATAATGCATTCTGAACCTCCCAAAGCAGTCATTAACTAACAATTTCACAATACAGAAGGGTCATAAAATGTTGCAGTCAGGATTTACAAGGGACTATATTTAATATAGGACACACATGACTTATAGGATTGTTTTACAATATTCACCCCAGAAGTCAAATGCAGAAGAATAAGAGTACCCACACACTAGAGACCCAAAGAATACATGGAGCTCAGGGTCTAGGTTCCACGCCAATGTCCACTATAAGTCCCGCTAAAGAACTAAAGCTCATGACAATGTCTCACGCAAGTCTGTATCAAGGATCTACACTGGGAAGGCCCAAAGGCCAGTGGTAGATGTTAGAAAGTCTGTGCCAGTGGGATGAAGGATCTGTGCCACCAGGCTGAGAGGACTGCACTTGAGCCAAGGTAAGATATAGAGCTGTCTTAAAGAGAATCAAAGCCATCCTCAGTGACAGTGCGGACCCAGTCCCTCCATTGCTGAGAATAGCATCATATCAGGCAAACCAGTGTGACAAGCCTCTCCAACAGAATCCACAACATACCATCTTCCCCTCAGTTTTCTTTTTATGCTGTTAGAAACAAGCAAGTGGGTCTGCCACATCTAGAATCATGATGATCTAATTTATCTGTTGCAAGTTACTGCTGATTAAGCTATCATATATATGTTCATAACTGACCAGAAACACCAATAAATTTCATAGTCTATTCACCAAAAAGTTATAAAATGAGCCTGTTTTACAAAAAAAAATTCCATACTGTACTCACTATTCAAGTTGATATCTTCGCAGGAAAAGAGGATAGAGGGAAAGGTGGTTATTGTTTGGAAGGTGAGTCCCCTTCCATAAGAAAACCAGGAACCTGGTTCGCTGGGGTCTTTTCTTGTCTGTATCCAACTATGTCCCGCTTTTGGCTCACGAGGTCTCAACCATTTCAGAACTAAAATCTGGTCCAAGGTTGTCTGTTTCTGCTTTTTCTTTAACACTATTCTGTAGCATAACATAACAATGTCATCATGCAAATGAACACAATGATTAGATTTTTTCTGTTTCATCTTCTCTACAAATGTTTGTAGCTCTGCCATTTTTCAGGATTTCCTTTATTTCAGTAGAACTCTGCCGTAGCAATTGTTGATATTTCTCCTGCTCTTCAGAAAACTCCTCAGCTGTCATTCTCTGTGGCTCATGCAGAAGTTGCTGAAGTTCCTCTACAGATAGTTCTGTGTGTTCTTCCACAAACTCCGCATCACCACTGTCTATCTTTAAGTCCATGGACTCTGCTACAGTGACAAACTCATCAGTCACAGGGCCCACTGAAGGTTCAGGTGCCTTTACACAGGCTTTACACTTCCTTTCCTTTCCTATACAGTTTTAGGTCACACTTTCTTTCAGGAAGCTCTCAGTGGGTATTTTAATGTTCCTTCCAGAGCTCTTAAGGATTAAGTCTGTATCTGAAACCATCTGGAAGCATTCCAGGGAGAGTTCTTTGATACGTAGTTTCCTAAAGTTAGCTATACTGTAACTTGCTGGTCTACAGGCTACAGTTGAGGAGTTGCACTATATGGGAGGAACTCAATGGAGATCCATTTGAATTCTTCAGCCAATTCTTCCAAATCTCATGGGTAAGCAGGGGCACTGTCTATGAGGACAAGAACCTTGAATGGTTGTAAACCTCTGTCCAATAGATAGCTTTTAAGTGTAGGAGAGAAAGCCTCCCTGATCCACTCAAGAAAAAGTACATAGAAAGTACCTTTTCACTAGATAGCCACATAACCCCTACCCTAATCTTCATGACTTTATGTTTTCCAAATACTCTCGGAGTCTCACAGTAATAAACCAAGACAGGCTTTATCTTGAGATCACTGATGGCATTGGCATACAGCCTAATAAGGTTAGCCTAGAATTCATTTTCTTCTCTTTCTAGCTAAAATGCATGTTCTCATGGGTATTTTCAGGAAAGGTCTGTCTCATCACAGTTGAAAACTTGACGAGAAGAAAAGCTATTTCTATGCATCACTGTTTTGAAGTGATGTATGTAATTTTCAGCAGCCCATTTACCAGCCCTGGCTGCTTCACTGTATGTACTTATGCTATGCCTTAAAATTGTGACACGACCTCTTATTGGCACGAAATATTTCATCATTATCACATGGTAATGGATTATCCTTTACAAGTTCTGCATTTACTGTCCTAGTTTTCTAACACATTTTAGACTGAGATAGGCTATAACTTGCCACCTGCCCTTTGTTTATCGACAGCTTAGAGTTTAGAGCTTTTCTACCTCATCGGACTCTGTTGATCATGAATTATTAATTTGAGTAACACATTTAGCAACATCAGCTTCTTTAATCTTTTCTCTGTCAGACTGCTGAGGTGGTGGATTTGACATGCTGTGCATATTAGTGATATCAGTCACATGAATGAGGTACTTACCACTTAAAATAAATAAAAGAAAACTGAGGAAGAATGGAGCATTACAGTTCCTCAGAGGCGCTTCAGTCTTCACAGTTAGCTTGGACATCATCTCCTGGCATCTAGCACAGACTCTTCAGCCTCCTCCTTGGATCTTTCAGCCTTATAGTGTAGACTCATCAGCCTCCCATCAGACCCATTGGCCTCCTGATACAGCCTTGCATAGGAATGCTGCAGTGAGCTGCAGACCTGGGACTAAATCCTTCAGTCTTCAATATGCATACACCCTTTGCATTCTTCTACATCTGACTCTGTGACTGACCATCATAAGCCAGTCTTATAATTTCTTATACATTTGTATGTCTTGTTTTATATCTGTTCCTCTAGTAAAATCTTAACTGATACAGAGATAGAAAAGGCTCCGAGATGTTGCCTGAAAGGGAAGCACTGGAATGTCTTCAGCTGTCCTGTATGGAAGATTCTCGCTAGAATTCAGAAGACCAGAATACTGATAGAAATCATGCCTGTAAAGACCAGTCTGGGGAGGTTTCGGCTGGGAAAAAGGACTGCATTGGTTGTAAGATTCTAGTTCATGCGTGCTATGGATTGGCAGAAAGTTTATCTGCATTTAGCTTATGTTCAGAGACATTGCCTGAGACTGAGATTAAACATAGCATATTGATTAAGCTGGCAGAAGAAATTTCAAGACGGTCAAATGTTGAGGCAGTGGCATGGCACTGTTGGAGGTATTCAGTAGGATTTATGTTGATAATCGAGAGCAAAGAGACCAGCAGGATGATTTAAAATGTTGTGAGTTTGGCAAATAAATAAAGCACCAATAAAGCTGTGGACTACAAAGATAGAGCTGAGTCTCCATTGCCAAAACAGAACAAGAGAATAAACAAGATGGCCTCAGGGCATCACAAGCAGCAGCAAGTCTCTACCCTTTGCAGCCTCATAATTGCAAAAGTGAAAGACTTTGTTTTGAGGAAAAAACCACAAAGTGCCTTGTTCCAGAATGGTGGTGGTGGCCACATCAGGTTCCAAAGTGATGGTGTTCTATAGAGAATTTTTTCCTTGGATTGATGAGCAATCCAGGCACTTGACCCCTACAGCCAAGAGAGAAGAAAACCTGGCAACTGCTCCAGCTGGCAGTAGACCTTGGCATCATCCATGGGGCACTGGTTTTAGGCACATGCAGAATGCAAGAATTTTGAAAGCTTCCACCTAGATTTCAGAAGGCCTGGGAGGCCAGGCAGTGTGCCTCTGAGAGGGTAATGTGTAAAGCAGAGAGTGAAAAGCTTAACATGCAGTAGAAACCCCAGAAGTTTAAAGTCAAAAACACACATCATCTAAGGAAAGTTGCAAGGAGGGAGGAAGACAGGCCTAAGAGGGAAGCCATGGGAGCTACCACTAAAATTGCCACAGAGGTGGAGCCATACGGACCTCACAATTTGCCATAGATTGCTTTGGACATTCCACATGGAACTATAGGACTTGATGTTAGCCCTTCTGGACTTTGGACTTGCTTTGTTCCCAATGCTTTGTATCCTGCTGTTTGTACGTTTTGGAATGGTAATGTTTTTTCTTGTGCCATTGAAGGTTAAAGTGTTTAATTTTTCATTTGTACAGGGGCTCACAGCTAAGAGTTTGCCTTAGACCTTGGAGGAGACGGAAAATTGGATTTTTCAGCAATGCTGAAACTTTTAGGACTTTGGCAACTCTTAGAGATAGACTAAAATGCCTTTTACATAAAGAGGTGCATGGTCACATCTGGCCATTTGGGGGTGGGCAGGGGCAGAATGTTATGGTGTCTAGTTGTCCCACAAAGTCTTAAGCAGTCTTTGGGGCAGGCCTCTAGGGTTTATGATTAATTCATGCTCTAATGTTGGGAGTGTGAGTGCTACACTTGCTTGGGTGAATAGCCTGAAGACAACATAAGGAGGGGAGAGAGGCTTGCTAGTTGCTGTACCTGCTGTTCCTCCCTTTGCTCTGTGCTGTTTTCTACAGCCATGAACTGCTGCCCTCTGCTCTGTGCTGCTCTGCCTTGGAGCCAGTCGAGTATGGATTGAAACTTCCACAAACTGGGCGCTAAATGAACCTTTCTTTCCTTAATTTTGGATGTTGGGTATTTTGTCCCAGCAATGAGAAAAAAGTAGTTGAGATAACAACTAAGATACAACTATGGCCTTTAGTTATTCTAGGTACACTAACGTCCAGGCTTATGCATAGGCTGCTAAGGGACAGCAGTCATTCCTTTAGAGTAAGGTCCAGATTTTCTTATCATTAAGTACATGATGTCAGGTATTAGGTTGCATCTTGGTGCAGTTAAGCAGCTCAGAAACTCAGAATATTATACCTGAAAAAACCCTTAAAAATAATCTCATTTTTCTTCTTGTGTCTTAATTCATAATGAAGCTGAGATTAGGAGTGGCTGGGATGTAAGCAATTCTAATTCATTTGTTAGTTTCAGGATGAGATTAGAACTCGATTAATGACTGCACTTTCAATAACCTCATACCATTTTTTTAGGTTAACTGATCCAGAGATAGAGCCCAGAGCAGGCCATTTTTTTGTGTGATGTGAAAGGTGTGTATGGACTCATTTATGTGGCTATGAATGTTTTAAACTTTTTATAGAATACTTTTTTTATATATATTTGGTACAGGTTCTTGTTACACAGCTCAGAGTCATAGTGATCCTCCTGTTTTCTGCTTCCCCATTACTGGGATTACAGGTGTGCGCCACCACACCTGGTCTTGGTGCCTGGCTCAGTGAGCCCATGGGTGGGGCTGGCACAGCACTTGGTGCCGGTGATCAAACCCTGGTCCCTGTACTTGCCTGAGCAGGTTCTTAGTCTACTCAGTTATCTTGCTGGCCCAAGAGGGGGTTTTATGTACATTATATATAATACTGCAATAAATATATAAGAAAGGTTAAGAAAACAGATTCAGAATTTTGTTCTTGGTCCCCAAGATGAATGCAGAAAACATTTCTCTGAATTGAGATCTGCTCATTCCCAGAAATATAATACATTGCCTAAAATGAAATAATCAGAAAAAAATTATATATCATATAGGTAGCTTCCTCATTTACAAAATCTTTTGACATACCAGTAGTTTTGAAAGTTGGATGTACACAAAATTCAACTGGAGAACTTTTTAAATATAGAGACCTAGGCTGTTCCTAGATTTACCATATTATTGCTGCAATAATATAAACTAGGAATATGTATAAAACTCTGATCCAAAAGTCACTAATGTGTAAATCTTCTGTTTAGGCAACCCCAAAACTAGAGTGTCACCAACCCAAACAGTGAATGCCTTTTCAACATGCCTCTGTTCTGTTACTTCAGGAAAAGTGTTGGTTACAAGAAGCAGATCTTATCGTTTTATCTTAGTGTAGTTCTATACTCAGCAGTTTTGGTCACAAAAAAATAAAGAAGCTATTTTGAGTTGGTATTTAATTATAAAGTGAGTATCTCTCAACAAGCTACAGTATATAATCAGAAAGTAAGGTTGTGATTCTTTGATCCTTCCCTTGTTTCAAATATGCTAATTTGCCAGTTCTGACTGTATTATCTTTTGCTTAAGCAGCAAGTGCATTAAAAGTATCATGTTTATCCCTTAGAGACAGTATGTTAATGTCTCCCAGAGTACTCTTGTTCTTGTCTAAATTCTAATGTCTATCTCAGTATACCCCAATTTCTCAGTTTCTATCATCCTGCTGCCACTAAATTGTTCAAGGGCAGGGTGAATCCTATTTAGCAGTGTCTGTACCACCACTTATTATGTGCTCAATATATACTTAGGCAAAGAATAAAACATTTATCTAGGCATCATTTCTATCTCTATCTCTAATTTTCTGTCTCTGTCTTTATCTCTATATCTGATCAATACCTATTTTTTTAATTTAAGCTTTTCACTTTTTAGGTTTGTAAACCTAGAGAAACTGCTTAATATATCCAAGCTTCAATTTTCTCAGGTATAAAAACGGTATCATAGAGGACTCATTATGAACACTAAATTTAGCCTACACAGAGCATTTGGAAATGTGCTCTACCCTTATGAGATAGTCCAAGAAATATTAGATCTTCGTTACAGCATTTCCTTTGTGATGATCTTGCCCTGGAACTTCAGATCTTTAAGGACAAAGAGGAGCAACAAGGTATTACTGTACCTTTAGAACAAGCAGAAATTTCCTTTTATTGTACATAGGAAACAAAACTTTATCAAATAAATTAATAGTTGTTGGGGCTTGCTGGAAATACTTTTTAAACTACTTAGGTGTGAATCCATTGCTTTAAATCACCTACAGGCAATTTAGCAGCATCATTTCCATACATACAATTGATATGTTAATTACAATGATCATTAGGTATGCAGGAAGAGCTATTCCTCTCAGCCCCATCTCTGTATAACACTGTTGTTAGGAAAATAGCTGGTGTGTAGGAGATCCACTCCATAGGAACCTATACAATGTGAGGGGATTTGAGGAAATTTTAGAACAATTTTAGAACAAGTTTAGAGAAAATTTTTGAACAATCAAGGTAGGGAATACAGTATACTAGCAGTATGTCTAGTGGACAGAAAACTTAAAATAAACAAAAGCTTCAGAATACAACAAGGACCAGATATTTACAATTCTAACACTTGATTGATCTCAGCTTATCTTTCAGATCTGGGGACTAAAGTTGGAAACAAACATACCTACTGCATCCCACTTTATAGCAACTCTGCTCGGCCTTGACATTCCATCATCCAAGGAAGAAGAAATCTTCCTGATGGGAGATGGGATGAACACCAAACACCTAACTACCTCACCACATAAATGTGTGTGAATACATACATTCATCTTCAAGAGCACAAACTTGGGCTTTAGATCTTTGAAAACAGAACAAAATTGCCTAGAAAAAAATTTACTTAGGAGTGTGTGGGAGAGCTTTCGGCTACCCTGTGCCCGCGGGAACTGTCCAGTCCAAACGTGAACACACCACGTGACTGAGACCCTCTTGGGCACCCTTGGGACCACCCCCACTATTCTGCATTCCCCTCCCCAGCCCCCACATGCCTGTTGAGTGAGAACTGCCGTGTTCTCCAGACCCCCAGACCCATCCCTAACCCAGGCCTGCTGACTGTGTGGGAGAGCTTCTGACAACCCTGCTTCCTCAGGATGTGTCCGGTCCAAACCCAGGAACTCAGCATGAGTGAGAAACTCTTCCATGCTCTTCGGACACCCCTACCACTCCGCAGGCCACCCCACCACACTCCTGCCAATGAGAACTTCTGCCTCATTCTCAAGATCCCCAGATCCAGTCCTAGCCCAGGCCAGTGAGTGTTTTGAATATATACTCATAAGTGAAATAAAAGACACACATGTATAAATATCGGATATTCTCCCTAGTATAAGAACTCAAAAGAAGAAATACAAATAGGAAGGTATAACACAATTAAAAGGAAAGAAAGAACTTGAGGACTAGACAATGAAGACAGAGCAAGAAGAGCTAGGAAACATGACAGAGGCAAGCCATACAGTTATATGTACAAGATGGGTAAGGCAATGCGCCTGAGAATCTTCCAAAGATTTTAGAATCTAGTAGTTAATTGGAAGGATTCTTACCCTGACTAACTATATATGCTGATACCTGTGAACTAAGCAACTGCACTGAAGATGGCAATTTGTAATAGTAGGTTCATGCTTGGAGCGCCGTCATTCTGGTCTTCTGAATACGGGCTGCTTGTCATGACGTGCTGGTTGCTGCCATTTTGTCTCTCGGGTAGATGACTATTTGAAAAGGAAGTGGGTGGTGAATGAAGTCAGGAGACAGGAAAAGGAGTGTTGTGGAACTGTCCTGCTACAATGCTGCATATGGTTAGATTTCTCAACTTATGTGTAAACATATATAATTTTTTATTCTTATTTTTAAATATATTTTTTCGTCATATTCTGTAGGAACTTAAAGTTTATCATATCAGTACTTGATGAAAAATACCTGTTCTATGTTATGCCTAATCTGTTTGATATTCAGACAGATAGTGAGGTTAAGTTTAATAGCCAAGGTTGTACAGTAATAACAATAAGCTTCTCTTTTGGAGGGTTAACAATCTAAGTTTGCAGACCAAATATTAGAGAAAAATGAGAGCCTTAAGTACAGCCAACATTTTGGCCCTAGGCTTTCAAGGTCAATTAATACTCAGGACATATGAGAACCTGATCTGTAATATCATGTAACTCAGTTGTTTCCCAAGTTTTCTGATCAAGGAGATTATAGGGCCAAAGAGGAAAGTGATCAGTGATGTAGAGAGTGCCTAAGGAGAGTCACATGGAGAGAAAGCTTTTTCTCAGGCTTTTACAGAGAGCAAATTGGTCAAGTAATGGCCGTGACTCATCCACATGGCTGACACTGACATAGGATCTACAAACTGTGGTACAGGGTTTCAGGATAAATCCTGAGTGGATTTGACTGACCTTACCAGATACAAAAGCTTCAATTCTTGTTACATAAGTCTTGATTTATCTTGGTCTTAACCATCCAGCAGAAAAGTATAAAAACGAAGTATAAGAAGTAAAACCATATTGCTATGATGAGCTGTAAGGGACTCAGGTCAACAGCTTCCAACATTGCTAGTCATGTGGAATACCCAATACTGTTATGGACTACTAGACTATTTTGGAATATTTTGCTGAGTTCACACACCTAAAATATTTAAATGACAGAACTAAACCAAAAAAGGGGATACAGATGAATGACCATTTTTTATCTGTGTATTCAAAATGGTTAGGATAGATATAAAGCTACATTCTCTTAGTTCAATGAATAGAGGGATTTGTTCTAATAGTGTTTCTAAATAGGATATCATGTCTGCATCTTGTACAACAAATAACCACTAGGAAGACAGCATGCAATGTGATAATTATTGAAACTGTCCTACTAATTTTATTTAAAACTGTCTCATTGCTATTTGCTTCTCAATAAAATTATGGAAAAAAAAGAGAAAGAAATTTACATAGGAAATGAGATACTTAATTCAGTGTGCTCATTTTGGAGGGGTAGGCTGAGATTACAGGGAACCCTTCCCCACAATGACTCACAGCGATCTGTGTTTCTGAGGTGCAGGCTGCTCCCACTCCTGCACACCCAGTGCCTGACACTGACACAGAACCTCAAGGCACCTCTTACAAATGCTCCCAATCTCACATGATGCCCAATTTTGATATGTGCTTTTCAGTTGCATTTGTCTCCTCCATACTCAGCACTAATGCAGCTCCAAGTAAAAACAAAAATACATCTCAGACACTGAAATCTGGCCTTACTTCTTAATCAAACTCCCACCCCCTCAGCAGAACCAGGGCAATAGAAGAGAAAAGTCAAGGAGTGAGATCACGGTGAGCTTGGATGACCTGTAATTAATCCCTGTCACTTTTACAAAGCATCTTCTCTTTGTGCGTCAGTTCCCACATTAGGACCAGCCAGGTTTTAGAACCAAATGTCCCAGAAAATGCCTTAGTCCTAGGTAAGGGGAGATTGGTGGTCACATCTTAAGACCTAGAAAGTTGCTGTGAAGATGGAAGAGTTGCTGGTTTTGCCGGGTAAATGACATTTAAAGGATGGTTTTTGTTTAATTAATAGTCCTTGAGGACTTTGGTTTTTCAGTGGATATGAGAGGAAGTGGATTTTCAGAGAGAATGAGCCACTGAACACCACAGGGCAGCATGAGGATGGGACAGAAAGTAGGAATTAAGAGAAAGATCTGAAAAATAAATTTCGGGGCACTCAGATCAGTTTTGTTCACTCATGAATTCTGCCAAGATGCTAAATGTGGATTGAGTCCAGTGGGTTTGATTTTTGGCCTCAGGAAAATCTCCAGGACAATCTTAACCGGCCTTCAATGGCTTTGCTAGATTAGAAGGAGTGCTCAGATGCAGAGATGGGCTGGCAAATTCTGAGGAAGTGGTGGTACATGCCTGTATAGTACACATCAGCTAGGATCCTCAATACCAGGGCTTACCCTCCTCTTTGTACTGCAGGGTGTGGAGTGGAGACAAGTCTGAATTAGGAGGATTCTATGAGGGATTCTACAACCTAGAAAACCCTGCTAACCTAAATAAGGTGTAAACCACTCTGTCTCTTCTTCTGTGATGACATGTTACTGTATGACAGTAACATGCAGGATCCTGCCAACCAAGTAGTTCCATTTTCTTTTTTTCCTCAGATTCTTACTCTGCTAGTAATACAGAGTTGATGGGTTTCTAGAGGGCATCAGAAGAAAAAAACAAACAAAACAAAATAGATTTCTGAGAGTTTCCAGTACACCCTTCAAAAGATATCTTTTTATTTTTTAAATTAAAAAAAAAATTTATGTATTTCATACAGGGTCTCACTATGCAGCTCAGACTTGTAGTGATCCTCCTGGGACTCATAGTGATCCTCCTGCTTTCAGCTTCCCCAATGCTGGGATTAAAGGTCTGTGCCACCATGCCCAGACTTGGTGGCCAGCATGCCCCGGGAGTAGGGCCGAGGAGACATGCAGGCACGGATTGAATCCTTGTCCTTGCGCTTGCCCAAGCAGGCACTTTAGTCCGCTGACCTATCTCTCCAGCCCAATATTCTTTAATGTGTAATTGTTCTAGGACTCTAGAATCCCAACCAACTAATATAAACTGCAAGGGAAAAGCACAGCAAATCTAAGCAGAAGCTGTCTGGGCCTGGGATAGTCAAGTGGGTTTCTTGTGAAGTCTAGAACAGTATGGACATTTATGTCACTGTGTGCCACTAAGAAAAAAACTTTATAACAGCAATAATATATAATTTAATTGTAGAGATTCAACATTGCAGCTGCCTTCTTGCAGGAGAAGATATGAAAATTTAAACTCCAGAATATTTTAGTGTTACTGTTACATCTTTCAGCTCTACATATAAATGTCTTTTCCAAGTACATGCAGAATATTTCTTGCATTTGTCACCAGGAATTTATAGTAAGGGTGTTTTGCTTTTTTAAAATAGTCTAACTGGCTCAAACTTCCAAGGATTCTTTCTGCCATCCTCTGGAGTTCTATCACTTGTCATGTAGCCACCTGAGCTTGATACCCTAGGGACATCTTTAACTCTTTCCTCAATCTATGTCTAAATTAACCATACAAACGGTTGATGTTACTTTCCATTGTATTTATTCTCTGATCTTTATTTCTAATGACACTTATTTCCAATAATATTAATTAAAATGCCCCCCCCAGGCTCTCTCTGGTCTACACTCTTCTCCAGGCTCCCACTTGAGTCACTTGGTCTCTGGATACCTTTGCTTAAACCTGTAGCCCAGCTTTGGGAGACAGCCTTGGAGGGTAGAGTTCTTGCAGCTTTACCTACCCAATACCTAGTATAGTGCACATACTCACCCACTGTTTGTATACTAATATGGACAGCACTGGATTTGAAGCTGATGCCCAAAGACTACAACTTTCCTAAAGGTCATTTGTTTCCCTCAGTTTGCACATATGCAAAATAGTGTTAATAACATCTACTTTAAGAGGTCATTTAGGATTTAATGAACTACCCATGTACAGTATTAACCATGGTCTGTAGCATGTGTTCAATGAATATGGGTACCCTTACCCCATGGACATCTTTCAATTTTCTAGGGATGAAAATTAAAATATCTGAACATGTAGAGCTCTTTCAGGAATAGAGAAGTCCAAGTCCAACTGTTTCCCAATATTAATGTTCTATAAAGAAACAACACATATTTATTCCTCTACAATGCATTTTTAAGCTTCCATAACCTCAGCTTTATTTCCTTAGCTTACAGTGTCCTTTCTACCCTCCGCTTAGTAACTCCCAACCATCACTGAAGTTCAACCGAAATAGCATTTTCTTTCTGCACTTTCTGCTCAAAATAAAAGGCAAACACCTTATAATAGCCTGTAAAGATTCTCACTTCCTCTGCTCAGCTAGCCTCTCACTTCCTTTCCAAGACTTCCCCATATTCACACTACTCAGGATTCATTTTTTTGTAGCACATGTCAAGTTCATTCCTGCTGGAATTTCATCTGATTGGGTCCTTCCCATAGTTTGCAGCTAAAGGTTGTGAATGTCATTCTTAGGGAGCAGGAGATCAGATCTCAGAATGGGACAAAAATGATTCATCTGATAACAGAAAAATGATAATATGTTGCCCAGAATTTGGTGAAATTTATATCATCATACAGTATGAAAGTAAAAATTAGTGTAGGCTCTTTGGAGGTCAAGTTGGAAGTAACTATTGAAAGGAAGTATTTCTATATTGTCTTAACCTGGCTTCCTGAGTATCAAGATTCAAACTAGAAAAAAGTCATTCATATAAATGAAGAGTTTTATTTAAGCAGTGCTCTCCCAATAGATACAAACAGGACAAAAACCCAACTGGGTCAAAAAATAAATGCCCATCAATTGAAAGTACAAACATACTATAGAATATTACATAGCAGATTAAGGAAAATATGTACTGATGAGCCAAATGTTTTTTTCTTTTCTCACTTTGCCCTGCCCCACCCCCTTCCCTCCCCTCCCCTCCCCTTTGTTTCACTTTTCTTTTGCTTTCTTGTGTGTGTGTGTAGCTCCTGGGTATTGAACTCAGGGCCTTCTCACTTAGCTACATTCTCAATATTTCCATTGTTTTTGAGATGGGGTCTCATTGAATTTCTAACTCACCCAGACTCAGCTTGAATTTGTGATCCCCCTACCTCAGCCTTCCAGACAGCTGAGATTATAAGCAAATTTCACCCTAATCAGCTAACAAAACCAAGATTTTAAAGTCGCAGTTCTAAACAAGAAACCTAATCACAGAATAAGTACACATGAAAATATTAGTGTACTTGAAGGTTTTCATATTACAATGATAGTCAACAGTCACTGAGTGTTCACTATTAGGTTCTATTCTGAGGGCTTCAAATGTATTAAAATAGTTACTGTTCATAAGAGCTTTGTGAAGTAGGTAATGTTATCATTCGCTTTGTGTAAATGAGGATGTTGAGCTATGAAAAAACTAATTTTCCAGGACTACAACTAAGATCCTGACTTCTCAGTCATAGCCCTCCAGTGACTCATATATTTATATTTCACTATACATGAATAAGTACATAATTGTATGTGTGTGTACTGGAAAGGCGAGGAGGTGTGTTCTGATGAATATCCATCATGATGGCATTTCTTCATGAGGGGAGAAAGACTTCATATGGGCCAACCAAATGGTTAGAGGGACTTATTTTTTATTTAATTTCAGTCTTTCCAATTCAACTACTTGAAAATTTTATACAGATTCATGTCATGTATTTATTACACACTTACTATATGTACATTAATATTTTTTGTACATTAAAATTATTAATGGGAGAAAAATGAGAGGGTAAGTCATGGTATAATAAGTCAAAGAAGGTAGAAATGGATTAATTTTGTTTGAAAATGTCTTGAGGTATTGCTTTGAAGTAGACAGAACCAAAAGAAAAAAATTACCATCTTCATTGTCTCAATAATTCAGATAAAATGAAGGGATTTTAGCTGAGTTGCCTCAGAATTGGGGATATAGAACCGTGGTCTGTGGGATTTTCTAAATGCCGATTATAATGAAATGCAGTGAGTTTCTGTTTGCACAGTCACAACTGGCTTTTTTTTCTCCTGGTGACATTAATTTGCCAAATTCAAGTGTTTTTTCCTGCTCTCTTCTTCTCAGTTTTTTACTTACTTGTACCAGCATATTAGTTCTGTGGCCCAAAAGATCATTCATATTTCTGTGTTGGCTATAAATCCATGTTTTCGGGGAATAATGTTTGAGTGAGAAATGGTAAGGAAGGATTACAAAATACATTTTGTTTAAATTTTTGCTTTTCATCTCATGGCTCCTAAAGTGAAAAACTGTTTTTCAATTTGAAAACAATTCAAGTTTTCAATCTTGAAAAATGTGAGACCCCAGAGAGAGTTATAAATCAGTTGACCCAGAAGTTTTTCTGAAAATGAAATGAGTTGGCTTTATGTTCCTTTTTAGTGCCATATCTATTGATCCTGCCCTCCCTGCTCTCCCAAAACATGATACTGTACCAAAGAAGCCTCACTCTTCCCTACATAACAGATTTATAATGAAAGCTGTTCCTTTTCTCCCTAAGAATCAAATGACTGCCCAGCCTGGTCATTCTGTCTCTAATTCTGGCCCCTACTGAACTACTCTTCCCAATTCAATTACAGTAGTCATTCAAAACTGCAAATTTGGTCAGGTTACTTTTTTGTTTAAAATTAATCTGTGTCCTCCTTTTGCTCACATACTACCGCAGGTCTTCAGCCTAGCATGCCTCACCCTTTGCTATCTGTCTGGCAAACACTCTTCAGCCATAACTGACAATGTTCAAGGCCCCAAGCAGAAGGACTTCCACCTCTCTCTAGTGTTTGGCCTCTTCCATGCGCTGGTATCTCTCCCCTTCCTTGCGGCCTCCTTTCACTTGCCCACTTCCCTAGCTGCCTGCCCCTGGAGCACCCGCCTCGCCCGGCAACCCCTCCCACTTCCACGTTAAGCTTTGGTCTCCTATGAAACTGCATACTCACATTATTTATAAAATAGGCCACATTGCAAAGATGAGATGCTCGCCTACCTATTTCTTCTTTATACCTTTAAGTGAGATCAGAGATATTATCTTTGGTTTTTATTTCACTGGTGACTTAGAGAATGCCATTTTGCCAAACAAATGAATGAATATCTAAGTTTTATGGATGGATAATGTTCATCAGTGATTTAAAATCATATGTATGTTATTAATTTCCATTATAAAAAGTAATGATTTATTTTAACCATGGCTCCTGCCTTAATAATAAACTCTAGTAATAATGATGAAAAAGAACATTTATTTAGTATTTACTATGCACTCATAAATTGTTATGACATTTAAATGGTAAAACACCAACTAAGTGGCCACTATCATTATCTCTTAGTAATGAGGAAGCTTAGATTCAGAGAAGTTAGCAAATTATACATCAAACTCCAACACTGAGATAGTCTGTACCTTATATGGACTGAATGAAAATTCAATGCCCCAATGCATTTGAGATAGGAGATTAGGGCATGCCAAAGCTGGCTGGCCAAGTTTGCATGATCTGTTTTACATATAAGAACCTGGACCCTTGTACAGAGCAGTTCTCAAAGCCCTGCAATGGACTTCTTGCAAAAACTCAGTAGGATTTCTAGGATGACCTAGACAGCATCAGCCTAAGACAAAGGATACCCACACTGCCTCTCAGGCTGTGCGCAGAAATTCTCACAGCTTTCCTCGAGATTCGGCCAGCATAAAAGACATACCAATACTAAGAAGACCTTCATATCATGGCCTTTCCTCACCATAGCCCACCCTGCTTCTTCCAAAATGTTCCTCTATCTTGCTTTTTCTCTTTTACTAGGTCCAAGCTTGCCCTGCAGGGCCACTTTCTTCCCCACTCTTCTCTACTTTCTCAGGCGAGTTTTGCCACTGTTGTTTTGTTCATTTCATTCAATTCTTTGTTCAAGCCAAGAAGAACCTAGAATATAACTCCAGAGAGAGAGGCAAGTAACCCAGAACCCAGTAATGCTTAGCTGTTGAGTCACTTTTTGAAGCAAGAACTCAGTAACATATTTAGAGTGGTGCAAATGCTTGCTCAGGGCCCTGTTGAAGGCGACCTTTGGTTACCTTTGGTGTCAATGTTGCTGCTATACCTGGGGCTGCCTGATTTATTTCAAGGATTAATGTCTGAGGCTTTTAAAATTACCACTTGCATGTTGTGATGGAATAGAAATTACAGTTTTTCATTTTTTAAGTTAGTAAAATATTTAAAATAAAACAAAGATGAGTTAGTGAGATGCACCCGTCCTCTACTCCAGTTTTGCTGGCTTCCTGCTGTTTTTTCACCATGCCAATGCTCTGCACCTTGCAGACTTTGCCATTGGATGACACGTTCTTCCTTAGACATCAGTATGGCTCATTTCCCCCTCCTTTGATTGTCTCTTTTAATATTATCTTCTCAGGAGGCTCCTCTGACCACAGTGTGGCTGGTAGGGTAGAGGGATTTTTGTTGTTTGCTGAGTTTTCTAAAGCTTTAATAAAGTTAGACAAGGATGCTTCTCCCTACAATTATTCCAAAGGAGAAAGAATACCTCAGTTCCAGATGTCCTGGATGACTACTATCCAAAGGAAAAGGCCATGGGGTCATCTGACCTCTGACCTTTCATTCTACAGGCTTCCATTTCCTCTTCAGTGAGCTCCTGAGCTTCATATACACTTTTATATAGTTGCTTCCTTCCCTCACTCTGCATGATCTCCTTGACTTGGAGAAGATAGGCTTCCTTGGCATTTGATGCCTTGTTGAATTTTTCATTTCTTTTATTCATCATTCTCTGAGCCACTCTTTTGGTGCTTCTTTTCTTTTTCTTCACTTTTAATTTTTCTTGGTGCATTTCCATGAGGGTTTGAGGATTTTTCATAGATTCTTCTCCAGTTATATCATCTGCAATGCATTCCTATGAATTAAAAATCTCTTTCCTAGCTTCCCCTGCACTAGAGGAATACTTGAAGAACAAGTGGCAGCGCTTGTATTCCCATTTACCCCCTTCCAGTAGGATCCCCAGGTGTGTGTGTGTGTGTGTGTGTGTGTGTGTGTGGTTGGTGATCTCCACATCATCCTCATACTTGCAGCTGGCAAGAGCCCACTGCTGTCCGTTAATGACTACATGATGTCTCCAGTACTCCACGCAGTCTCCAGTCTAGGCTAAGAGCAACTCAGCTGGAGGCGGTGTTCTTGGCTACTGTGCTTTTCCAAGATGCTCTCTTTCTGCTGTTCATTGAAATCTTTTTTTACTCTAAAGGACTTTCATAGCACCTCTAGTGCTGTAGGATCTGCCTGCAGATCCACTTCACATCCTCCCTCATGGCTTCCCAAGCAAAAAAACTGTGTCTGAGCCATTGAAATAGTATCTCCTGTGGATTGAACAAGTTATCTCGAGTGTAACTCACTTCATCTGGATTTTTCCCTCACTGGAAGATGAATTCTCTTTCACTGCTCCAGTTTTTGGATCATAATAGGCAGAAATTGGATCCAAGTTTCATTTTTTTAATTAAATTTTTTTAAAAGATAAAACAAAATAGTTTTAAAAATTAGAAATGATACGAAATTTCACTAAAGTAACAGAAATTC
>NW_004524580.1:8250424-8259225 GCF_000260255.1 Octodon degus
GTAGAGTAGCAGAAATCACCAGTACAATTATCCAAGATACCATATATTTCTTTTCCCCTTCCTTCTTTTGAGTTTTTCTCATCCCAGTCGTTCTTTCCTTTCAAACAGATTCTTTCTCTTGCACAGTATCTATTATATCTTTCAGATTTTATTTACTCTTTCAGGTCTTTACACTAGCAATACAGTACCATGTTTGTACATATAGGTCTCATTTATTTGACTTACAAGTATGGTCTGTAGTTACATCCATTTACCAATAAAAACCTCGAGTTTATCATTTTTATAGCTGAGTAATACTCCACTGTGTAAAAATGCACTCCTCTCTTATCCATTCCTCAATGATGGGCATTTAGGCTGTTTTCAAGATTTAGCTATGACAAATTGTGGTGCTATAAACATAGGTGTACATATATCAGTGTGGTATGATGTTTTCAGTTCTTCTGCAAAAATACCCAGGAGGGGCGGGCGGGCCTCCGGCGCCACGCCGTCCCCTCGGGTCTGGGAAGGCGGTGGTGGAGATGCGGGTGGATGCGGCAGCAGCGGCGGCGAGCGACCTGCACGGAGAAAAATCCTGCAGAAATGTCTCTCTATCCATCTCTTGAAGATTTGAAGGTAGGCAAAGTAATACAGGCTCAGATTGCCTTTTCTGCAAACCCTGCCAACCCAGCAGTTCTGTTGGAAGCTTCTGCCCCCATCTCCCAAGATGGAAATCTCTATCCCAAGCTGTATCCAGAGCTTTCTCAGTACATGGGCTTGAACTTAAATGAAGAAGAAATGTGTGCCATGGTCCCTGGAGCGCCAGTGCAGGGGCAGTTGGTAGGAAAACCTTCCAGCATGAACTATATGGTGGCTCCCGTAACAGGGAGCGATGTTGGAATTCGTAGAGCAGAAATAAAACAAGGCATTCGTGAAGTCATTTTGTGTAAGGATCAAGATGGAAAAATTGGGCTCAGGATTAAATCGGTAGATAATGGTGTATCTGCTCAGCTAGTCCAGACTAACTCTCCAGCCTCTTCGTTTAGTCTGAGATTTGGGGATCAAGTCCTCCAGATCAATGGTGAGAACTGTGTGGGCTGTAGTTCAGACAAAGCACACAAAGTGTTCAAACAGGCTTTCGGAGAGAAGATTACCATGACCATTCACGACAGGCCCTTTGAAGGGACAATTACCATGCACAAGGATAGTTCTGGACATGTCGGTTTTATCTTCAAAAATGGAAAAATAACATCCATAGTGAAAGACAGTTCTGCTGCCAGAAATGGTCTTCTGACTGAACATAACATTTGCAAAATCAACGGCCAGAATGTCATTGGGTTGAAGGATTCTCAAACAACAGACATACTTTCAATGTCTGGGACTATAGTCACCATAACAAGTATGCCTGCTTTTATCTTTGAACATATTATTAAACGGATGGCACCAAGCATTATGAAAAGCCTGATGGATCACACCATTCCTGAGGTTTAGAAGTACGTAGCATGACACAGATGCAGCTGAACTTCTCCGGTTTCCCTCTTTAGCACCTTTGCATCGCGTCCATGGAGCTTTCCTGGAGCAGGGAACTCATGCTGCATGAGGACCTTCCTGTCTCACATCATGGCCGGGAATCCTGACGGTTTTATCCGATACCGTCTTCAGAGATCAAGATAGCTATAGCCTTATCCTGGTTTTACATGTATGAAGCTCTCAGAAGATGTACTGACTTTCCTAGAAGGGTTTCTGTCCTGGAAACCCAATGCTTTATAAACTGTGTACTTAAGGTGATGGATGCAGGCCTGGCTTTGCGTGAGAACCAGTCACGTTTGCTTTGGTAATGCATATAGCGCTGTTCAAATGACTTTAGTTCTGCAGTATATTTGCACTCTCTACATGTTACCATAGTCTGTTTAGTATGGTTGCCTCCAATGTTTCTAAGTTCTCTGTAAAACACCAATTGTTACACTGGTTTCATTCCACATAAGCATTATACAGTGTGTGCAGGTTGTAAGAGATTTCATATGCTTGACTGTCGCCTTAACTATGTTAAGTATCTAGAATAAAAGCCAAAATATAATTACTACTGCCTTTCTAAAGCCCCAAATATAGTTCTGTATTAAACTGAAATGTACACTAGCCCAGAATGGTTTACTGATACTCACTGAGCTATATAACATATAGTTGCTCATAGTTGAGATTTTTTTAGTCATTGTGTAGTAGAAAACTAAAAGTTGCATCACTTTCTGAAAAAGTAAATCACTATACATTAAATGTGAAAATCCTTACATTATACAGGATAAACCTTGGACTCCTTTCATGTGTAGATTAAGTGGGATAACATTTAATTTTGGCCCTTGAATCAACCTGTAGCCTAGCTACTTGGTGACAGCCTTAGAATGTTTTCCTGTTACAATGTTATTGACTACTCCCTGCAAAAAATGCCAATGACATTTATACTGATTTTTGTTTTATGCTATCTAAACATGTAAAAATAAAAGATTTTTAATCTGAAAAAAAAAAATACCCAGGAGGGGAATAGTTGGGTTGAATGGCACCTCCAGTCCTAGCTTTTTAAGGAATCTTCACAGTGATTTCCATAGTGGTTGTACCAGTCTGCACTCCCACCAATAGTGGAAAAGGGTTCCTTTCTGCCCAAAGCCCCTCCAGGATTAGTTATTGGTTTACTTTTTCTTTTTTGTGTGTCCATCATAGTCTGCCCTGGGAGCAGAGCTGGTGCAGCATGTGGTGCCAGGGATGGAGCTGCTGTCCTTACACTTTGCTTAAGCTTGCCTACCCAGGCACTTTAGACTTCTGAGCTATCTTGCATGTCTCTACTTTATTTTTTGATGATAGCCATTGTTTCTCAAATGACCAATGATGCTGAACATTTTTTTCATATATTTATTTGCCATTTGTATTTCTTCATCTTAGAAGTATATATTCATTTCAGAAGTCCATTTTGGATAGGGTCTGTGAACTTGGGGGTGCTGATGTTTTTAATTCTTTGTATGTTTTAGATAGAAGTCCTTTGACTGAGGGAGAGTTAGCTACACTTTTTTCCCCCCATTTTGTGGGTTTTCCTGTGACTCAGTTGGTGATTTCTTTCGATGTGCTGAAACTTTTCAAGAAGATGAGCTGGTCATCAAAACTGGGCATGGTGGCCCATGCCTGTAATCCCAGCATAGCAAGACCCTGTACCGAATAAATAAATAAAATATTAAAAAAGAGGTGAGATTCTATTTGTTGGTTCTTTGATCCAGATAGTATTTCCCAGGTAGTTCGGATTTTATTCATGAATTCTCTACATGTTCCTATGTTTTTAAGATTTCTAGCTGCTTTTTCCTCCTAAAGATTTACTGTTTCTGTTTTGATACTTAAATGTTTTATCCATTTTGACTGTGGTTTAGTGAATGGTGATAGATACGTGAAAAACCAGTTTTTCTAGTACCATTTACTAAAAAGCCTTTCTTCCAGTGATCATGTTTGGCCCCTTTAATCAAAGATGAGTATGTTTGTAGTTGTTTCTGCATCTTTTAGTCCATTCTGCTGATCCTCAGGTTTGCTTTTTTGCCACTACCATGATGCCTTTACAAAGTTTCTTAAATATTTTGTAGTCTCTTGTTAAATCCTGAGATTCTAGACAGTGATTTCTCTCTTGGAGTAAAAATTCTGCCCAAGTGTCATCTGCATACTTATCTTCATCCTCATCTCTGCTATTATGATCTCTTTCCATCTGGGACTTTGGTTCCCACTGGTGTTTTAGAGAATGAACTTGTTGCATTAATTTTCCCAAAGCTAAGTCTTCTTGGAGTTTCTGGGCTTTCAACATTCATTTTGACAGATTAACTTTGGCGTGTTCTCCCGCAATTTTCATGTGTTCTTCTGGAATATAGTCATTCCACCAATGTCTCTCTTGCCACCTCAAATATCAACTGACGCTCGACATGTTTCTCTAGAGCTATGTTAGTGCCTATGTATTTGGTTCCAACTTGCCTTGGTCTCCCAAATCAGTCTTTTATGTGTGTGTCTCCTGGCCCCATAATTTTCACATGCTCCTTTGTAGTATTTAGTAGTTACAGAATTCTCTTTAACATTTCTCTTGTACCATTCTCCAGATGAGGTGAATTGATTTTGTTTTTCTGACTGTGGTCTCTGATGCTTTAAGGTAGGACTTTCAGATGGATCAGTATACCACTGCACTGAAGAAATACACTGAGGAATATGAGGATTGGGTTCTTTTTCTTCTTCACCAACTTCTGCAGGGACATTGTCCAATTTTCATTGTCCTTCTAACTCCTTCTTTCTCTAGTTTTCTCTAGTCATTTTTGGTTCCTCCAAATTCATGTCTTTGGACTTGCCAGGGGTGCAACATTAGCTGTATTCATGGGGCTTCCTCTAGCTCTGCTGTCTCTACTCTAAAGCCATCTGGCATAAGGCAGTGAAGCCTGTGAATGTTTCTTTCTGGGTTTTCTGCCTTCCCCCAGTTGCCACTGCAGTAGCTTCCAGATGGTTAAGGCATGCACAGTTTGGGATCTACCCCAGGGATTGGTAGAACACATTTCTAGGTGAGTCTGAGGAAGTCAGAGAGCCATGGCTTTGTAGACTATGTATGGTCCTTCCCCCTTCCTCTCAGGCATTGTTGCCATTTTTTGCTTTCCTTTTGCCACACCCTTCTTCTAGGATATCTCTTCTCTGGTGCCAGCCAATCGTGGTCAGAAACCACAAGCAAATTAAAATTTCCTTTAAAATTATGTGTGTTGAGTATTGTTTCTAAGCAAGGATAAATGTGATTAATACAAATATCACACAGTCCCTCCCTTTCCCCTGCCATTCTCTGTCCTCAAATTGTACTTGCTTTACTGTGCTTGCTTTAATTCCTCTTCACATTCATATGTTCCAGCATTATATATGCATATATATATATATATATATAATTATTTTTTAATGTATTTGGTACAGGGTTTCACTGCGCAGCTTGGACACACAGTGGTTCTCTTGATTTCAGCCTCCCTAGCCCTGGGATTACAGGTATGAGCCACCATGCCCAGACTCAGTGGCCAGCTCAGAGCACCCAGGGGTGGGGCTGGCATGGCATGTGGTGCAGGGGACTGAACCTCGATCCCTGAGCTTGCTGAAGCAGGGGCTTATTCTGCTGAACTATATCGCCAGTCCTAGTAGTACAAAATAGATATTCAGTTCAGACTTGTTCAATGAATTAATGAGTATTGAGCCTATCACTGGGCTGTGGTATACAACCTTGGTTGGCTACACGTTTGCTGTGGATATAGGGTATTTGCTTATATTTAGTCTAATGATTGTGCTGCCTAAGAGACATGAATAGTTAATCTGTTAGAGAAAGCAGATGAATGGGCTTGGATCAAGGCACATAATACAACAAAGACAGATAAAGTGAAATGTTTGACTGAGGGCTTCACATTTCTATAAATAATTAACTGAAAAGCATCAGAGGAAAATTTTATGAGCATATTTGATTCATTTTATTCACAGATAAATCAAACTAAAAGTTGCACATAATTAAATTCTCAATCATTTTGTTGAAAAAAATTAGAGGCCAGGCACAGTAAAAATGATTGAGTTTCTTTATGAAATATTCCAAACATGTGCAGATTTACAGCCAATAAAACTGGAGGGAAATCTATTCCGACCACCTATAAATACAGACTCCAGAAACTGATGTGTGATCTGATAGCTAACATCGTGCAGGCTACATTAGCCTTTCTGCTGATTTCATCTAATAAAACAGAACCCATGTGGAATGGTGTGTGCACTGGGGTCCTGGGCTAGTTCGTTGCAGCTAAACTGCTATAGCGCAGGCAGTGCTCTTCACTTTCCTTTACATTGCTTAAAAGTGACTGGCAGTGAGTATTATTTAATTTGGATCTAAGAAATTGAAACAAATGCTGGACCTCACAAGCAAAGGAACTTTGGGATGAGCAGCTGTCCACCCTCTAGCCTAGTGACCTGCCTCATTTCAGAAGCATTTGAAACCTGAGAGAGCGCTTCAAGGTTCCCTGTGGATCCCAGTTACAGATCTGACTGAGTACTCACAAGGATGCTCTGCCTTCCAGATGTGAGCAGAAGAGAAAAGAGGCAAGGCCTGGGCACACTTCTGATTATGACATACTGGTTAAATATTTCTACAAAGCTAAAGCTAAAGGTAATTATGAGGACTGCAGCCGTTTCATCTTACAAAAATGGTGTTTCAAGGAGAATTAGATAAAAGTAAGCTCCTTTAGGGGATCATCTATGTTTTCTTTAAACTGTTCCTTCTGAATGCCAAGTATAGAATGGGCTTAATAAATCTTTTCAGTAGTATGAAAACTTTTTTTTGTTTTTATGTTTTTGAAACAGGGTCTGCAAGGGTCTCACTATGCAGAATGGACTCGTAGTGATCCTCCTGTTTTCAGGCTCCCAAGAGCTGAGATTATAGGCATGCACCACCATACCCAGTCTCAGTGCCATCTCAGCGCACCCTGGGGCCAGGGCCAGCACAGCACATGGGGATGGAACGCTGGTCCCTGCGCTCTGCCTAAGCAGGCACTTCACTTCACTGAAGCTATCTGACCAGCCCTGAAAACTTAAAATTGATACTCTCATAGTATGGTTTGCCTGTAGAGACAGACTGAATGACAAACATAATAATAGGGAGCTGTCAGTTGCATTCTCTGTCACTCTGGCATGTAGGGTCCACCTCTGTCTTCTCCTCAGAGATCTCTTGATCTGGACACAAGCTGTGGATGTACTATGCCTACAATGGCAGCCATTTGTGGAACTATCTCCTAAGATTTGACAGAAGTCCATTTTGCTCACACACACCATATAGTGTACTCTGTGTACATGTACATTTTATAAGTTCAGCTGCTGCTTGGTTTGCACCAGTTTGCCATGAAATTGGACTACCTTAAAGATACGGGCTGCTTTTTCCTCATATGGAGCAGAAAACTATATCTGGACACGTGTTTTCAATAGTACAGGTGGAGAGGTGCGTGTTGTTGTACGGTAAACATTCTGCAATGTGCTGAACAGCTTTCCCACTAAGTAATTATCTAGTTCAAAGTATCAACTGTTTGAAAGGTGGAACATTCTGGTTAATTCATACATAATTTAATGAAGGAATTTACATAGTTGAATTCTTTGGATATCAAGTTTTCTATGTCAAATTGTCAATGTGATAAAATTCAACCAGTTCTAAATTTACTTCTACAAAGGACAAAAGTAAATTAAAATCTTCGCCCTTGCACACTTGCATATGGATGAATGACAGATCTCACAACAGGCTGAGAGGTGAGCTCCTTCCCTGCACACTGGAATCAGCTTTTCTCTTATATCAATAAAAGACAGGAGCCAGGCCAGAAACCCAAGATTTCTATGGCACAATCCTATCTGTCATCTCTTACATCCACTCAATCACCATCTCTTGCTCTGGGTACTAGTATCTCCAAAAATATTTTTGAATTATTTCTTTTCTCTCTGTCTTATGTACCTGTCCTAGTTCTGGTTTCCATGATGGCTCTGCAGAACTCCTGCTGAGTTTCCTCACTGATCTTAATTCCAGGTTCTTCTCTATTCCTTCCCTTACTCCATGCCTGGCTGCCAGAAGAACTTAAACCAATATGAATAGACATTCTATGACTATTTTGTTTTTTATCATCTTCAAATGATAAATCTTGGTCCCTTATCACGGCTTAGGGGGACTTCTGTGACATGGCTCCCACACCTCTTTCCGACCCTGCTCTTTAGCTAAAAACATTTTTTTCTTTGCACATATGTTGTCCACTCTGCCTTGAAGATCTTCTGCCAACCTTTTACTCTGACTTTTTCATTAATGGTTAAAAACCTAACTGGAATTGGAACTGATCAGTTCCATAAAGCATAGATGATGCCAGAATTTGGCCAGGCCCGGAATTTGAAGGCAAGCATCGCATATTCTTTTGACCTGAGGGATGTATGTCTCAACAAGAAAGGATGGGTCATTACTCTATTTACATTTTCTGCTTCTGTAAATTAAGACTCGGTCACTACAGGAAACATGGAGAGTGTCACAGTTTATGTCTTCATGTCCCCTCAAAGCCTCAGGTGTTCATAGGTTGGACTTTTAGGAGGCAGTCAGATCATGCAGCATGATAATCATGAGTGGATTAGTCTCTTGGTGAGTTTTATAGCTAAATGTGATGTTGGGAAGAGAAGCCTGGTGGAGGAGGTGGATCAGAAGGTGGGTGGCCCAGAAGGGTCTATTTCCCTCCCTCCTCCCTCCATCTGTCTGCTTGTCACACTGCGCTCTGAACTTTTCCTCTGCCATGTCCCTCTGCTGTGTTGCTTGGCTTTGGATCCATCTGATCATGGAGTGAAATCATATACATGGGAGTCAAATTAAATACTTTCTCCTTACAGTTGTGCATGCCAGGTACTGTGTCTCAGTCACTGAGACAGACTCATTTGGGGATTAAGGCTATTTAATAATTTAAATATAGTTGGGTATGGTGGCACATGCCTGTAATCCCAGCACTAAGGAGGCTGAAGTAGGAGGATTGCTGCAAGTTCAGACCAGTCTGGACTACAAAGTGACCTCTAGGCCAGCCAGAGCTGCACAGTGAGACACTGTCTCAGAAGACAATAAATAAATAAACAAATAAACAAATGAATAGCAATACAATACTACTGTGTTTTTGTGAAAATATTGCATCAAATTTCTGCCAATGATATGTTTGTAATTCCTTTCTTCTACCTTAATTACTATTAGGGAAGGTAGATAGGATAGACAGGTGTTGTTCTATAAGCTTTGCAGATGTACAGGGCTGAAATTT
>NW_004524580.1:8259560-8263987 GCF_000260255.1 Octodon degus
TCTGGGCTTAGAGAATTCAGTGGGAAACTTCTACTGTTTCTCAAAGATAAATAGAAAGAAGAGGGAATCACTTAAACTGAGATGAGCATTTAACTCTATATGCAGACAAACTTATAAAGCAGGAACAGTTACTGCATATTTAAAAGGCATCCAGCATAATTGCTGATACTCACATCTCTTCCTTAATCTTCAGATCAGCTCTGTGAAAATGAAACTAGTATTTCTGCTTTATAGATGATAAAATGAGTTGCAGGGAGTAAACAAACATATTATGGTTAGCGTATCCTTAAAACACTTGAGAAAAAAATCTAAGAACCTGTAGTTTAGTAAATCTCCTTTGAAACATTGAAAATAAAGCTTTTTAGTTTCTATTATAACTAATAAGAGGATGAAGTAAAATTGTCTCAAAATTATTATCCAATTCTGGATTCCAGTTAAGTAACTGTGGGGAAAAGAAAAATGTTTCAACATAAGAAAAAAAAATACAACAAAATGGGGAAAATACTACATTTTTTAAAAAAGTCAACAGCTTGGGAGCTATCAGGTTTCAGAATGAATGTATCACATTGGGATGTCTATTGCACTTCAAATGAAATGAAAACTTTTTGGGCACTACTTGTAAGACCTTGTGTCCAGATTACAGCCCTTCAGCCTAACTGACCACATGGGTTATGTTCTAGCCACCCTGATCCTTAGACACTCGCACAGCAAATCACAGACCTCATAGCTTGGTACTACACTTGCATTCTTTTTCTGGTAAGGATTTACTCTTATTTTTGATCTTGTAAATGTCACCCTTCAAATCAACCTTTTCTGACACTATCAAAATCAGCTTTGTTTTCTTCTTTTCTGCTGTTAACACCTGTCACAGTGTTTAATTAGGAGACAGTGTTATATCCTGAGGAATAAATTTGTGTTCTTTATGTGTCATAGCCTCTTGATTCATTCAACCTATACCTAGTAACAGAAAAGGAAAGAAAAGAGGTCCATAACAGCTGAAAGCCTTTAGTTACAACGCAGAAAGACTGTATCAATTTTACCATCAATTTTTTCCCCCTCGTTAAAGACTAGATTGACCTGCGAGAGGGGAAGAAGGAAGAAGCTGAAGAACTTTTTGATGAATCTGAAGTTAGAGGAATGAAATATCTAAAATGGGAGGGAAAGAATTTGCATTACAAAGCCTAGAGCACAGTAGAAAACACTCAGCATATGCTGTCCTTGAAAGTGAAAAACCTTCATGCTAATGGCTTGTGGATAATTAGTCTAATTCTATAGTCCTAATAGTTGTAGGCAAACTGGATTTATATCTACACACTACAGAAATCTAGATATCAGAGCCTATTTTCTGGGCCCTGCATAGGTTAAGATCTTGAGATGAGGTTATTCTGCATTAACTCAGGACGTCCTAAATGCAATCTTAAGCATCCTTTTAATAGGGAGATGGAGGGAGTTCGGCAGAGAAGGAAAGATAATGTTACCATGGAGACAGAAAATGGAATGAAGCAGCTACCAACCCATGAATGCCAGAAACCATTGGAAACTGGAAGAAATGGATTCTCTCTAGAGTCTCTCAAATAGTCTAGCTCTGTGGACACCTTGGTTTTGGCTCTGTGAAATTAATTTGGGACTTCTGGCTCCTAGAAGTAAGAGAGAACAAATTTTTGTTGTTTAAACCACTAAATTTGTAGTAATTTGTTATAGCATCTCTAGGGAAACTAATACACACACAGAGTGAAATTCTCATTACTTTGTCCAATGTAAAACTGAACAGAAGCATTGTGAGAATTCCCTTTGGGTGGGGTAAGTGGTAGATGTATCATTTCTGCTACATGTACAGTTATGTGCATATATTTATTATTCTCACTATTTCTATTGTCTTACTCTCTACCCACCAGAAAGTCTGATGAGGGTTAATCCTTTCTTTTTCTTCTTGGCTCTTTCCTCCGGGTTTAGCTGAGTAGTAGGCATACAACTGAGCACAACAATGAGCAAAACAAGCAACAAGTGACAAAAGTAGCCAGAAGCCAGGCTGCACCAGGAGCTAAACTGAATACAGTGGTCCACTAACCAGTCTCAGTAAACTAAACAGAGATTTAGGCCAGCAAGATCCCTACACTTGGGATTTCTTTTTTCAGTCCAGTGACTTGCCCTCTAAAACTAATTATGGGATGTGCTTTGCCACGGACACATTTCTTGACAGTTCTATCAGTATGTGCTGGAAGTTCAAGTCGGTATAATAAAGTGTGTGAGTTGCAGTACCTGGCACCATGATTATGGGTTGTAATCTTGAGGTGAAAATGCAGTTCTGGTGCCTGGGCTACTGTTATCTGCTCTACTGAGATGATGTGGGTCTCTGTTCTGATTTTAAACTATAAGATGACTTATCATGACAGAACTCAGAATGAAGGAGACCAGAACACTGCCTGCTCAATGTTGCAAAACTAACCTGGGTGAGGCTCCTTTGTTTGTGCTGTTCTGAAGATAACTGGGATAAAATGACACAATAGCAGTCTCTTAGCTCCTTTACAAAAGGGAACAAAAGAAGTGTCATATAATGTTATCTTGAGAACAAAGATTTTTAGCACTGAACTGAAATTCCAGCTTATATTCCTATTCAGTTGTAACCCAAACAATCTCCCACACTTGGCTGCTAGGCAACTTAATGCACACATAGAGTATGTGTGTGAGAAAGGTAGAGAATCTGCTAGCAGCTCCTAAGCAGAGAGAAAATGGGAGAGTGGCTTTACCTGGGAATCCTCCAAATAGGCCCCTCCCTTGTTTCTACTATTCTGAATCCCTTGGAAGGCAACACTGGGTAGCAACAGTGTTTGTAGACCAGGGCCACGTCACCCAGTGGGGACAGCTATTGAGGTCTCTAACACCAGGCGCAAAGCGATGGGTAAAATAGGTAAGGAGAAATCCTGACACATTGAACCAAGCTCTTCACATCTCCTCAGACTTCTGATCCATTTGAATGAAAGGAAATGTAGTTTTTCAAAACACTAACTTAAGAGAAGTTCATAACATTGGAAATACCAAAGCCCTTGAAAGTAACAGAACAGCTAACCCTGTATCCATCAAATTGGCACTTCCATAAACCATAAAGGTTAAAAAATCCTTTTTTATATCATACATGAAAGTACTAATGTATCCAGGGGCTAAGGCATTTACAACATCTTACATTATGACTAATCAGGACGTAGGACCTGAGTCAACTAAGAAACTCCAGCTCTGCCAGATCGGGAGGAACTTGGACTAGTTACTGCATCTCTCTCTTTCTCAGTTTGTTATTAGTAAAATGACAATGTTATCAAAATTACCTGCCGCAAAAGATCCTTATAAGAATATAATCATGTAAAGTATAGTGCCTGGCATCCAACATATTATAGAGCTTCAACTATGCACAGGGGTTGTTCTAAGACAAGAGATAAGGCAAAGAACAGAAATCACTGCTGTCAGAGTTCACGTTTTACTGTGGAACTTAAATCTTCATAGAAATATTGCAGCATATTTCATAGAAACTAAAAAATAATCCATCTGGTTGTGTATTTTTCTTTGTTCAGATAATGAACAAATAAAATTTTCATTCAGATTTCTCCGCTGGGATGCTCTGGCTTCATGTGAGCTCTCAAGCCTAGTGTTCTAATTTTTATTTCATCATTCCTCCTTACAGCCATTCTGCAAAACTGATTTGGGCTGTGAGTACTCACCCTTAGTGCAGCATAGCTATTTATAAAGTGGGACAAAAGCCAGATTCAGGGAAGCAATTTATTCTGTTCCATCCCCACACTTTTATTCATTCATCTGTTACGCTTAAAAATCAATTAGCAATGTGCACACACTGTATCGACAGCTTTACTTAGATTCTGCTACAGGGCTAGGCCAGTGTGACTGCAGTCTCCCCGGCAAAGGTTCTCTGGGGCAGTGGTAGATCCCAGAAGTTAGTGGAGGCCTCTTTTCAGTGTGATACTGTAAAATGATTTTTAAAAAGTTCTCATGCTTACATTTGCCTTTCTGTGCTCTGCTTTTGGTTCCTTACCTGCCTTTTCTCCCATTTGTCCCACTAGGATGCCACATTTGGGGTTGACCTTTTGAACTTTCTCTTTGTAAAAATATATTACAAAATAATTACAGGTATTACAAAATAATTACACATTTACGGAAAGGTAAGAAGAAATTATCAAGATTCCTCATGTGCCCAGCTTTGAACTAGGTCAGTATCTTGAACTATGACATTAGAACTTGGAAATTCACACTAGCAGAATCCAGTGACCTCAGTAAAATTTCACTGGGACTGATTTTAAAGTAATCATTTTTTACATTTGGAAACCTTCACTTACAATCGAAGTAAAGACTGAAATCCACTGTATGTCTGTATATTTGAAAGTGAATGCTGTCTGTCTGCCTGCCTGCCTGCCGGCCAGCCT
>NW_004524580.1:8264104-8305394 GCF_000260255.1 Octodon degus
CTCCCTCTCCCTCTCCCTCTCCCTCTGTCCTTTGGTTTGGAAAGAAGGAGGAATTATTTTGAGCAACAAGTGGAGGAAGAATATGATGTGTAAATGCTGTTAATAAGTTGTACAATAATAAATATACTTTAAAAAGTATATTGTAACACCAGTGAGATACCTCAAAGGACTAAAGCCCCTGCTTAGGCAAGCTTAGGCAAAGCACAGGAACCCTGGTTCTATCCCCGGCACCACATACTGAGGCAGTCCCAGACCCAGGGCGGGCTGAATCAGCCACAGAATCCAGGTGTGGTAGCACATAGTGTAATCCTAGCACTGAGGAGGCTGGTAGCAGAAGGATCACCACAAGTATGACCTGCATAGTGAGACCCTGCAACAACCAAATTCCATTAAAAAAAAAAAGCATACTGTATCAGATTCTTACTCTTTCCATTCAAGAAAAATGTCTTATGAATAGGGTGCAAAGACAGTAAGTATGTAGAACTGCTTTCCCATCTCAGTATAAGGTCGAGGGGGCGGGAAGTTCAGTGCTTTTAGCAAAATTCCATTTGAAGCATAAAAACCACAGAACCACAGAGTTAGAAGGAACTGTGGGGCCCACCTGTACACAGTACGTGTACTGTGGAAGACATTTCAGGCAGCCTTTTAATCTCAGATGAAAATTTCAGATGATGGACACACATTGCCTTCTGATTCAGCCTTTACCTAGATACCACTCCATGTTTCAAAGCTCTTTACCATCCATCATAGGCTAAAGCTTCCCCCTTTCCTGTGATCTTCATCCGCTGGTCTTAGTCTCACCTCAGGTGGCTTGAACCAGCGAGGAATAAAGACAGTCATTTTTGAAGAAGATTGTTGCCTTAAACAGTCACTTTTCTACAATCAATAATTCAAGTTTTTCTTTCACATGTTTCTCACATACAGAAGTTGCTCTTTCTTGGATGTTTATTGGATCAGAATACCGTTGGGTGATGGCTAAACAGCGCACTCAAGAGCTGGACCAACCTCTTCCCTTGCACCGTAGGACTTAATTACACGAGGATCCCTCCAACCACAGCAGCATGTTTTGTTGCCTCTACCCCCATCCATGTGCCTTATATTACTCTTGGACTGAACTGATATCCCCAAGATTTGTTTTCAAGCTTTGGTATTCAAAAAATCTTTCTTTGCTACTACACATATATAGCTAGTTTTCTGGGTATTGGAGCAGGACTTCATGCAGATACTTATTAGGTCCACTGTATCACTCTACTGAGTTTTTTGATAGCTTGACTCCATCACTATATTTGCTGTTCCTTTTCCCCCCACATTGGCTGCAATCTTAATAAACAGTCCTTAATTATTTTTCTCAAACTTTCTGAGGAACCACTTGGGCATAAAAAGGTGAAAGGGAGACCATTAGAAAGCTATAAATTCTAACTATAACAATTTGACCTATTAATGTTCAATTTTAATTCAGCATTTGGGTGTAAGATTTGTGGCAGGTTGACAAAAGGAGCCCTAAAATATGTAGAAGACCCCTATATTTTCTACAAAGTTGTATTAGGTGACTCAATGTTTATTTGTAAAAATCCCTTGGGGAATTTATTTTGGAGCCCAGGAATAGGAGGAAAAAAGCTCCCAATGATAGTTGAACTGATTTGAGTTCCTGTCTGCCTTGACCTAAAATTTAGGGGGAAAATCAATTTCTCAATTCTTGCATCTATTCTTTACTTCTGTTTATTGATTTCCCCCTTTTCATTCTATTTTATTGTTTAACTTTCTATTTTAACAGTTCTGTATTAAAATGTTATTATTTTGCCTGACATCAAGACACATTCCCCCTCAGTGCATCTAAGACGTAAACGTAACTGACGACATCAATTCGATGTCTCTTCAGATCGTCAAAGGTCCATGGACAATTATTTTATTTTTAAAGTCGGAGACTTGGAAATTATCCTCATAAGATTTCAAAATAAGATTTTAAAATAAGATTTTCTTCAGTTCTCCAAATCATTTCCTTTCCAACTTTGTTCTCAACTGAGAAGGACATAGTCTAAAATTTTTTCATATTAATCTCCCTAAATGGTACTTTTTTTGTCAAGGCAGAAATCATTTGCTCATTTGTTACCTTTTTTTTTTCTTCTTTCATTACAGAGCCAAATATTTTTAAATTAAAAAAAATTTATGTATTTAGTACAGGATCTACAGAGTCTACAGGGTCTCACTACGTAGATCGGACTCAGTGATTCTGTTTTCAGCCACCAAGCACTGGGATTATGCCACCACGCCCAGTCTCAATCGCTGTCTCAGAACACCCCAGGGGCAGGGCTGGCATGGCATGCCAGGGATGGAACCCCGGTCCCTGCACTCTGCCTAAGCAGGCACTTTAGTCTGCTGAACTATATGGCTGGCCTTTAAAGTGTGTTTTTCATTAAATACTACCACCTGCCAAGAATTATTTCGATGGAAAAGATCTCTGAATTTGACATTAAAAATCCAAACATCTAGAACTAAACAAGACTATTTGTACATCTGTATGGAAGTTACTGGATCACAACTTCTCTCATTTCACAAAACTATTTTTAATGAATGCATAATAATTAGGCACTGTTAAAATGTATCTAACTTATTTTTAAGCTATCTTTAAATAAGTAGATTGTGATATATGCTTTCGTTAAATGAAGGTGCAATGTTTTAAGCTGTAACTTTATTTATTTATTGATTTATTGATTTATTGATTGATTATATTTTAGGGAAGGACCTACAGGGTGTTCAGGGTCTCACTACTAGATCAGACTCATAGTGATCCACCTGTTTACAGCCTCCCAAGAGCTAGGATTACAGGCATGTGCCACCACACCCAGTCTCAATTGCCATCTCAGTGTGCTGCAGGGATGGAGCCGTGCTGGGCATGCCCTGGGATCGAAACCCCAGCCCCTGCACCTGCTGACAGGAGCTTTAATCCTCTGAGCTATTTGGCTGGTCCATAAGCTATAACTTTAGAAACCCGATAAACTTTCAGAGTGCTCAGTCAGCATTATATCAGAAAAGCAGCACTCTACCATTATTGCTAAAATAGCACTTGTTATAGTTATTTCAATGAATAAACAATGCTTTGCTTATTAGGAAAATACATCAGAAGTTGATTTTTTTTGGTGAAATTAATGACCTACTAACTAGCACAATATGTTACAAGGGGAACTTACATGGTAAAATTATAGGTTTTAAACATACGTGTGATATTAAAATGTTTTGGAGGTATTAGCTACTTTTTTTTAACCACAGGATTAATGTGGGGGGTGACATCAGAGTTTGATCACTACACCATCCTACTTCCAACTGTTCTTTTAGTAGGATTTCTGGTTGTTTGACACTGAACATAAAAAAAATAAAATCCTGACCTTGAAACAAATCTGACTCAAGTGCGTATTTTTTTCCAGCCTAGCACTGAAACACAGGAATGGAGAGAGAACTGGGATTTTATCAGTTTTACAGTCAAGCTGATTATTACCTTCTTTCTCATGAAAGTTTGCAATAATATACATCTATGTGTAGTAGAATTTGCTGTATGCATACTGTATTTTGTATGGAAGTGGCTAATACATTATCACAGGGGCTGCTAACGTTATGCCTTCAACCTTCTTCATTAGCTGCCCTGCCCTATCAGCGCAGCATATGCTGGATGACCACAGGATGATTCTCAACAGCCACTTTGCCTCTCCACAATTTTCATCAGTGCCCTTACATATCAGCTATTAGTTCTCTTTTCCTAGAGGAAACCAAGTTGGAGGAGATATTAATCCAGAACCTCATGGATACTGAAGGGTAGAACTTGGTCTGCCTGATTTTAGATTCCTTGAGTCCTCCCCTGCCCCTTCCTTACAAGGGCCTGGCCTGGAGTGGATGAACGGCTATGAAATGCCTACAGCTGTGTACTCTGCAAACGTGTGGGTCAACCAGAGGTTCTCTACTCGTTTGACCATAGTTCAAACTCAATTACCTATTAAATTGATGTCTGTACATTTATTGTCTCATTTTTACAATTAGAATTACTTTTAATCAATTTTTCTATCCTCTGTTTCTTTTGCATACTGCTGCTTTTAAGCTTATACCATTTTAAAGCCTATACCCAATATATTCAGCAAACTAAATTTATGTACTGAGGCATAATGACTGTGCGTCATATTTGTGGGACATTGGTCCAGAGCCCTCTACCAGAAAGTTCAGTTAAAACATTCCTTGAAAAAATAATAGTTGTTGAAAGACCAACAGAAAATCTTACTGTGCCAGCATTGCCACATGGAAAAAAAAAAGTAAATACAATGGTTACTTCAGAGTTGGAATGCCGAATGTAAAATATTCATGAACCTATAATTTGATGTTCATTAGAGAACTGCACCATTAAATGAAAAGTTTTGAGTAGTATAAAGCTATTTTTCACACTAAAAATAAAAATAAATTAACAAAATTCAAGATGTAAATGCAGAAGACTTATACTCCCCAATCACAAATTAAATATTACATTCCAAATGCGTATTATTCTAGGTATCATATTCTACACTTAAATCAATATAGTTACAGAGAACCCAAATCTATTGTACATACTATTTTAGGTTCTCTCTCTCTCTCTCTCTCTCTCTCTCTCTCTCTCTCTCTCTCTCTCTCTCTCTCCTGCATCCCTCCTTCCCTCTATTTCTCCTTTCCCCTCTCTCTGTCTGTCTCTTTGTCTCTCCTTTTCTTCCCTTTTGAGACAAGCTGTCACTATGTAGTTCATGGTAGCCTTGATCAGCTGGCCTCAAACTCATGGTAATCCTCCTGCCTCTGCCTCCAGAATGCTGAGATGACAGGCACTCATCTCCACACACACAGCAAATTTTAGGTCCTTAGAAAAGATCCTAGGTTACTGATTAGGTGAACATTAATATATGTCTGTTTCTATTTCTGAAATTTATGTTCTTTGGATATTTATGTCTGTGGAAGTTATGAAGAGATACTTATTCTACTGGACATGAGTTTATTTAGGAGTTTATCTTTACCTCTACACATATACAAGCAATGGCATCCAACTGAAAAAAATGTACACTCCTATTTTTACTTTAAAATGCTATATATTTTAATTACTTCAATGTCATTTGAAAACTGTGATATGTAATAAATAGGAAAAGTAATCAAACTTTGTAGAAGAAAAGCCATTTTCATTATGGCTGTAAATATGCTAAAAATTAAATAAATAAGGTTTAAAATCATGAGTGCATTTTCTTTGCTCTTGTGTTATTATTATATATAAATGTTACAATTATTCTTCCTTTTCAGTTAAGATGAAAGGCACACACACTACAAAGACTTTTACCTTAAAAATGTGTGCCTTTGCTTCTAGCAACTTGAAATCAGTGTGCTCTCCAAACTTTAATTCATTTACAGTATTAGAGGGAAGGGTAATTCTCTATGTTGGCAAAATTTCTTGGACGGTTTTCCAGCTAGCTGGTATCTATCCTACCTGCCCAAGATGAAATGAAGCATAAAAATATAAAATTCATGCTTTTATAGATTCAGTATCCATCAAACTCAAGAAGCTAGTTGGATATAAAATTATGGTCTGTTACAGGATTTCAACATTGAGTTCAGGAATAGCAGCGGGGCAGAGAGGAGGGTTGGGCTGGGGGAGAAAATATGGGGTTATTTCAGGAACGTACCACTCCATTCACGGAGAGCAGCTGGTCTCCTCTTTTGAGTCCTCCGTGTCTTTCTGCCACCCCTCCAGGAATGATGCGAGAGATATAAATTGGGGAGTTTTGCTCTTTTCCTCCCATCACGTTAAAACCAAGGCCTTCATCGGTTTTTGGCAGCTCAACTACACGAGGGTGGGAGTGGCCTTCACTAGCTGCAAAAGCTGCAACTGTTGCCTGAAAGAAAAGATGGTCTTTTGGTAATAAAATGAGAGAAATATGGCCAATCACATGCTTTGCAGGAGGCAGCGGAAGCAGCTTCTTACACTTCTAGAACATCCTGTAGAACAAAGAACACAAAGGCAGGAGCCTGACTGTATTTAGATGCCATCAATAATTCCTTTCTGCAAAGCCCCACCCAGTTATTTCTGGCTTTTTTTTTTAATCATTATGTATGTAGTACAGGGTCTACAGGGTCTCACTACACAGACTGGACTTGTAGTGATCCTCCTGTTTTCAGCCTCCCAAGTGCTGGGATGATAGGTGCGCGCCACCACGCTTGGTCTCAGTTGCCTTCTCAGCATGCCTGGGAGTAGGGCTATTTCTGGCTTTCATTCCCTACGCAAAATCATTGCACATAGAATTCTCTGACAGTCATCTCACTTAGGTGCAAATTCTCTTTCTGGCCTCCAGATAGTTCGGATATATATATATATATATATATATATATATATATATCACCTAGGACTATAATTATCTTATACATCATATGTTGACTAAAGGGGAGCCTAAGGCCAGATTTTATTTTGGATTTTTCTCTTTGCAACACACAGTCTAACTTAGTGATTGCACACAAATGTTCATCAGCAACAAACGGAAGAGCACTCGGGTGTGTATTCCTGAGAACACATATTTAATCTTCCTATTGACAGACAGATTGCGTAAATTAAGGCCTTTAAGAAAATCCAGGATTTCTAACCTAAAACAAAAATTGAAAGGAAACAATAGATTCAAAGAGATTACTATTTCATATCAACATTCTATATTATTTTGTGAAACTTTTTATCTGGCATAGTATTTTTTTTTCTCTCCTACATTCTACTTTAGCATTTAAACTCCTATAGTGACATACGCAAAATGAACAGTCCATAGCTTTATAACTAAGTTTAAAAATATCACTAAATATGGACATAACTTTATTTCAAAATTCATGTAAATCCCTTTAAACAAGCACAAGAAAACAACTTACCATTTGTCCCCACCCACCCCAGAAAAAAATAGCATTTCTGTAGTTTCTACTCAAGAAAAGACGGCCTGCCTGCTTCTCATTTTCTACTTCCCATAGTCTGCCTTCACCACATTTGATCAGATGCCCACTATAAAGTCATTTACTCAACACCGTGAAAACATTGATTCCCAACAACGATACATTCTTGTTCCACACACAGCAGTATCACATCAATTGAGCATTACGCTACTGCCTGCGTTTAGTGACGGACAGTGGATGGTATGGAGATGATGGCTCGTCTTTAGCTGCATGCACCGGCTCATGCAAACCTGGTCATCATGCAGAAGTCTTAATGGCTGACGTGGATGCAATGCAGACAGCCCAGAAAGGACCAGAAAATATTGTGCTGTTGCAACATTATGCTGCTATCCTGCTGTTCTACATGAATAAGAAATGAGAATGGTAAAACACTACACAATTCACTTTCCCCTTAATTAAACCATGTAGGGATCATTTTTCTGAGTGTGTCCAACTTCAGTACAAGCAAAGCGTGATGTGATGCTAATAATACTCTTTCTGCCTGGGTCAAAAAATAAATAAAATGAATCTATACTGCTCAGTTACAGAAAGAAAAACTAAAAAAAAAAAAAAAGAATCAAAGCAAAAAATCAAACAACAGGTGATATAACACAAAATAATTAAATGTAAAATTCTGATTGTTTTCACTGGTTCTTTTCTCTTACATATTATTAGAAAAATAAAAGCTCTTAAAGCCAAGTTAGGTTCTATTATAATATTTCTAAGTTTCTTGAATATGAACTGCATCAAGAAGTTTAGATGAAAACTCCATTTTTTTTTTCCTCTAATGGACTATTTTCCAAAAAATGTCATGATCCTCTTGCTGTATCATTTTCTTTTTTCTTTTTTGTATTTAGTACAGGGTCTACAGGGTCTCACTACGTAGATTGGACTTGTAGTGATTCTCCTGTTTTCACCCTCCCAAGCGCTAGGATTACAGACAAGTGCCACCATGCCCAGTCTCAATCCCCCTCTCAGTGTGCCCTGGGGGCAGGGCTGGCATGGCAAGCTGGGGATTGAACCCCAGCCACTGCTTGCTGCCTAAGCAGGCACTTTAGTCCTCTGAGCCATCTGGCCGGCCCTTGCTGTATCATTTTCATTAGTAGTGTCTCTGTCCTGTCTAGATTTGAGTTGTTAAAGAGGAAGAGCGCTCCCTACCACGGAAGGTAACAAGCCTTCCTTGTAGGTCAATGGCTCATTCCTTAGAAAGTCACTCAATGCTAAACTCTAAACTAAACACAATGAATGTAGATTAGTGGGTTTAGCTGAGCTCACGTCTGACTCACATCAAGTCTGCAGGCCTGTGCAAAGAAACCACACACCAAGTAGGACAAGGGTTCTTTTGGATCAGAGAAATGTGTTAGAAAACCATAGAGTACTTATAAAATGAGCCAGTAGATTTGCTTGTGCCAAATGGACGTTTAGTGATTTTTAATGAGATCATTCTCCTTTCTTAAGCTACAGAAGCAGCAGAAACGTTCAATTTTCCATTAGGATTTTTTACCTGGGAAGTAGTAATGGTTCTAGACTCTGGGCTGCCACTGATGTCTAAATTCTCTTACAGTGTACACACGAGAATACCTGCAACACACACGCGCACAGTCAATTACAGGGTCACCAGGGTCAAGGACTTCTTTAAAGTTATGCAAGCCTTACCTTTGCTGTGGCCCTTGCACGGAATTCGGGACAGCCATTAACTGTTATCGTTTCATGCATATATTGATATACCTAAAATGTTTACATAAAAATGGGTTAGAATATTAATATTAAAAATATTAATGCTTGCACCGTAGACAGTTTTCATTGGGAGACAGGAGTTCCCTATCACAAGTGAAACAGGTCTGAGTTAATATCCTACTCACTTGGAGCCGAATTGGGGTATGGAAGGCATTTATTCATTAGCTTTTAATTTATCTGCCTATATTTGTTACATATAAAGACTCTTTATATTTGGTTTTATAAAAACCATTTCATGAGTAAACATTATTATCATTATATATTGCTGTAGCAATATATAAAGTCAGTTACATACATAGTAATATATTGAATCCTCAAATACTTTAAAACTAGTGTTCTATGCTAATATTCTATGAGTCTGGGATTAAAATATCTTATCTTTGGCCCAAACTGCCAGCATTTTGAAAGGTACATTACTGTTAATGATACACATTCATAAATTTTTATTTTTATAACCACCTACTCTGCAGATCTATTTTGGAGCAGGTAAGATAGTCAATGAACCACTTAAGCTTAGAGATTAAAACAGCATTCCTGAGCACAGGAAAGAAAAGGAAGAGATTCATTGAACTAGTAACACAGGGCAGTACGTCAGCTATGGATTTATGTTAAAATTTAGATGAAATAGTGATAAAATCTAGACTCTGAGGGAAAGTATAGAAAGCACACAGGTTTTGCTGGTTGAACACAACACAGACTTACATTTGAACATTATAGTATAATTCAGGAACTATGAAGTCTTGTTCTACTGTACTGCCCCACTTTCTGCCCACATGAAAAATGGCTGAAGAATAATTAATGGGATCATTTTTATTTGATATAGCACTTCAAAGGCATCTCGAATCTAATAGTTTTTAAATATCAGATATTATTAATAATTTTTATTTTTGATGCAAGAATAAATCTTATTGAAACATGGTAGATAAAATATTTTCTTCAAAACTTCTGGGGATGGAAATATAAAATCTATACCAGTTTTAAAATGCAATATACATCTTAAACTAAGTATTGAGAATGATTTCTTTCAATTTTATGTATTTGGCACAGGCTCTCACTACACAGCTTAGACTTTTAGTGATCCTCCTGTTTTCAGCCTCCTCAGCGCTGGGATTACAGGCTTGTGACACCATGACAGGTCTTGGTGACCACCTTGGTGTGCCCAGGGCGGCACTGGCACTGCATGTGATGCAAGGGATTGAACCTGGGTCCTTATGTTTGCCAGGCAGGTGCTTAGACTGCTGACATAGCTCCACTGCCTTGAATGATTTTTAAAAGTATAATCTGAAGAAAATATTTGGAAAAAATAGAAAAAGGTTAAGTATGCTCTATTATATGGTCATTTTGAATTTGAGTAGTAAGGTTGTAAGAATCTATTGAATAACGCATAGAGGTAAAAACCTACTTGGTATTATGCTGAAGTATTTATCTGAGGGTGACTCATTAGCTATTTTAATAAGGAATAAAATAGGGAAACTGCTATTAAGATTTAAATAGGTATTTTTGCTCTTTCAATTACTCTTATCTCAAATGTTTAAGCCAGAGGTCATGACAGGGACTCCCAAATCTGATTGATTCACCAGTGAAACAACTGCTTCTTTAGCATCCAGGCATAACGTCGTCCTAACATATTTGACTGGCTCATTGTCTCCAAATTCATGTGGCTGGCTCTCTGAGTCATGTTCCCCTGGTGATCTGATTAGAAGGAAACAGACAACGTGGCGTGGACTAAAATTTAAGGACTGTAATTGAGAATCTACCTTGGAGCTCTGCACCTTCATTAAGCAACTCTGGGGTGGTCAATTTCTATGGAAAGTCTGAATGGAGATGAGAACAGTTGTTGAGATCAAATACGGCATCTGCAACGAGGTACTTAAAATTCTCTAGGTTACCAGAAGGTTATATTATTCCCTGCTATATTATTCCCTGGAAGGTGCATTATTTTGTTTTGCAGAGGTTGCTCTTCCATAAACAACTTTATTTATTTGCTCTAATAGCCCATGAAGAGGAAGCTATGCCTTATCCTGCTTCTCTTGTTAATGAAAGCTCTCATATCCGATCCTCTGTTCTACCTCAAGGTATCATCTCTTGCAGAAAGACTCACTTGGTATCAAGTAGGTCTCTCAACCACCAAATACTACTCACCTCAAATCTCTCTGCCAAGTACCTAGTCAACCATTACTGTCCTCTCCTGCCCTTACAGTCAAGTTAAATTCACAAAGTTAAACACCCACAGGAGTCAAACCAATTATAATACCGCAAAACCCTGCCTTCTATTTTCCTCCCACCTGCCTTGACTCCAAACATATCACCCTTGTACATCCTTCTCATGCTGTTGAGAATGCCTTTCCACACAGCAGACAATTCTTTTCCCAAGTTTAATGTGTAGACCAAACTTCTACTTCAAACATTCTATCTGCTTTGTAGTGCTTTCGGCTTTCCTTTAGCAGAGCCCTCTCCCCTTCCTCAGTCCCTAAGCATCTGAATTTGCCTGCTGTTATTGTGCTAATGGTTCTATGGATAGTGGTTTCTATGCTTGTGTTCAAAGATGTTTATGAGAGTAATCATCTAGCAAATAGTTAGGAGGTTACTGTCAATTGATTGAGACACAAGATGATTTTGTAAATCCTGGAGATAAAGTAAATACCTAATGAATTGCACCAATTAAGAATAATTATCCTTAATATTCCAATTGGATTTTTTTCAATTTCATTTTATTCCAATTTTATTTTTATAAAGTAGGGTATACAAGGGCAGTACTGTCTAATAATTGCACAGGCTAGAGAGATGTTTTGGAAACTAGTTAGTTGCAGCACTTTCTCATCTCATTGTAGGATACCAGTCAGCAGTCAGGCAAGTACTTGATTTCTTGGGAGCTTACTTTTTCTACTCGAGAAATCTTTTCATAAAAATCAGAATTAATTTTAAGCCATTCATTAGGACTGAATCAGAACAGGCTGCCCTATGTATTCAGCTAACCAAAAATTAGCCATTACTATTTTTTGTCTTTTTTTGTATTTAAGACAGGAACTACAAGGTCTACGTAATCAGACTCGTAGTGATTCTCCTGCTTTCAGCCTCCCAAGTGCTGGGATTATGGGTGTGCTACCATGCCCAGTCTCAGTTGCTGTCTCAGCGTGACCAGCACACAGATGGGGCTGGTGCAGCATTCGGTGGTGGGGGATCAAATCTTGGCTAGCTGCTGTGCTCTGCCTAAGCAGGCACTTTAGAGTCTGCTGAGCTATCAGGCCGGTCCTATCATTATTTTTAAATTTTCCTCATCTCATTTTCCTATGAGATCATTTGCAGAGAATCTCCTAGGACTAGCAATCTATGAATATTCTTTACAAAAAAAATCATCAAAGGTTGAAGTGCTCAACAGGAGAGATACAGATTATCTCTAGAAGAGTTTTTTGGCAGTGTGTGTGGCCTTTTTGGTTGTCACAAATCAGGAGGAAGGCGAATGATGCCCTGGGGCTTCTGACACAGAGCTGACTGGGGGCCGCTCTACACACACAGGGAACTCTCCCCCACCAAAGATTTAGCCGAAAAACTTCAGTAGCACTGACACTGAGAAAATATGATCTGGGGAACCAAGCTCTATCTTTTCTTTTTTATATGACATACTTAGTAAGGCACACTTGTATAGCACCAAGAATTCTCATAAATGTTCATTAAATAATTTTTGGATGAAAGTATCTTGTTTCTGGTGTACATTTAACAAGAATTTGGGCCAAAGAAGTAAGTGCTTTATATCCACAGGCTCATTTCCTTCTCAAAACACATCATTCGGACTCCCTATTCACAAAAAAAGGTGAAAGATTTATATGATCCGAAGAGAAACTAGAGTATTAAGTGAACCACGGAGGTGCTAGCATGCTCATGACTATGTAACAGATTAATTGCCGAACTGGTACATAAAGTCATACCTAGATGCCTCCAAAATTGTTCCTTATATTAATAGAACAGAATATGAATATGTTGGCGATATATATAAAAGAGCCTGACAAATGTACTAAGTATGGCTTTACATTTTGAGTAGTAGTGTTTAAAAACTCTAGGAAGTCTATTATGTGTTTGTGTGTGCAGATATAGTGGTAACAAATACAATTCTGAAGCCATCAGATTTTTTTTTACTCCAAATGGGAGTGAAATAGTATTTTAACTCCTTTTATGATAATAGCGAACCAAGATTATGTGACATAAATCCCATGTTGTTATAAATCTTTTCTTCCTATGAATGATGTGAGATGACAGGAGTCATAATCTGGTTACACAGTCAGGGTAAAGTCTGAAGATATTCATTTTGTTCCACTATTTGTGTCACCTTATGACTTCTTTGTTCTTTCATTTCCTAAGAGACAGAATGTATCCCTGTCAATCATAATTTTCAAGGACAGATACAAAATTTGAAGAAAGTTACCACGGAAAGCAAAAGCATTTTATCAGATACCTGGAGAGAGTTCTTAAACAGAAAAGAAGAAATGGTTAGATAAGCTTCTATGAGTGGCAGTGGGGCTTGGAGGCCCCTAAATCTTTTGGGTACCACATCTCTAACTTCAGCAAGAGCATTCCTAGACCATCCATTGGGCAGGCTGGGCTCAATTTTCAGTCCAAGTCAAGTCATGGGCTTCAGTACAGGGTTTCGTCTTTTATTTCCACAACATCAGTTTCCTATCCTTTAACTAATTTCACAGATTCAATTGCATTTTGCATATTTAGAATTTATTCCAAGCTAAAGAAACTTTACAAAGATAGATCAGTTGAATAAAGCAATGGAGATGGGGTGAGTTGGTTCAGAAAGTTCATTCATTTGTCCTGCTCATATATATTTTGGAGTTATTCTAGGCTATGTGTAAAACATCTGGGCTGAATTATGAGAGGAAAAACAGTGCTGTTTCTAAAACTTTCAAAGAACATTAAGTTTTAATATAAAGTGGCAATTTTAATTTTTTATGGATGACTTACATTTTATTTTTCTTTATAGTAAAAAGCAAATAGATTACTTTTTATGGATGGAAATGTTATCACTGAGAGAACAACAAGTAAAACTGAAGTAAAAGCTTTATGTTGACTTTGGTGTATGTGCCAAGTTTAAAACAGCATTCCTATTTAGCAATAGTTAAGCTAAACAGCTAAAATTGTAGGAGAAGGATTTTGGCTTTTGAGTTTCCATTTATATCAAAGCCAGAGAATATCACAATATAAACCTTCTAATGCACAATATTCTTGATCTTGAAAATTCTGATTGCTTTAGAGAAGAAGGAAGGCAATGGCAAAGCTATTTTGTGAGTCTCATCTTGGATCTGTTTCCTATCAGAGAATTTAAGCAATCTACCATCTGCGTAACTTAATTTTCTATTACATAAAATCCTATCAAAGAGTCAGCCAAAGAAGATAAAGTATGTGGTTTCATAAGCCTAACCCATTATTCTCATTATTCTCTTATTATAGTAGTTATTATTTCTACTATTATTATTCCATGAGCATTTAACACTAGCACTGGGAGGAAGCCATTAGAATATTGATGCTCAGATAGCAGTGAATTCAAAAGATTTTTTTTGAATTTAAAACTAAATTTTGATTGTTCTTTTACAGAATAGTATTTTGATATTACTTCAAAATTCTTATGTGAGGGCTGGGGAGATAGCTCAGTGGTCTAAGCACCTGCCTGGAAAGCTCAAGGACCTGGATTGGATCCCCGGTATTATATGCCATGCTGGCCCCAGAACTCAGGGTGTGTCATGCTGGCTGCCAAAACTGGGCATGGTGGTGCACGCCTGTAATCCCAGTGCTGGGGAGGCTGAGACAGGAGGACCACTATGAATCTGAGCTGCATAGAGAGACTCTGTACTAAGTAAATAAATAAAGGATTAAAAATAATTTTTATGTGAGGTGGATGCTAGGTGGGATCATCTCGCACAATGCCCATCTCATCTGTCCAGGCACAGGACGCGGTTCTCCCTAAGAAGAGCTCAACTACAGCTGGAGAGAAGCTTCTGGAGAGAGGATGTTTCATTGGTGCTGTGTTGTCTTTCCCATCTTCTACTCCTTGTCCTAAATGTGCATATAACCAACTACAGCTAGAGCCCCAAACTTCTAGAAGATGGACACGAAAGTGGATAGCTATCAAATTTGATTATTTGGGGGTCCTGAACCTAGGCAAATAAATGTCTTTCCTTTTTTTTGTGTGATAGCAGGGATTAAACTCAGGACCTTACACTTGCCAGACAAGCTCTTTTTTTTTTTAATTTTATTTTTATTTTTGGTGGTATCAGGGATTGAACTCAGGACCTTGTGCAAGCACTTAGCTCCCTGTCCCCAGGGAAACTCTTATTCCACTGAGCTATCTCCCTGGGCCTGTCTTTCCCACTTTAATGAAGAAAATTGTTCATTTGCTTAAGCCAGTGAAGTTCAATCTTCTGCTATGTTAAGCCAAAAATATTCCTCATTGCTATATTTTTCAGGTAAACTTCACTTAGTACTATGCTATCTTTAGACTCTTACTTCTTCCAATGTTGTAAGGTGTAATTTTGTTCACTAAAAATTAGTACAGATTTGTAAGTAATTGGGACAAGAAACTGAGTGGATAGACCAAAGTCATAGTTTTAAGCAAAAGCAGAAGCTAACTCTTTGAAACCACTAAGAAAATGGAAAGATAGGTCAACTGGGTAAAAATACTTGCAAAACAAACGTGTGCAAGTGATAAAAGCTTGACATCAAGACTCTCTAAAGAACTCTTAAAAGCCAATAATAAGAAACAATATTAAAGTAGATGAAGTACTTGAACAAGCATGTCAACAAAGAAAATTTATGGGTAGCAAATACAAAACAACAGTCACTAGAGATGTTCAAATAACAACTGTAATTAGATTCAAATGCACAATTATTAGAGTGTGTAAGTTTCAAAGAACTGACAATGTCTAGCGCAAGAATGCTGAGCAACTGGAACTTGGACACACTGGTAGTGAGCATGCCAAATGGGCACATAAAGTGGCACAGCCAGTTGAGAAAACAAGGTCACTCTTTTGTATAAAGCAAAACCCACATTCACTGGGACATCTATTTATCCATTCCTAACTACATTTTTACATACCTGCATCTAGTTGGACACAGTCCAAGTAGCCCTCAGCTGTTAATGGGCACTCTAATGGAGGTGTAGACAAGCAATGGAATCCGACAAGGCACCAGAAAGCAGCCCACAACACACACAGGAAACAGTGTGGACAAAGTTTAAATGCACTTTGCTAAATGCAAGAAGCCAGATTTGACAGTGATGGACGGGACACTATGAGAAAGGCGAAACAGCAGGGACAGAAAGCCAATCAAAGGTTGCTGGACACCAGGGATGGGGACAAGCCTGACACAAATTTTGGGGAGTACTGGAAGGATTTTATGTCTTGAAAATGGAGATGATTTTATCATCATGAGTGATTCTTAAAACTCTCAGAGCAGCACACAACTAGGGGATCTAGTAGAGCATACACGTTATACTTAATATACTGGATTTTTAAATATACTTAAATTTTAAAAGAACAGAAATTTTTTTTAAGATATGGGAAAGCAAGAAGGATGTTTTTAAAAGAATGAAAATATTCAAGAATTTTATCATGATTTTGTAAACTGAAACTTTGAAACATAAGGTTTACATATACCTAAGTAAGCATTTAATATAACAAAGTGCCATTAATTCTCTGTTCTTCCGTTTTATAAATGTGGAAAACTTTAATGAGTAAAAACATCTTTTGATCTTTGGATGCTCCAAAGATTTTGGAGTGGCTCATTATGGGTATATTGGCTTCCAAAAGGTTAAACAGAACTACTACTAAAGTCAATTAGTATCAAATAAAGCCTTCTGGATTGGAAAAAAGGAATTAAACCTCTCTTCAATCTTACGAGAAAAAATGAAAATGCCACTAGATCAAGTCATCTCCACATAGAAAAATGTGGAAAAACAAATATATTCAGAGTTACCAAGCAAATGTATGACAAAGGCCAATAGGGAAAATGATATGGTCTGAATCATCAGATTTTACTATGCTTTATAGCTTATTAGAGGGGCAACTTTTATTAAGAATGTCTGTTCTTACAATAAGAAAAATGTCAGAATTAAGGTCGATGTCTAAATCTGTACTTTTAAAATGGATTTCTGGATTCCTCAGATTTTGAAACTCAGAAGTTGAATAAAGAAAAAGTTATTTGGTGAGGTATCTGATTTTAAAACATTAAATATCTTTATAACATTGAAAATAAAGACTGAACTTCCCATAGTCTTCTATAATTAAAGACCACCTGAGTAGTTGCATAAGATTCATAATGCTAAGCCACATGTGCTTACAACAGTATAACATAAACTTGCAGGCTTTCCGAAGGAAGATTCTAGGCCAGGGAAGTATGGTAAGTGAATCTGTGAATTCTTTTTCACTTTAATTGCATTTAGCAAGATGGAATCCATGTCTACAAAATTGAGTGCCCTGATCTGAATGTTTACAGTTTAGTTGATATGACTTGAATAAAATAGAAATTACATTTTAAACCACAAGAAAATCTTATTTTAGAATATATTGCAGAAATAATGCCAGAACAATGGAAAACTGATTTATCCACAAAGGAAGAGATGTTCCAAAGCCAGCTTTTGCCTTGAGTTACTTTTTCCATTTCAAAAAAAATGGCAGTACATCTAAGTCTTATTTACAACAACAGCTATGCATTTTTTAAATGTATGTTTTCATATGCTTTTGTAACTGGTAAACAAAATGTTGTTTAAAATTATGTTGCTAGATTTCCTATAAGTGAAGAACTTAAAGAGTATAAACTCAATGCTTGCCCCCAGTCGTTTTTGGCAAAATAGAGAGCCAGGGAGACAGGTCAGTAGAATAAGCACCTGCCTGGCAAGCACACAGGGTCCTGAGTTCAATCCTCGGTCCAACAACAATAACAACAAGAACAACAAATGTTTTGGCAAAATAATGAAAAATAAAAGCAAATGGGGCACATGTTTCACAAATCCTGTCTTTTACAGTCAGATCATTAAGACTCAAATCAAACCAGAAAAAAATAGTCAAGGATACGATTTCCTCAATAAGACTACATTTCTGCAACAGTCACTAATTTGGATAAAAACATGCTATCCTTGGACATAGGCAACACCCACAGGTATTAAAGACTTAAAGAGTATCTCTATTAGGTTGAACAATTTAAAGAGAGGATACAACACCAAGGAAGATGTTCTCTGGAGTTACTGGTGACATCCACATAGCTAGTGACATTTCTTCCAAGAGTGGGCTCAGGACTGGGTGAGGCAGTGTCCCCCTTGGCTCAATGACAACCATTACTTCACTGTCCATCTAAACCATGCTGCCATAGTATCAGTACATGCCTTTAGCTATGCAGTGGTTCCTTAGTACTGAAGAAGAAAATTCAATTCACGTTTTTAAATATCACTATTGAATTAAAAATCTAAAATCAGTCTTACTACAATATCCTTTTCTTCAATTACATCTTGCCAAGACGCGTCTCATAACAAAGTCATCAGTGGGATGACATTATTTAAAAACAAACAAAAACACTGAACTTGAAGACTAAAAGCAAATGGTATATTTTTTGGGGGGCAGCAATGAAGCCTCAGCCGTATCTTTTTTAAAAAATAATTTTATTGAGAAACAAATAGCAATGAGACAGTTTAAAAACCGATTAGCAGGACAGTTTCAATAATTAATACATTGCATATTATTGTCCTAGTGGTTATTCATTGTACAAGATGCAGACATGATATCCTGCCCACAAACACCATTAGAATACATCTTTTTATTCATTGAATAAGAGAATGTAGCTGTATATCTATCTTAAGTATTTTGAATATACAGATACAAAATGGTTGTTCATTTGCATCCCCATTTTTTTCTTTAGCTTTGTCAGAGAAGGGTATTCCATTGTCATTTAAATATTATAGGTGCATGAATTCAGCAAAATAATCCAATATAGTGCAGCAGACCATAACAGTAGTGGGTTTTCTGTAAGACTGGCAATGTCAGAAGTTGTTGACTCAAGCCTTTTACAGCTCAGCATATTAATTATGGCTTTACTTTTTATACTTCGTGTTTATACTTTTCTGCTGGATGGTTAAGACCAAGATAAAGCAAGACCTATATAACAAGAAATGTAGCTTTTGTATCTGATAAGGTCAGTCAAATCCCCCTATCCTGAAGCCCTGTCCTGCAGTTTGTATATCCTCTGTCTGTGTCAGCCATATGGATGCGTCATGGCCATTGTTTGACCAATTTGCTCTCTGTGAAAGCCTGAGAGAGTGTTTTCCATGTGACTGAGTCTCCACATGACTCTCCTTAGGCACACTCTATATCATCAATCACTTCCCTCTGTGGCTCCATAATCTCTCTGATCAGAAAATTTGGGACACAACTGAGTTACATGATGTTACAGTACAGGTTCTCATATGTCCTGAGTCTTCACTGACCTTGAAAGGCTAGGGCCAAATTGCTGGCTGTCCTTGAAGCCCTCTTTTTTTCTCTAATTTTTAGTCTGTAAATTTAGGTTGTTAATCCTCCAGAAGAGAAGCTTATTGTTATTACCCTACAACATAGGCGGTTGAGATTAATCTCACTATCTGGCTGAATATCAAACATCTTAGGCATATCATGGAACAGGTATTTTCCATCAAGTATTCATATGTTAACCTTTAAGTCCCTACAGAATATGAAGAAAAAAATTAAAAATATAAATATTTTAAAAATATAGGAATTAACAATTACATATTTTTACACAGAAGTTTAGAAATCTAACTATATATAGCATTGTATTTTTTTAAATTAATTTTATTGAGAAATAGCAATGAGACAGTTTCAAAACCGATTAGTAGGACTGTTTCAATATACATATTGTTCTCTTCATAGTGGTTATTCATAGTACAAGATGCAGACGTGATATCCTGTCTAAACACTATTAGTACCAATCTTTCTTGTCATTGAATTAAGAGAAAGTAGCTGTATATCTATCCTATTTCCTATATACAGATACAAAATGGTCCTTCATTTATATCCCCTTTTACTGTTTAGTTTTATCAGAAATGGGTATTCTATTGCCATTTAAATATTGTAGGTGCATGAATTCATAATTACATACTATCCCTATGCCTTATAGCCATTGCTGGTGACAGTGAGGTAATGCTGACCTATTTGATTAAGGTAACGTTTACCAGGTTTCTCCACTAATTTCTTTCTTTTCCCCTCTCCCTACTGTACTCTTTGAGAGCAGGACAGTCCTGTGACACTTTTTTTTTTCTTGTCTCTTGTTTTCATTTATCATCCTTTTTTTTTTTTTAAACAAAAACTTACTGGAGAGACAGTATGATAGTAATTGGTATGTCATGACAAACAGCATGTATTTAGAAGATCAGAATGACAGCATTCCAAGCATGACCCTACTATTACACATTACTCTCTTCAGTGCATTTGCTTAGTTCACAGGTAACCGCATATATAATTAGTGAGCCTCAGAAATATCAACAGAGAAGTTACATAGTGAATCTGGAGTCTTCCCAAGTTATAGGTGGTTTGGAAATACTTTGAGTTTTCCAAAAAGCTGTTGTAATGATATCAAAAACAAACTTATGCAACCGCATGATGACTAATCAACAACTAACCATTATATTATGAACTATCAATATTCTTCAAAGGTTGATAACAGAATCCAGAGTTTTTATATATTTACCCATAAGACCTGGTATAGAATTTTTAAAAAAGGTATGCCTGCAAAGAAACAGGACAGTGTGAACCATGTACAATATAATAGTTCAAGATGCAGTGGAGTAAGCAATCAGATTTCAAAGAATGTTTATTCATTGTCTACTGTCCTATGACAAATGACTCTAAAACTTAAGAGGCTTAAAAAATGCACATATGCCCCTTGTATACACACACACACACACACACACACACACACACACACACACGAGCACACACATATCCCACCACCACCACCACCACCATCACCAACCCAGTCCTCCCTCACACATTTTTGTCTCTGTACCCCTGCTTATTTGCTGCCCTAAAACTTCTATGGAAGGAAGACCTGCTCATGGGATTGGCCAGCACCTGATGGGGGAATGAGGCAAGGGTTTTGCTAGCAGTCCTGAAGGGTGTTTGCTGAATGTGGGCAGCCATGAGATGCATCATTTTCTTTTCCTGAATCCATGTCTCCATCAGGGACCTCTCACTTTCCATGTTACCTCCATAGCCAGCCATATTATATTCAGACTTGAGTAAAAAGGTTTGCATAGGTTTCTGGGACCAGGCTTTGTCCTCAAATCTGTATTTTACCAGCAAGGGTTGGATTAACAGAGGGTTTGGATACTCTGATGCTAACAAAGGAGAACGTCTGCTGTCTGTCAGCTTGCGGCACTTTCCTTTAGTGCTGAGGGTCGCTAATGCCTGAAGGCCGTACAGTGCAGGTCAGGAATTGAGCTCTCCTACATCCTGGGTTCTGATATCATCCTAACAGAATTGCTAATGGACGTCTATTTCTTCCAGCCCACATGTGTATTTCCAGTTCAGCTACATGACTCAGATGTTCTTCTGGCAAAGAAATACATGCCATTTATGACTTGCTTCAAAAGATAGCAACTATAGCTGCAGCAAAGTGAAACTCTAGTTGTCTGTAACTCGTGACCATGTCTTACAATGAATTTATGTGAAAATGGTTCTACTAGAGCAAAGAAAAATGTAGGCTCAAATTGCAAGTGGTCTCCAATCTTGGACTTAGATGTAGATGAGAAAAATGTTGGATGAAGCCATTGCTTTAAACATCTAACCATCTGCCTAAGCAAATTACAAAGAAGTGATGGCTTTTGCTCAAACATTATTTACAGTTGAATTCTCACTAGAAAGTCATATTAAAAAACCTTTCTAGCCTCTTATCTTGTAAGTGACGTGAAAAGAGATAAAAAGATCCTCATGAGTGGTATTCTGTAATCACTTGGCAAAGAGAAGTAATGCCTTCTTGTGCCTCACAGGAGATGACATATCCTTCAATTTGTTTTTGGTTTTGTGAAAACTCAGTAGGGAAGGATCAGGACCATGGGTATGTTGCATAACACACTCCTCAACATCTCTACTGAGTCTTAAATTTCCAGAAGTTATTTTTATCCCGTTTTAAGTGAATTAAAATGACTATGCCATAGACTTAATTTTCCACAGAGAACAGAAAACACTTTGTTCAGTTTTATGGCTTCACAACTAATTATTCTGCTTTTATATAACAGAATAATTAGTTGTGAAGCCATAAAACTGAAGAATGACTCCAATTTTAAAAACTGTGACATTAACCTTTAACTTCAGTGCTTACTTTTATAATCGGCTTAAATTTCCAATGTGTTCTAAAACATATAGATTTCATAAAGTAGTACATATTAACTTGGGAAAACAATATATTCAAGGGGAAAATGAAACCAAAAATTTCCAGAGTCCACCTGGCAGATGGCCAAACTACCAGGCAGCAATCTCTTTCCTTGGAGGTGTCCAAAAAAAATTCTCTGAAGGCATCTATTCCCAATACTGTCCTTGTTACATAGCAAAAATCCCCTAAGACAGGAAATGGTGGAGAGAAATTTTGGGAAGATGTCATTCCCAATTAGTGTAGCATTTTTCAGAGGGACTGGGTTATCTCTCTGCTGATTTTGGGCAAGAGTCAAACAAGGTTTGGCTTAAAATCTCAGTCTTTTTTAGTTTTTGAACTGGATTATGATGCCATGAAATCCCATGAAGATCCTCAAAGCATTAGCACAGTAGCTCAGCTCAAAAAGTTTGAAAGGATTGTAAAATCAGTTTCTATTTAAAATAGCTCTTTATCAGAAAAATTGTCCAATCATTTTAAAACCATTAAGTATATTCTGTCATTGTCCCACGAGTCATAGCAATTAATCAAACCAACACCAAAGACAAATTTAACTTACTACAAAGAGCCAACCTAATTATTCAGTTGGTTGAATTAAAATTCTTCTAGTCAATAGTAAGGTTGCCAGATAAAAATATAGGATTTTTCCAATTAAATTGGAATTTTAGATGATAAGGAAAGAACTACTTCTTTAAATATTTGAGACATAGTTAATACTTCGCAGCTAATCTTTCATCATGTGGATTGCACTTGAGAAGGAGACTTTCACCATTTGATAGGCAAGAGAAACTGAAACACAGCTAAGGTCTAAACTTGAGAATGGGTTGTTCTAGGCAAGAAAATGTCCAGTTCAGTGACAGCAAAGAATGTGGGTCATGAGTTGAATTTCAGACAACGTTAGTTAAGTTCTGCAAGAGACATTTAGTAAAGCACTGATTATGTAGGTCTGACATTCAGTACAAACAGAAGACATAAGGTGTAATTTGTGAGTCACCTCTTTAATTAGCTTAAAAGTCCTTTGTGTTTATGGCATCCTGTCTGAGAAATTTAGAGTGGTGAATTAGGATTCACAGGGGCTCTGGACATCTATTACGTAATTCTATTTATTTATCTTAAAAGATTAGTCTCAGTCTTATACTGAACCCAGTAGGCCAAGACAGACAGACAGACAGACAGACAGACAGACAGACAGACAGACAGACAGAAAAATATCATTGCTCACATAGTTCACAATCCAATTTTTTGTTTTGCTTCTGCACAATCCCCAAAATTGTGACATCTCAGTGCACGTTCATGCTTATCTCCTTAAAGCTTCATATTAACTCTCATCTAGATGCATCATAACTCATTTAATCAGTCCAATAATGAGGAATTTTTGTGCTCTTATAATCTGGAATGAAACTCAACTTTGGATTTTATAAATGTGAGATTATCTCCTTCAGACATGCTTTTGAAGTGGATTACTAAATCAAAAGTATATGCATTTCCGCTGTTGACAGATTCTGTTAAATTGCCCCATTAACAAGTTTTGGCCAACTTCAGCCAAAAGACCAAAGCCAGTCTGGTGTCTCCAATAACTACAAGCACAAGCAAGGGAACCAAAGAAATTTACATCAATCAGGGAAAGATAATTTGTGGTCTAAAATCTGATCAATATGGGAAAGAATAAACTAAATATAATATATCTCTATGATGAAAGAATTAAAAATGAACTGCTGATTTTATACAATAATATGAATAATCTTAAACTGTTGTAAGTGAAAAAAATTAGACAGTGCATATATTATATAATTTTATATATGTGTTTAGGTTTGTAAAAGCAATTTTAAAATTTTTTTTCTAAATACTTGTGCAATATTCTACAGAATATTTTTTTTCTCTAAAGAAAAATAGTGGAGCAATATTCAGTTTATAATTAATAACAGTCAGTTTTAAAAAGGTTTATAGTCATATCCAATGTAGATAAAGGCTTATGATAATATTTCAGAAAATTTATCAAAGAAAGAATGGATGCCAGACATGTCATTAAAATTATAAAACAAAACGTTTGTCAGTTCATACTCCAATTATTACCAATGTCGCTGGGCCTTTCCTCTAGCAAAACAATGACTGGAACAGTGCCGCAAACAACTTAATTACTATTCTGCAGCTGAATTGCTCAGTTTCTGTCCTGTCCTGATGGGATTTATTTTCTTGTCCAGAAAAATGAGTCCATACAAATCCTTATGGTTCAGTCACGCTTTTGAATGGACCACTCTCATCTCTAAGTAATACTTGCAGGAATGGAATCCTACAGAAACCAGAACAACTGGATAAACTATACATTTCCTTGGATTTGGTTGAACCAATTTGCTTATTCTTCAGAGATGTCATACGTTTTGCATGCTCAGAGGAGCAGATTAAGATATGCTGCTTTCAGGTCCATCCTCCTTAGGTTTCTGAACAATTTTTCCAGCATGAATACCATGGAGGAAGGCAGTATCCTTCCTTCCTGAACAGGAAAAATCAGACGGCTGAAGTTTTCAGGCTTCACCCAGTCACAGATCCTTTCTCTATGGATCAAAGGTATCAATTCTGACATCACATTCCTCTCTGCTGTCTCCTGTAGTAGACATTGGGGTGTGGAAATGCAGTCTGAAAATGCTATTATACGTGCCTTCAGTTTCTGACAACCTTCTCTTCACTGACTGACCTTTGGAGAATTGCATCTTCTCATGATTTGCAAACTAATCTCAACACTGGAATTCAGAGGATAATTTCTGTATCTGGTTTTCTATTCTATTTCTCAGTGCTAAGGATTTTTCTGTCTTTGGTGGCTAGTAAGGTTTGAGTATCTGCATGTGCCTCTTCCGGGGATCCATGTCACTGCTTGATCTTTTCTGAGGATGAAAAGCAGCTTCCTCTTTAGGTCTCATGTGGTGACCATGGTGGTCAGGGGGCTGGTGACACAGAGAATAGCACACTTCTAGTTTCACCTCACAGGAAAAGGTCACAATCCTGTTGCACCACAAACTTATTGATTCCTGCCTCTTACTCTTGCTTCGGGTATGTGAAGTTGACAGTTTCGTTCTTCCCAGCTGGGTGTTCCTGCTGAAATGCTCCTCCTGGCACCAGTGATGCTGAACAGGCCAAGGAACCTGTCCTCTCAATCTGCCCAGAAGCGCTGCATGGATGTAGGAGTGACGTTTGATAGTGATGAGGAGTCCCTCCATGGCTACTCCAATTGCCACTGAGCTGTGACTGCATGTTTGTCTTCCTTCTGGAAGGTTTAGATCTGAAGGTGCTCTGTAGTGAGAAAGAGGCACACCCTCAGAAAGCACCCTCTAGTGCTCCTGTCATTTTGTCTTTATGTACTTGAACTTGATGTCCCTTGAGGCCATTGTCCTCAGTTACACAAAGGACCCAGATGATCTCTGCTTACCATCTGCAGCCAAGGGCACACCTTTAGGGTGGCCAGCTGTCCTGGGCAGCTCAGAGCACACAACGCCAGGCTGGGCAATTCTGATGGTCCAAAAACAGAAACAGCTCCAGGAGACTATTAGTTCCCACAGTGAGAAACTCTGTTGTGTGTTTAGGAGACAGGAATTAGAGGATTATTTTTTAATTCTTCTGGATTTTGTGCATATTTAAAAAAACCTTTCTCCTGTGAATATTTATCTCTGTGAATTTAACTCTTAATATTATAAAAGCACCATCATGCTTAATCTTATAAACACATCATAAATATTTATGAAAAGATTATTGAAAAATGAAAGGTACTATGGTCTGAAGGCCTGTGCACCCCACTCCCATTTATAGATGAAATTTAATTACCAATGTGGTGATACAGGGATCATTTCAATACTTTTTAAGATAATGGGCATGCAGCTTTCAAAATAGTGACCTAAAAGATTTTATCTTTTTCTCATAAAGTGGCCAGACAGCTGAGGTTGTGTGTCTCAATTATAACCAATTCTTTCATCCTCTACCAACAATACAGTGAGATCAGCACAATTTGGTCCATGAAAGTTGAAAAAGTACTTTTGTCCTATTTCATGATTTATAGGTAGTCTATAAAATCATGAGTTAGGATTATGTGCATGATCCATCTGTATCCTTTGAGTTGATCTGTCTTCTCAGTTGACTATACTGAAGTGAGGGCTACCATTCTTTTGCATTTAGTAATGATTTATAAAATCTCTGCAAATGCTGATTTAGTAAACACTGAACATTTTCTTCTAGGGAAAATAAGAGGATTATGTTCCTGTTTTACTCTCCAGTCACATTTTTACTAACCAATCAATTACTAAACTTGTCATATGTGTATCTTTGCTTAAAATTTTTTTTTTGTATTTTGTGCACAATGTTGATTCAATATTAGTAATGCAAGATCAACGGCACCATAATGTATGCAAGTGAAGCTCTTTTTGCAGATGTATCTTCTCTGGAATGCACATATGAGACTTCCTGTGCATAGGAGCATTGACAGCCCTTCAGTATGGATCATTTTAACAGCAAAGTCACCAACAAAAAGCCTACAAATGTAGGCTTAATGTCCTGATGAACAGGACATTAAATTGATGGTGAGGAACACATCTGTTAGCAGGATAAGAACTGAAACAAAAAGGCAGAACGTCACCTTGCTCATCTTCAGCTGAAAACTTTAGTGAGTGTAATTAAAATGAAAAAGTTTCCTTTCCCCCCAAAAAGATCCTGCTGTTTGAAGAATTCCAGATCAGTCTTGCTTGCCACTTTGTGTGAAAAAAACTGTGCGTTCTCTCCTGTGATCTATTATCTTCAACTTAAGATCCTGGCATCATGCTTGTCTAGGTAATCTCATAAATGGATATTAGGTTCATGAAACAATCATGAGGTCCTGATTTGTAACCAAAGATGAGCTCTTGCTCTTAAATACAAGCACCTTCAATTTTAAAATGAGAGAAAGAGTGAAGGAGGGGGAATTTCAGGACGCTGGCTGACAGCTGACTTTTTTTTTTTTGGTGGAAGCAGGGTTTGAACTCAGGCCCTTGTGCTTGCCAGGGAAGCACTTATTCCACTGAGCCATCTCCTTGGCCCCTGACAGCTGACTTTTGTTAGAGTTCAATTTAAATTCATTCACTCAAGAGCTAAACTGATACAAATGATGATTTTGTTTCTTACTGATTAAAATAGATCATTCAAATAGAGCAAGAAAATGAGCATAATTGAGCATAGTTTGTTTATAAAGTCTAAAAAAAATTCAAGGACTTGTTCTACAGAAAGGCAGCCAATATGACTTCTCAAAAATGGCACAGGATTACCTGCCAGAGGTACAGGTAAGCACACTCAGAATGGCTTGAATGACCATAATGCAGAGGCTTCCTGACCTTCTACTCTGATGGGTCAGTCATTCTAGAAGGAAAGAAAAGCAGCCCAAGGAAACTGTCTTGGTGGTAAAAATGTTTTGTAGGGGAGATGGCTCAGTAGAAGAAACACTTCCCTGGCAAGTAAAAGGGCCTGAGTTCAATTTCCATTTCTGGGGAAAAAAAAAAAAGGGAATAAAAAATGTTTTGTAAGGGAGAATATTTCAATGTCTGATATGGAATTTTTGTGTCTTGTTAACAGAAACAAGTGATATAAAAATTATGAATAAACAACGCAAAAAATTATGACTAAGCAACATACATCTGTCTTTCTCACTTCATCCTGTGCCCCATCTGGTGGCATATGAGGGTTATAATGTTTAAGTAAAGACATCCTTTTGCATGTCAGGTGGAACTTCTATTTTTAAGAGCTAACTGATGAAGGTCTTGGCTTTTAAATATTGAAATGCTCTTTTTGTTGTTATTTTGGTAGTGTAGTAAGCAAGAGTTCTACGATTCAGCTAAATTCCTAATTCTAAAATATTCTTTTGAAGTAAAAGAACAGCAAAGATTCAGTTTTACCTGAAGACATATACAGTATTTTGATTTTTAAAATCTTCAGCTGAACTTGTAGTTTTCACTTATTTCAAGTAAAAAAGATTTGTTAAGGAAAAACTGGCTCTCTACATGCTGAAAACTAAAACTTGAACCAGGTCTATCACCATGCACTAAGCTAAAGTCAAAATGGATTAAAGATCTGAACATTAAAACAGAAACACTCAATCTCCTAGAAGAGAGTGTAGGAGGAACTCTTGAGGACATAGGGGTAGGCAAAGAGTTCATGAACAAAAATCAAATTGCACGGGTAACGCTTGAAAGAATTGAAAACTGGGACCTCCTCTCATTGAGACGTTTTTGCATGTCAAAAGAAATTATCAACGAAGTGAAAAGACAACCTACAAATTGGGAAAAAACTTAACTAACAAGCACTCAGACAAAGGTCTGCTCTCTAGAATTTATAAAAAACTAAAAAACATTAGCACCCCAAAATTTTAAGACCCAATCCAGAAATGGGCATCTAAGAAGAACACACACTTCTCAGAGGATGAATTTAAAGAAGCGAGTAAATATATGAAAAAAATGCTCCACATCACTAGCCATCTGTTAAATTCAAATTAAAACAACATTGGGATATCATCTCACCCCAGAAAGAATGGCTATCATAAAGAAATCAATCAATAACAAATGTTGGAGAGGCTGTGGGGAAAAGGGAACCCTTTTCCACTGCTGGTGGGAATGTAGACTGGTGCATCCATTATGGAAATCAGTGTGGAGACTCCTTAGAAAACTAGGACTGGAAATCCCATTTAAACCAGCTATTCCTATACTGGGAATTTTCCTGGAGGATCTGAAAACATCATATCGTAGTGATATGTTTGTGCCTATGTTTATAGCAGCACAATTTGTGATAGCTAAATCTTGGAAACAACCAAGATGCCTGTCACCTGTGGAATAGATGAAAAAGATGTGGTATTTTTATACAATGGAGTATTACTCAGCTATAAAGAATGATAAACTCGAGGCCTTCATATTTAAGAGGATGTCACTTGAAGATATACTCATAAGTGAAATAAACCAGACCCACATGTGTGAATATTGTATATTCTCCCTAGTATAAGAACTCAAAAGAAGAAATACAAATAGAAAGGTCTAACACGATTAAAAGGAAAGAGAGAACTTGAGGATTAGACAATTAAAAGTGGGCAAAGAGAAAAGCTAGGAAACATGACAGAGGCAAAGCCATACATTTTTACCCACAAGATGGTTAAGGCAATGAACCTGAGAACTATCAGCAAGTTGTTGAAACTACCACTTACATGGTGGGATTCTCACCCTGACTAACTATATATGCTGATAACTGTGAACTGAGTGACTGCACTGAAGAGAGCAATGGGTAATAGTGGGTTCATGCTTTGAGTGCCTGTCATTCTGGTCTTCTAAATACGTACTGCTTGTCATGACATACCAATTATGGCCAGACTGTATCTCAAATAAATGTTTTCTTTTTTTTTAAAAAGGATAATATATGAATAAAAAGACAAGAAAAAAAGTCTTTCAGGACTGTCCTGCTACAATGCTGTATATGGTTAGATTTCTAAATTTCTGTGTAAAAATACATAACTGTTTATTCATTTTTTATTTTTTTAATTTTTAAAAATGTTTCCATACTCTGTAGAGACTTGGAGTTTAACATATGAATACTTGATGGAAAATACACGTTCCATCTTATGCTTAAGATGTTTGATATTCGGACCGATAGTGAGGTTAAACCCAACTGCATGTGTTGTAGGGTAAAAATAAGCTTCTCTTCTGCAAGATTAAAAACCGAAGTTTGCAGACCAAAAAAATTAGAGAAAAAGAAGGGCTGCAAGGACAGCCAACATTTTGGCCTTAGCCTTTCAAGGTCAATGACGACTCAGGACAAAGGAAAACCTATACTGTAGCATCAAGTAACTCAGTTGTGTCCCAAATTTTCTGATCAAGGAGATTATAGGGCCATAGAGGAATGTGATCGATGATGTAGTATGTGCCTAAAGAGTCACATGGAGAGAAAACATTCTCTCAGGCTTTCACAGAGAGCAAACTGGTCAAGCAATGGCTGTGACTCATCCACATGGCTTACACTGACAAAGGATCTACAAAGTGCAGTACAGGGTTTCTGGATAAATCCTGAGAGGACTTGACTGACCTTGTCAGATACAAAAGTTACATTTCTGGATATATAGGTTTTGGCTTATCTTGGTCTTAACCATCCAGCAGAAAAGTATAGAAGGGAGGTATGAAAAGTGAAGCTATATTAATATGCTGAGCTGTGGAAGGCTCAAGTTATCAGATTTGGACATTGCCAGTCCTGTGGATAACCCACTACTATTGTGGACAACCCACTACTATAGTGGACTACTGGACTATATTGAAATATTTTGCTGAATTCATGCACCTACAATATTTGGAAGGCAATGGAATACCCATCTCTGACCAAACTAAACAAAACAAGGAGATATAAATGAAGGACAATTTTGTATCTGTATATACAAAACAGTTAATATAGATATATAGTCACTTGTCTTAATTCAATAAGAATAAAGATTTGAACTAATAGTGTTTGGATAGAATATCATATCTGCATCTTGTGCTATGAATGACTACTACAAACACAACAATATATAATGTATTAATTGCTGTATCTCTCCTACCAGCCTCTTTTGAAACTGTCTCATTGCAATTTTTTTCCTCAATAAAATTAATTTAAAAATTTGGAAAGAAAAATATAAAATAAAATAAAAGATTTGTTAAATCATTGATAGAGATATTCATTTATTATTTCCAACCACTGTATATAAAACTCAAAAAGCAAAGTCACATTTATAAGTTTAAGGGATATTTACTTTTAGAAACCATATTTGCTTCTATGCCAAAACCAATGCAGCTGACCTGAAATAAGGTTCAAGATGCTACAGCAAATCAATTCTAAGTCAATTTGCAAGGATTGACCCTACTGTTCCTAATTATCTCTATTCCACTCAAGTCTGGGTAAGAGTTTGTAGAAGTTGTTTCCCATCAAGACTAGAAAAAAATCATAAAAATGTAAAATGAGAAAATGCATCACTTTCTTTCTGCAATACAACACAGCAAAAATGATGTGGAGAAAACAATTGTTGTTTACATTTGCCATGTTAAGATGAAGGCATTTGAAATTTTTGTTTTGAAAAAAATGATTTTTGTGTGTGTGTGTGGTTTGCCAGGAAGTGGAGATCTATTTTCATTAGGGGCATTGTTGGAAATTACCCACAAAGAAAAACATCTGCATCATTATCAGTAGCATCAGAAAAACTCCCCGGCACACAGAGCAGTGGATGCCCTAATCGCAGGCAGTGGAGATGCTAACGCGTCAAAGCCCAGACCTGAAAATGCGCCAAACTTCTTTTAACTTTTGGAAGTGATATGCCAGGTTTAATTATAGTAGGTAAGAAGAAAGGCACCAAGTAGCAACATTTTTAATGTGGAAAACATTTCAGAAGACATTTTCTATCCGAAAGATAAAGTAGGTCAGTTTTATCAATGTGAAATATGATTTGAATCCAAATGCATTATTAACCTGCCTTTGGGGATGACAAAAATCTGCCTTTGTATTTCCATATTTTTCAAATTAAATCATACAAAAATCTAAGTCAGTTTTGAAAGGGTTTGTTGGGGTAGGGGAGAGAAAAGCTCAAAAAGTTTTAATTACATTGAAGTGCTTCATTACTGTCTACCCTCAAGCAGATAACTGCTGTCAATTCAGATGGAAGCACTGACCCTCTCTGACACTGATTACTCCTGTCTTATTGCCCATTCATTTTTTTCAGGCATAATTGTCAGCATAACTCAGCATTAAAGGAAACAACCTCTGGATTCTATACCTATTTTAAGGTCTATGGTTTTCTCTTTATGGTCTATTTATAAAATTTTAAAAATTCTACAGTGATAGGGTCATGAAGTGCAAAGTACACCAAAATCCCAGTGTACCAGATCTGTTTTTTTTGTTTTTTTTTTTTTTTTTTTAATTGCATGATCTGCTGGGCATTGTGAAGAGACCAGGCATGTCAAGGTAGACTGTAGCTACTCAATGTATGATAATTTCATTGGAAAATGAAGTGGAAAATCAAGGCCTCAGTCCAACAGTGAAGTGAACAGAGAACAGATGGGGTCAACAAAGCTGGGAAACATCAAGAAGAGCTTCTTACTATTGCCAAGACATGGAGGTTTTCCTTGTCAGCTGCACACTAGACTATGAGGTAGGTGATACAATCACAAACATGTTCATGGTGATTCAGGGCATCAAAAATACCCAATCTTGGATGCAGAGTGATACTGAGATTCTCAACACAACCCTAGCTCCAACATCTACTATTTTGTGGAAAGGAAGAATATTAGGCTGCTGGATCTCAGATAAAAAAAAAGATGTGAATGATTACTCCATGCTTTGTACTGGAGTGACAAATGTTGAGAGACACCTTTCCTCAAAAGAAGTGGAAGTATAGCTTTTGACAGAGTAGAAAATGTTACTTTTGTCAATTGGTTGAGTCACAGTTTTCACCAAGATTCATGGCGAGCTGTAGGTTTACCATCTTTCTATGTGAACTTGATGGACCACTTTATACGTGGTCTACTGAATTATAATTTTTGGACTAGACAGAGGGATAAAATGCTAGACGACCTTAACATGGGATTCATCAGCATTAAAAAGTGTGTATGTTTATGTGTGTTTAGGGATCTGCAATAAATGAATTCTTGAAATTTTTTTTGTTAGCGCATATTTGCAATACACAAAATGATTATATTCCTTGTGGGAAGTTGGCACATGTACTCATCTTCTTTTCTTGAAATTAGATACAATAGGAACCAATATTTGTTTCTATTATGTCTTCTTCAAGGACCAAATTTAATAAAGATGGAGTTTCACTTTAAATTACTTTACATAAATTAAGCTACAGGTTATTTAATAGACACAAAGCTTTATAAAAGGAAATAATCAGTGAGACAACTCTATCAAGAGTAATAGGTCCTTGATTACATTTGAATACCATTCAATTTGATTGCTAAGTAACTGATTTAGCATTGTTTTTGAAAACTATTGAAGCAGTTTTCTGACTCTATTATGCTCTTCTTAATACTACTTTTGTCTTATTATCCAGTGCAGTTATTCATACAAATAATGTTTTAATTTAAATTTTGTTGATTTAGTTAGGTAGAAGTCAGAAATGAAAATTATGACTCAAACCGGTTGAAACCAGGTTCTTCTCAACATAATGGGATCTCCTAGGGTTTCTTTAACTCCAATGACATTTGGCTTTCACCCCAAACTTCCCATCACATTGCAACTGGGGGGAGGGCTCCGATTTGGGCTTTTTAAAGCTCTTCACATGACTCATGTGCAGCAAATTTGAGGACTACTGGCTCAAATGCCAAGAAAAGCTAACAGCAATAACATTTAAAGAACATCAAGTTAGATGATTAGTTGAGGGCCTTTGTCTTGCCATCAAGACCCCAGGTGTTTACTGGGATCTTTGATCAACTGTTTCTTTAGAATCTTGTTCTCACAACCCTCTGAAAGCTCTCACAATTCTAAAATTTCACCTGGCAAGACACCAGGGGAGAAAAGGCAATTGTGTTCTGTCTATGTGTCTCTTGATGACTATTAAATCTTTCTCAGAAGTTCAACCTTGAATTTCCATTCAAATGAAGTTGTATGAACCAGGATTGCAGGTCCATCCCCTCCCTAAGGACTAACAGGTGGAATAAGGTCATCACACCTGCCTGAGAGTAAGCCAGTTAGACCAGGCCTCCTCACACAGGCTAGGGTGGCCCTTCCCTGAGTCACACTGATGTAGGGAGGAGAGATGGGGTGGAGACACCTGACTATAATCATATCTTGCCAATATCAGTAAGAGAATGATACCATCAGAGGGAATCCTGGAATATTTATTCTTTTTGCCCCCATATTCTACCCTGTAGCCTAATACCTACATGAAGATTTCCTTCTATGCAAAATTTCTGTTAAGTTTTTTTTTCCCCACATTTTATTTATTTAGTACAGGGACTCATAGCAATCCTCTTGTGTTCAACCTCCTCAGTGCAGAGATTACAGGCATGTGGTACTATGCCCAGTTTCAGTGGCCAACACTGCGCCATGTGCCTGGGGTTCTAGGGCCTACATGGCATGTTGTACCAAGGATTGAACCTGGGTCCTTGAGCTTGTTAGGCAGATGGTTAGACTGCTGAGCTATCTCCCCAGCCCTGTAAAGTTTGTCCTTAACTCCTCCTTTTAGGAATCTTGTGCTCCATAAGAAGGAAAAATTCTGAAGATATTGAGGCTCAGTGGATATCAGAAGAAAACTCAAGTCCCAAAGCATGCTTAGGTCTTACAGGAAGTGTCAATTGTTTACATTTTCTTCCTCTTTAAAAAAAATGCATAATGTGATGTCACTAAACATCAATTCTTTCTCATTTAAATGTTGCTAGTACTTACAATCCATCTCTTTCATACCTAGAGTGTGTAAAAAGCAATTCTGTTCCATGTGTTTTGTGTTGTCAACTTCACAGATTTGTATTTCATCTCATTTATGTGCTCTTCAGATTTACTGTCCACATGAAAATATTTATCCCTGCAGCGTTACTGCACTGACAGGAGAGCAAAATGGAGCCTGGGAACAGCTGTTTTCAGCTTCCTGTTGGGAAATAATACATGGTTGGAAACTCAAACTTTGTGTAGCATTTATTTTTTTCCTCTGACAAGGCTTCAGTCGCCTCCACAGAAGTGTAGCAGTAATTATTAAAGGCCATCTGCCTAGTTCCAGGACCCAAGGATAAGGAGCCCTCTGTCCTGTTGCTAAGACAGGAAGGAAACCAAAGGGAGTTTGCATCTCCTCACACATGTAGGTCATCCATTCTTTGCCATAATTCAGGTCAAAGTTCTTAGGAACTAATTAATTCATGAATCAGGAAGTAGTCAGTATCTCATCTAATTGTCCCTGATCAGAGCGATCAGAGGTGCCAACAGCACAGGTGCTCCGCAGAGCCTAGTGTCTTCCTTTAATTAACGAAGTGGGAATATATAACCATTGGAGAAGATCACTGAAGGTCAGTAATTGCCTCTGGGCTGGCTTCACTGGGAGGTGTTCCTGTCAGACAACATTACTATCAGGTAGCCAGACTGGTATACCCCTGGGAAATTCTAGAGCAGAGACTCTTCTCTAGTGTCAAAAGCCAGAGCCATTGCATCTCAACTGCTCTGCACTTGACACTTTCTAAAGACGGCAAGAATGTGATACCCCGTGTAAATGATGACACAATTGTCAGCAAGAAGCTGCAAGGTAGAGACGAAAGTCATGTTAAGGTCGCCTGAGTTTTGGTTAGGCACAGCACAAATACTGGCAAGCAGCGATTTCCGCCCAAGTATTTCACTGTATTACATAAAAAGGTGTAGTTCTGTAGACAAATGAGCAGAATCTTTCACAACTCAAGTGAAAGCTTTGAGGGAACTCACTTTAGAAGCTTAAGAAGCGTACATTCTCTGCTCTCACAAATGAAACATTTCAATTAATCTGGAATATTCTCCAGGGGAAGCAAGTCTGTGGAACCCTGGCATGCATTTTCCCTTCCAACCAATTCCAGTGGCTTAGTTGGGTTGCTTAGGTGGCTGAAGGTGGCTTTAAGTCAGACAGAAGGCATAGTACTCCAACTGAGCACCACGGAGAAGTCTGGCAAAAAGATCAGCTAAGCTTTGGACAGAAAACCATGGCCATTGGTATGCTCTGATTTTTGTTTTAAAATCACATTTCAGGAGCCTTAAAATAGACATATAACTAATCATAAAAACTGCTGGGTTTCATTTACTGACTAGCACACATTTTGAAGAATCTTAAGAAGCAGAAAATCAGACAATTTAATATGTATATTAGCACAGCACAACTGAAAACTGAATTATGCCCAAAGTAATATTAATTTTTTTTTGAAAACTGCCTTCATTTCAGGACAAGACAAGGTCATACTTGAAGGTTCCCAGCTCTGGTGTTTTAGTTAAGTAGATATGAGTTACTCTAATCATATTGCATGTAAACCAATCATACAAAATATGAAATTATATAATCAGCTATTTCCACATAAGCTTGGGAGTTAAGGGGAAAAAAGAGACAAGGTGATTGTAAAATATTAGTGACAGTGTTATGTGAAGAAAATCGAAAGAGATGACAATATTCAGTTTATGGAGAGGAAGCATGATAGTTGCAAAGCTCTGGAAATTTCTGCTAACTCCAATAGACTTTGTGTCTGACTAGGAACTCAAAGCACAGAATAATTCCCTTCCATGATAAATATACAATGTGAAAAAATATTTAAAGGGAAATCCAGTACTATATTTAGCATTTAGTTGGTGCTTCTGGGTATCTTAGAAAAGGTTGGCCCATTGTGGACACACTGTCAATTGCTAGAAAATTACGATTAATGTTCAAATCTAAGATGACTGTAAAAATGAATAGTTCTTCTAAAATGTGCAGTGAATAGTCTTACTTGCTACCCTTGAGAAGTTTCAGAGATATTATTATGTAAGTAAATCTTTCCTTCAATAAGAAGGAAAACCAATCATGCCAGTCCACATGAGAACTGATGCTGCGGAGACTGCACAAAACCCTTGCAAAAGGCAAAGAACAAGTGGCTGCTGTAATGGAAATGGGCTGCTAGGCAGGTATAGAGGACTGAAAAATCTTCAAAAGATGCATACAATTGTAATTATGTCATGCATCAACTATATATTTGGCACTATTATCTGTGGATTACTAGGAGTCCACGAAAGGAGACAAAGTCTCTTGCATGAAACTACTCACTGAAGAAAACTTGTCAAGCCAAGATTATGGCCAGACTATGTATTATAAAGTCATGCACATCACAAGTGCTCTTCCTCCATGTCCTAGGTACAAACTGAAAATTAATTTTTCCCTATAGAGATACTAACATTGAAAGGCTAAGTCCAAAATGTTGGCTGTATACTATTGTACTATCTTATGTATGTTTGCATAAACAAATTGGGGGCCTTGTCTACCTCTGTATGTGAAAATTATTAATGTGATACATTTGTGTGATTTTAATAGCAAAGCTTCTAAGGCATTATCTGTACTATTTAGGAAAGGTTAATGGAAAACATTCACTTTGAAGTGATTTGAGTCCTAACATCATAAAACTAGTGACTGCCTCGTTTTGGAAGGCTCAAGTAGTACAGGTCAAATGAAGGATTCTCCTGCTGAGCATGGCAGGACACATGAGCACTGGCTGCTTCCCCTCTGCTAGGCACGCTAGCTAGCGCTTAAGGATGGTGGGAAGAAAGAATGCAAAGAAAGTATCTCTGAAGCCATTTTATCATCAAAGGCCAGGTTAGAGTTGAAGTCACAGGAGTGTGGGGAACAGGAAATGTCTCCTGGAGTTAGCACAGAAAGCAAATTAAATTTATTTCCTAAAAAAGTAGCTACAGCAAAATGAAATTATGCATATTGAGTTGTTCTATCTAAAATAATCGCACAAAAGGTTTTTTAATTAGGAAATCAAATCAACAAGCTGAATTATAATGCAGCTGCCTTCAAAACAAATTAAGTAGTTTCATATATTCAAACTACATATGCCATTCCATTTAGGAAATCTTCTCATATTACATTTAAAAAAATTTTCCAATAAGGATACAAATACCAAACACATTGGAATATAATTCAATTCAAACCATTATAATTTTTGCTTTCTCAAAAAGAAACCCAGTATTTGTGAACTTCAAAGTTTGATTAATTATGAACATCTTGGTTGCAAAGTCTTATTTAATTCAGTACTGAATACAAAAGAACTTTCAAATTTAAATGTAAGTATTAGTAGGTCAAAACTTTTCAGCATCTCATGCTAATTAAATGTAAACCTCTTCATCACTGGGAACTCAATGAAAGGAGAATAGTTTTAAATTTTTTACCAAAAAAAAAAAAAAAAAAAAAAAAAAAGGCCGGGGAGATGGCTCAGTAAAATAAGCACTTGCCTGGCAAGCACAAGGGCCTTAGTTCAATCCCTGGTTCTGCCAAAAAGAAAATATGTATTTTGGATCTTATTTACTTGTTCAGTTTCTCACACTAGAGAGACAATATGATGTTTACACATGTGGGTTGGATTTATTTCACTTATGAGTTGGTCCTGAGTAACACCCATCTGTGAGTAAAAGTCTCCAGTTTATCCTTCCTTATGGCAGGAGCACTGAGTAGTGCTCTGCTGTATAAAAACACTATCTTTTTTTATCCATTCTTCAGGTGATGGGCATTTGGGTTGTTGGCAAAATTTAGCTATTACAAAGTGTGCTGCTATAAACATGGGTACACATATACTGCTGTCCTATGATGTTTTTAATTCTTCTAGGAAGATATTACAAAAGGAACAGCTGTGTAGACATCTAATCATAGTTTTTTTTGCAGAATCTCCACACTTATTCCTGCAGTGGTTGTACTAGTCTACATTCTCACCAACAGAGGAGAAGGGTCCCTTTTTCCTGACAGCCCAGATATTGCGAATTACAAAAAAAATTATTCAAAAGGAAAGACAACTGGGGGAAAGAGGAAAGGAAGAAAGAAAAATGGAAAAAAAGTGTATGTATACAAAAGATAGTTGAGAGATAGCTAATTTGTCTTACTTCATTGAAAAGAAAGGCTTGTACTAATATTGTCTGGATAATTTATCATGCCTATATCTTGTACTCTGAAAACTACTAAGACAACAATACTTGTTGTATTAATAATTGCAACACTTCTTTTAATCTGTTTTAAAACCTTGTTATATTGTTGACTGTTGCCATTGTTCTTTTTTCTCTTTAGAATACATACATTATAAATATTATTAAAAAATAAAATATGAGCATATTAGTTGATATTTGAGCTATTTTTAAGTAGGCCATTATGATTACTTAGCTAGTAAAACTAAAGACAAAATAAATGTTCTGAGATTATGTTAAACCTGTAGCTTAACAGAGTCCAATCTTCACATAAAGGGCTTCAAGTTAAGAGAAATTGTGTGTACTTTAATGAACAAAGAATCCATGTTACTTTTCTTCTTTGCACCTGGCCATTCAAGGATTATAAATCCATAGTTAGAGTACCTCATTTTTTTTTGTTTTTTACCACAATGAATAAATAAACCAATATTTGAAGTGGACTCTTTGTCATCTATTTTTTCTAAAGAAAACATTTCTTAAGAAATTTAAATATCAAGCTTGACTCAGTAATTTTATTACTTCGAGTTCTAATGTCATGAAGATCTTGAAAAATGCCTCCTTCTGCTATAGTAATGTGCCCAAATTAATTAAGGCGAATGAACATTCTAAATGAATCTCTTCCCCTAAACCATTGTTTGAATAATTGCCTGTGCTTGACAAGGTATTTTGCGTGAAATATCAACAATGTGATTTGAATCACGGTCATAATTACAAACTCTTCAAGCACAGTAATTAATGAATTACTGTCCTCTCATGGGACTATCTTCAAATATTCAAATTATTTATTATTCAGAGGTTCTGTGGAGCTATGTGGCATGGCCATAATTTTCTAACCTTGAATTACTTCCAATCTTGTAATTTGGCTACTTCAATTTTAAATATTCATTGAAATGTAACTGGCAAAACTTTTATATGTGGTGGAAAACATATTTTCTGGCTTGTTTGGTGAAGTCTGTTTTATTCTCTAATGTCTATGCATCTCAGTTCTCTCAATGTGCAGTGGTAGCTAATTTAGCTGTATCCTGGACACCAAAGTAATTATTCTTCCACACGTTAGCAAACAGAGTGACACTCAAAGAAATATTAATAGAATTCAGTTACAATTCATTTTCTGAAATAAGTTAATGATAATTGGCATTCAAAACAGATAGTTACAGGGGGAAAATCAACAGACTGTGCTTTCAATGTGGAACTCTGGAAGGTGGGATTCAATTTTGCTGTACTGCCAATAAAGTTTCCCACATTGTCTTCATACAGACTTATATACTTCAGAAGAGTCAACCTTGAGTATTCAATAGAAAAGTGTACTAGACACTGTCCTTCTTGGGTGATTGCATACTCGTTGTCATCCTCATGCTGGAAAGACCTGAGTGTCGTGCAAGAAAATTTGTGATGGAAGTGATGTCACAGAAATCATTGGGAGGAACATGCCAGTCTCTTCCATAAGGTTTCTAGAAAGACCACATCATCTCCCTTGATTACAAAGATTACCTAACATCAGTTCATTTACCACAGAGAATGCACTTTTGTCCACTATCATCAAAGTCATGCTTTGTCAGTGATGCAGACTTCCGCAATTTCTGGGTACTGGTGCCAATGTTCAGTGGTCTATTTTTTCCTGAGGCAGTTTGTAGAAGGGGTGTGAGAGTATTTGTGCTGGCCTATAGTACCCTACTTGGTGACTCGAAGGTCAGTGACTCACTGTGTTATTTTTCTGTGTGTGTTTGGGATAATTTAAGATGCCTTTAAAGTGACTGCAGTCTTTTGCTTCTCAAATGGTAGGGTGGAGTGCCTGACTATACCACTAGAGATTATTAGTTAACTAAAAAATGGGCAGCAAATGATTTTTGGGCTGAACTTTAGGCAGGAGGACAAGTGGAGAAGTCCTGAGGAAAACAGCAGTCATATGGAACAAATGTAATTTCGAAATGGGTTGAAAGCTTTTGGGAACATCATTATGTTTAGGTGATAAACTACACAAGGATCAGTAACTAAGCTTTTTACTCTGCCTCCTGGAAATTTGGATAACAAATACATAAGAGAATACACTACTAAAGCACAACAGACTGTTTTGTGTTGACTAAAGGAAAGAAAGGACTGAATAATAAAGATTTTTAAAAATCATTGTTGAGACAAATGGAACATAGATATGAATAGAGATTACAGATATGAAAATAGTGCTGTGATTTCCTAAGTACTTTAACTCATTTCTGATAAGTTAATGATAAGTTTCATTGTTTCCAAGTACCAGAATGTTCTGTTCCTACCACAGCATGAAGGTGTGGACACTGATGCTAATTCCGGCAATAATTAGTTTAAAAGACAACTCAAACTTTCTGTATCTTATTTTCTCACTTTTAAAATCAAGAAATTATAGTTGATCGAGCTACCAAATGGAGTAGTTCCAGATATACCAACCCTATGAATATTTAATGAAGATGTATGCAAGGACCCATTGTGTTGAAAAAAGGGTCCATAATTTCACCAGCTTCACAGAGAAGGTCATAATTCTCCAATGACCAAGAATAACAGAACGAGGATCATCCTA
>NW_004524580.1:8305494-8315561 GCF_000260255.1 Octodon degus
TATTTTCACACGGATGAAAATGTACATTTTTAAGTGAATACATAAAGGACCCTGAAAATTTTGGTTTTGATTACAGATTGTTTTTCAAGGGTGGAAGCCACTCTAATTTAAGTAGAATATCATGAGTCTACTACTCTGAACTAACACTGTTAAACTATATTATGTGGATTTTTTTGAGTTCAGATTCCCATTACAAAATTTAAGGTTTATTAAAATAAAGATATAGTCTTCTAGTAAAGGATATGATTCATCTTAAAATGTTCGCTCATGCATACAATAAATATTTATTAAATATTCATTATTTGGCAGATAGAATGGTAGTTGTTATTTTTTGTTATAATTAAAATAGACATTCTTTTACCTGTAGCTTGCTAAGCAAGATGACTCTTCTTTAACATTTCAAATAATCTTAATAAAACAAATAGAAAGATACACTCAAAACTCATGGATTTGAATGTACTTTCTTTTTAAGACCATTAATTACGTTGTGGTGAATGCATTTTTCTGTTCCCATTGAACCTCAGGGGCCTGTCTTCAGTATTTGGTACAAACTCCTCATTGCCTGTTGATCCATATTAATAAAGATGATGTAGTTTTATTAATTTACACTCACACACATGTGCACGTCCATGAGTAAACCTTCCACTGAAATAAAAACTAGGCTTATAATAGTTGGAATTAAAACCACTTGCTATCTCTCACCCATATTCATTATCTTGGTTTGATCTATACATTAAATAGACTATCAGAGAAAGGGTAAATGAAGTGAGAGGTTAATCAAGGAATTCAGACACAAAGAACAGCAATGTCACAGATGAAAAGAAATCATGGATTATTCAGTAAGCTAGAAGTTAGTAGCTGTCCTTATGGATGAAAATTAAGGTAGAGCTCTACCTCACACCTCATATTAAAATAAACTCCTGATGCACTAAGGACTATCATTTCAAAAATGAAATGTTCACTTCAGTAGAAAACACAGGCACGTTTTCTGCCGTGTTCTGCGGACCCCCAAATCCAGTCCTTGCTCAGGGCCTTGTGAGTGTGTGGAAGAGCATCTAGCTACCCTGCACCAGCAGGACCTCCTGGTCCAAGCCCAAGCACAGCATGGGTGAGACCCTATTCCACCCCCTTGGAACGCCCAATATCACTTCACAGCACCACCACCACCACGACCATTCAGTGTGAATTTCTGCTGCGTTTTGAGGCGCCCCATATCCAGCCCTAGCCCACGCCTGGTGAGTGTGTGGGAGACTTTGCTCTGCCCACTATTCCACCTTTCCTCTTCAGACTCAGCTCAACCCTAGCATACAGGCCTGGGGTGAAACCCTGCAGCTTCAGTCCCTGTAGAGAGATTAGGGAACAGAATAACCCAGCTACTCCAGGAGCAGAACATCTTGCCAAAGGGGCACAACAGGTTAGCTCCTAAGGGTGGTAGCAGGAAGGAGCTGAGCACAGTAGCCAGACCCAAGCCAGGCACAACTGGATAAATCCAAACTTTGTAGATCTGCACCTCAACTTCAGTAGGTGCTAAGGTTATAACTGCACAAAAGCTCTTCAACAAAGGTCAGAAGACAGTGCTACACAAAATGACGACGAGAAGGAGCAAAATGCAATCTCAGACCCCAAGCCCACCCATAACAAGTGCAGAGGACACTAACACAGAACAAATTAGGAATCATACAGCTAAAATCAATGAATCAACAACTTCTGAAATACAGAAAAAACTGAAGAAAGGTATAGAGGAACTCAGATTGGAAATGAAAAAAGAAATCCCTGAAATAACAGCACCTGTAGTAAAGAATCAAATGCAGAAACATATGGAGGAAACCCAGTGCCCACCCTGACCAAGTGCAGAGGACACTAGCTCAGCTCAAATGTATGAATTAATACAGTTGACAGTAAATAAGCAACAGCAGAAAGTTATAGAGGAACTCAGAGTGGAATTCTTTTCTAGTAGCTCAGATCAAATGTATGAATTAATAACGTCCATAGTAAATAAGCAACAGCAGAAAGTTAAAGAGGAACTCAGCATGGAATTATTCTCTGAAATAAAAAAAGAATTCTCTGAACTCATAGCATCTAAAGTAAAGAATCAACTACAGAAACATAGAGAGGAAACCAAATCTGAAAAAAAATATGCAGTAAAAGAATTAATAATTGCTTCTAAATAAGATATTGATTTAAAAAATAGAGGAGATTAGAAAAATAACAGATTCCTTGAATGAGCAATACAGGAAATAAATAGATCACATGAATCAGAGTCAAAGAGATACAGAGGAGCGTAAAATCTCAATCACAAGCTTGAAAAACCATTTGAGTGAAAGTGAAAATAGAGTTTCAGATCTTGAAGATTCTGGTGCAGCTAGGGAAAAGGTAAGAAAGGATCCGTTAAAAAAAAACTAGGATACAAGAAAAAATAATTCATCACTTGCAAGATGATGCAAAGATGAACACTGTGAGACTAATAGGTATCAATGAGAAAGAAGGAGTCAATACAAAGACATTAAAAAAATATGGGCAGAAGTAATAGCAGAAAACTTCCCAAATATGAGGAAACATTCTGACATTCAGATAACCAAAGCATACAAAATGCCAAGTGACCTTAACCCAATTAAAAACACACGGAGACATATAATAGTCAAGATCCTAGAAATTCAATGCAAGAATAATATACTGAAAGCCACTAGAGAAAAGAAGCAGATCACATTCAAAGGGAAAACCATCAGAATTACGGCCAACTTCTCTGTACAAACAATGAAAGCAAGAAGAGCATGGCACAGAGCACTTCAAGTCCGCTCAGAAAACAAATTCCAGACCAGACTACTATAACCTTCAACACTCTCTTTCAAGATTGATGGAGAAATGAAATACTTGCATGACAAAGAACAATTAAAGAATTTCATGATGACAAAGTCAACCCTACACAGGCTACTGAAAGATGTTCTAGAGAGGGAACAAAATGATCAGAACTCCACGATTGAGATCAGAAGCAACCAACTAAATAGCGCAAACAAACACAGGAGAAAAAGGAGTGAATAACAAGTAAATAACATGTCAATCATAATTCAATGCATCCCAATTATAACCATCAATGTAAATGGACTCAATTCACCAATTAAGAGAAATAGACTGGCACAGCGGATTAGGAAACAAAATCCAACAATATGCTGTATATTTTCAATATTTATGCACCAAACACGGGAGCACCCAACTATATAAGGCAAATCTTAATGGACATGAAAAATCTAATATCCAATACAACAATCTTAACAGGATAGCTTAACACCCCCTTATCCCAAAAAGATAGGTCAACCAGATAAAAAATAGCAAAGAAATAACAGAGTTGAACCAGAGCTTGAACCAAATGGACTTAGTGGACATATGCAGAGTGTTCTACCCAAACATACCTGAATACACATTTTTCTCAGCTGCTCATGGGTCATTTTCTAAAATAGACCACATACTGTTCTACAGTTCATGCCTAAGTATATGCAAGAAAACAGAAATTATCCCATGCATATTATCTCACCACAGTGCAATGAAACTGGAAATACATGACAAAAGAAATCAGAAAAAAAAAAACCCTAAATACATGGAAATTAAACACCACCTACTCAGCAACCAATGGGTCACAGATGAAATTAAAGAAGAAATTCAATAATATCTACAATTCACTGAAAATTCAAGCACAACTTATCGGAATTTATGGGATACGATGAAAGTAGTTCTCAGAGAGAAATTCATAGCTCTGAACTCACACATTAGCAAAACAGAATGGGAACAAATAAACACCCTAATGCTGAACCTCCAACAGCCAGAAAAGGAAGAGCAAACCAAACCCAAAGCCCAAAGACAGGAAGAAATCATAAAGATTACAGCACAAAGTAATTCAAATGAGATGAAGAAAATAGTTCAAAGAATTAATGAAACAAAAAGATTGTTCTTTGAAAGATTAAATAAAATTGATAAGCCTCTAGTTAACCTCACCAAAAAGAGGAAAGAAAAAATTCAAATACAAGCAATAAGGAATGATAAGAGTGTAAATACCACAGACCCAGTGGAAGGTCAGAAGATAATGGCTACTTTGAGAATCTTTACTCTCACAGAATAGAAGACACAGAGAAAATGGACAGATTCCTAGAAAGGTAGAAATTACCAAAACTGAATGATCAACATAGAAGCACTCTCAATAGCCCAATAACACCCAATGAAATATGAGATATAATAAAAAAACTTACCGACAAAGAAAAGCCCAGTTCTGGATGGATTCCCAGCTGAATTCTACAAGAAATTTACAGAAGATGTAGTCCCTATACTTTTCAAACTCTTCAATGAAATTGAAAAGGAAGCGATCCTCCCAAAATCATTCCTGGAGCGAAGTATTATACTAATACCAAAACCAGGTAGAGATGCAACTAAAAAAGAGAACTACAGGCCAATCTCCTTCATGAACATAGATGCAAAAATTCTCAATAAAATCTTAGCAAATAGAACACAGAAAATCATCAAGAAGATCATATACCATAACCAGGTAGGATTCATCCCAGGGATGCAAGTATGGTTCACTATTTGAAAATCTATAAATGTAATACACTATATAAATAGAGCAAAAACTAAAAAGCACAAGATCATCTCTATTGATGCAGAAAAAACTTTGGAAAAATCCAACACTCATTCTTGTTCAAAGTCCCATAGAAAATTGGAATAGATGGCCCCTACTTCGATTTGGTAAAAGCCATTTATGAAAACCCAATGGAGGGGCTGGGGAGACAGCTCAGTGGAATAAGCATTTCCCTGGGAAGCAGAAGGTCCTCTATCACCACTCCTATTCAATATAGTTCTGGAATCATTAGCTAGAGCCATTAGACAAGAGAAAGAAATAAAAGGAATAAGAATAGGTAAAGATGAAATTAAATTATCATAATTTGCAGATGACACTTTACTTGGAAGACCCAAAAAACTCCACTAAGAAGCTACTAGAATTAATACAGAAATTCAGTAGCATAGCAGGTTATAAAGTCAATACCCAAAAGTCAATAGCATTCCTCTACACAGACAACAAACACACTGAGAAGAAAATTAGAGAAATAATACCTTTTACAATAGCACTGAGGAAAATGAAATAACTTGGTAATCTAACTAAATAAGTCAAAGATCTTTTCAAGGAAAATTACACTACTCTGAAAAAAGAGATCGTAGAGGATTTCAGAAAATGGAAAGATAGTCCATGCTCCTGGATAAGAAGAACTAGCATTGTGAAGATGGCCATACTTTCGAAATTGTTGTACAGATTTAATGCAACCCCTATCAAACTATCAACAGCATACCTCCCAGACCTAGAGAAATCATTCCTAAAATTTATTTGGAACCAGGAAAGACCTAAAATAGCAAAGGCAATTCTGGGCAATAAAGACAAGGCAGGAGGCATTACAATTCCTGACTTGAAATTATGGTACAAGCCAACTTTAATAAAATCAGCATGGCACTGATTTTATAAAATAAGACCTGAGGATCAATGGAATAGATTAGAAGACGCTAAAACCCCTACGAACACACTTAGCCACCTTATCTTTGACAAAGGGGAGAAAAATACTCACTGGAAGAAAGATAGCCCCTTTAAAAAATGGTTCTGGAAAAACAGGGTCTCTACATGCTGAAAACCAAAACTTGACCCAGGTCTATCACCATGCACTAAGCTAAAGTCAAAAAGGATTAAAGATCTAAACATTGTAACAGAAACACTAAATCTCCTGGAAGAGAAAGTAGGAAGAACTCTTGAAGACATAGGGTAGGCAAAGTATTCATGAAGAAAAATCAAACTGTATGGGAAACACTTGAAAGAATTAACAAATGGAACCTGCTCTAATTGAGAAGTTTTTGCACATCAAAAGAAATTTCCAACAAAGTTAAAAGACAACTTACACATTTGGGAAAAATCTTAACAAATAAGTACTCAGACAAACGTGTGCTCTCTAGAATTTATAAAGAACTAAAAAACACTAGGTCCCCAAAATTTAAACACCCAGTCCAGAAATGGACATCTTAGATGAACACATACTTCTCAGAGGATGAAATTAAAGAAGCAAGTAAATATATGAAAAAATGCTCCACATCACTAGCCATCCATTAAATTCAAATTAAAACAACATTGAGATATCATCTCACCCCAGAAAGAATGGCTATCATAAAGAAATCAACCAACAACAAATGTTGGAGAGGCTGTGGGGAAAAACAAACCTTTCTCCACTGCTTGTGGGAATGTAGACTGGTGCATCCATTATGGAAATTATTGTGGAGACTTCTTAGAAAACTAGGACTGGAAATCCCATTTAAACCAGCTATTCCTCTACTGGGAATTTTCCTGGAGGATCTGAAAACATCATATCATAGAGATATATTTGTGTCTATGTTTATAGTAGCACAATTTGTGATAGCTAAATCTTGGAAACAACCAAGATGCCCATCACCTGTGGAATGGATGAAAAAGATGTGGTATTTTTATACAATGGAGTATTACTCAGCTATAAAGAATGATAAACTCAAAGCCTTCATATTTAAGTGGATGCCACTTGAACATATACTCATAAGTGAAATAAACCAGATACACATGTGTAAATATTGTATAGTTTCCCTAGTATAAGAACTAAAAAGAAGAAATACAGATAGAAAGTTATGATACAACTAAAAGGAAAGCAAGAATCTGAGGACTAAATAATTAAGAGAGGGAAAGGAGAAGAGCTAGGAAACATGACAGTGGCAAGCCATACAGTTATATGTAGAAGATGGGTAAGGCAATGATCCTGAGAATCTTCAGAAGATTTTTGAATCTATCAATTAATTGGAAGGATTCTCAGCCTGACTATCTATATATACTGACACTTGTGAACTAAGCAACTGCACTGAAGATAGCAATTTGTAATAGTAGGTTCGTGCTTTGAGTGTCTGTCATTCTGGTCTTCCGAATACGGGCTGCTTGTCATGACATGCCAGTTGCTGCTGTGCTGTTTCGTGGGTAGATGATCGCTTAAAAAGAAAGGGGTGGTGAATGAAGTCAGGAGACAGCAAAAGGAATGTTTCTGGATTTATGTGTAAACATAAGTAATATATAATTCTTTATGCCTATTTTCAAAATATATTTTAATTTTTTAAATGTTTTTTCATCATATTCTGTAGGGACTTAAATTTTACCATATCAGTGCTTGATGAAAATTACCTGTTCCATATTATCCCTAAGATGTTTGATATTCAGACAGATAGTGAGGTTAAGCTTAACACCCTAGATTGTATGGTAATAACAATAAGGTGCTCTTCTGGAGGGTTAACAACCGAAGTTTGCAGACCAAAATTAGAGAAAAAGGAGGGCCGCAAGGAAAGCCAACATTTTGGCCCTAGCCTTCCAAGGTCAATTACGACTCAGGACATATGACAACTTGTACTGTAATGACATGTAACTCAGGTGTGTCCCAAATTTTCTGATCAAGGAGATTATGGGGCCAAAGAGGAAAGTGATCGATGATGTAGAGTGTGCCTAAGGAGAGTCACATGGAGAGAAAACATTCTGTCAGGCTTTCACAGAGAGCACACTGGCCAACCAATGTCTGTGACTCATCCACATGGCTCACACTGACAAAAGATCTACAATCTGAAGTACAGGGTCTCAGGATAAATCCTGAGGGGCTTTGACTGACCTGATCAGATCCAAAAGCTACAACTCTTGTTGCATAGGTCTTGCTTTATCTTAGTGTTAACCATCCAACAGAAAAGTATAAAAACGAAATATAAGAAATAAAGCCATGCTATTATGTTGAGCTGCACAGGATTCAGGTCAACAATTTCTGACATTGCCAGTCAAACGGAAGACCCGACACTATTATGGACTACTGGACTCTTGGAATATTTTGCTGAGTTCACACACCTATAATATTCAAATGACAGAAAAAAACAAAAAAGTGCATACAGATGAATGTCCATTTTGTATCTGTGTATTCCAAATGGTTAGGATAGATATATAGTTACATTCTCTTAATGAATGGAGGGATTTGTTGTAAAAGTGTTTGTAAATAAGATATCATGTCTGCAACTTGTACAGCAAATAACCACTGGAAAGAGAGTATGCGGTATGTTCATTACTGAAACTGTCCTACCAATTTGATTTGAGACTGTCTCCTTACTATTTGTTTCTCAATAAAATTATGGGGAAAAAAAAACCACAGGCAAATAACTTTTAGACATTGACATAGGGAAACATTTAAGTGAGATTTAAAAAAAGCAATGAATACTTAAAAATGTGAATATTTGAAATTAAGAATTATGTTCATGGGCCATACCTTAAGTACAAGTTGCACAGTACAACAAATACTCAACATATCTTCATCAGTAAAGAATTGTTAATGAGAATAAATAACATATATGCAGAAAGTGCAAAGTAATAGAAAAATGCATGAGCAGATGCTTGTCTTAGTTACTCTTCTCTCATTGCTGGGACAAATACCCAAATTTAAGGAAGGAAAGGTTTATTTAGCTCACGGTTACTGGAGGCTTCTGTCCATATTCAACTGGCTGGAAGGCAGAGCAGCACAAGGCAGCGAACAAACTTTAATGGTGGTGGCAAAAGCATAAGATAGAAGTAGCAGCACTCAAGCAGCTAGTTTCTCTTCCCACCTTACATCAAAATGCAAATTACCTGCTCCAAGGCATTTGCAGCATCCACACCCACAGCAACCAATCACAAATTCCAGAAGCCACCACAAGACTGCATGAGGCTTTGGGGGGACAACTATACACAAACCGTAACATTCTGCCCCTGGACCCCCAAAGACTAATGGCTCATTGTTTTATGCAAAAGTCATTCTAGTCCATATCTAAGAGTTGCCAAAGTCCCAACAGTTTCAGCATTGCTGAAAAGTCCAAGTCACAAGTCTCCTCCAAGATCCAAGGCAAACTTTCAACTGTGAGCCCCTGTACAAAAAAAAAGTTAAACATCTGCAACATTCAATGGCACAAGATAAACATTACCATTCCAGAAGGTGCACACAGCAGGATACCAAGCATTGGGACCAACACAAGTCCAACATCCAGCAGCGCAAGCATTAAGTCCTGTGGTTCCATGTGGGACATCCCAGGCAATCTGTGATGAGTTGTGACTCCAAAGGCCTTACAAGGCTCCATCCTTAGAGCACTCGTGGTAGCTCCCATGGTGTCTCTCTTAGGCCAGCTTTGCTCCCTCCTTGCAATTTCTCTTAGATGATCTATGTTCCTGGCTTTTCCAAACTTTGTGGTTTCCAGGGAATAGGCTTCTTTCTCACAGCTTCACACACTGCCCTCTCAGAGGCACACTGCCTGGCCTCCCAGGCCTTCTTCTGAAATCGAGGTGGAATCCTTCTTAATCTCAGAGCTCCTGCATTCTGCATGTGCCTAAAACCAATGCTACATGGACGATGCCAAGATCTGCTGCCAGCTGGAGCAGCAGCCAGGTTTTCCTCTCTTGGCTGTAAGGATCGAGTGCCTGGATTGCTGAGCACTCTGACCCCGATTTGGAGGAATAATTTCTCCATGCCATTGCCATTCTGGAACCCGGTATGGCTGCTGCTGCCACTTTGGAACATGGGGCTCTGAGGGTTTCCCCTCAAGGCAAAGTCCCTGACCTTTGCAGTTCTGAGGCTGCAAAGAGTGGAGACCTGCTACCTCTTGTGATGCCCTCAGGCCATCCTTTCCATTCTCTTGTTCCTTCCCATTCGCTTGTTCCTTCCTGGCAATGGAGAGCCTCTCAGCTCCATCTTTGCTATCCACAGCCTTCTTGGTGCTTCCTTTCTGGCCAGACTCACAACATTTTGACTCCTCCTGCTCGGCTCCTTACTCTTCATTCTCAACATAAATCTGGCTAAAAGCCCCCAGTAGCAGCCATGCCACTGCCCCAATATTTGGCTGTTTTGAAATATCTTTTGCCAGATTGATCAGTCCACCATGTTTAAACTCACTCTCAGGCAAAGTCTCTAGACAGGAACAAAAATGCAGACAACTTTTCTGCCAACTCAAAACACAAATGAGCAGTCAGGAGCAGATTACCG
>NW_004524580.1:8315727-8321440 GCF_000260255.1 Octodon degus
AGAATAAGCGCTTGCCAGTCAAGTGCAATGGCCTGAGTTCAATCCTTGGTTAAACAAACAAACAAACAAACAAACAAAAAAACAACCCCAAAAAACAAAAAACAAAACAAAACAAAAAAACCCAAATGATCCAGAGTCCAACAACCAATGCAGTCTTTCTTCAAAACCATAACAATGTTTCACAGAAACGCACACTCACACAAACACAAACAGAGACAATTAAGTAATTAAGTAAATGCAAATGCTGACCACAATGAGGTACCATTTTACCACACTTAATTGATAAAAGTTTTAACTGCCTCATATGCTAAGGGTTGAAGGTAATGGGGATGGATACATATATTATATACTGTTTGTTAGTATGTAAATGAAGCAACCAAGGTTGGAAAATGTTTGGCACTGTCCCATTTTTAGTACTAGAGATGGAGTGTAAGTTGAACATTTTTTTGTTTTATGACTCATAAATCCTGCATTTACAGATATACCAGAGAAATTTTGGTCATCTCACATGTGTGCTAACTGTAATACCAGTCCTCATAATGAAAACCTATAAATAGCTCAAATGCCCAAGAATGACAGAGTGAGTTAACAAAGTGTGGTATATTCTTATCATGGAATGCCATGCAGCAGTCTAAATAAATGAAATAAAGCAACACAAAACATGTAAGAAAATCTTGATTGCAATATATTAAGTGAAAAAGCACATCCTATAAAGATTTCATCAGTATTAGCTCTTTTTACAATATTTTAAACAGAATAAATGAATATATTTTAGGAATTGTATGCAATCAGGCTACATGGAAAGAAAAATAAGGAAATGATAAACATAAGAAGTAATGATCATGGGCCGGCTAGGTAGCTCAGGGGATTAAAACACCTACTTTGGCAGAGCACAGTGGGGCTGGAGTTCCATCCCTGGCATATTTGCCGGCCCTGCCCCTAAGGCCCCCTGAGATGGTGATTGAGATTGGGCATGGTGGTGTGCACCAGTAAATCCCAGCACGTGGGAGGCTGAAAACAGGAGAATCACTATGAGTCCAATCTACGTAGTGAGACCCTGTACACCCTTGTCCTAAATTCATTAAAAAAAAAAAAAAAAGAGGCAACGATCAGATTTCAGCTCAAAATCTTGTACATTTCTCCATGAGGAAAAAAACAGAAATTAAAAAAATTTCTTTGAATATATGTAAATCACATATGACACTATTTACAATTTTTACATATATCATCTACCATCAGAGATAAGTTGGTTGAAAAATTAGCAATTTGACTCTTAACATTAATCTTAGTGGGCTTGTACAAATAGACTTATCTTTAAGTATGTTTAAAATACGGGATCAAGAAAAGGTTAAATGACTTGTTCACTGAGAAGGAAAAAAAAAAAAAAGCACTTGTCATCCTTGGTGACAAAAATAGAAGTTCTGATTTCTATCCCTGTGATCTCAACAGCAGAGAGAACGTTCACTGAATCTGACTTAAAGAAAACACAACTTCTCCAAGGACTCTATTATTTTGAACTGCTGTGTAAATACACATAATTATAAGATTTTGGAAATATGTACTCTTTATTTTATCATTTGTAATGATAAATAAAGGTCTGGACTGTGTGTTTACCCAACAGTGATGCTAACAGCCTTCTGAATCATTACAGGCTATCTGCAATGGTCTGTTGATCTTTAAGATCAGTGACCCATTACAGCAATTATAGTCTAAGATAGTTCCTGCCACGGAGACCCCGATCCTGCTACCAGAGAGTGACATGCTAATGATACAAATACTCTCCACACATCATTAAAAATACAAAAACTCTGCACATCTTCACTCAGATCAGCTGCAGAAACAGAATTGTATCTGTACTTTAAAAACTGTTTTAATGAGTGGGAAAGTCACTCCTTTCGCAATTTTCCTCATAAAATAATAAATCATGCACTCTAAAACTCTTGAGGAATTTATTTATTCTGGTTTCCATCAGTTTGAAAACCTCCACAGGATCTGCCGCTCCTACCCAATTCAGTTTCACATAGTCACATATTCTTACAATGCACACGTGCTCCTTAGCTTTTCATGCAGATTATGTGTAATATTTATGAAGAAATGCATGGATAACTTTCTGGAAAACTACAGATTCACAGAGCTGGAGGTACCTTAGAGAAGAGACTCACTAGTTGGGCAGTATTTCTGCACTGATAGCGTCATTCCTTGTTAAGGACAGTCTTCAGTTAGGGATGGGGTAGAAGGTTGGGTGGCGCTGTGGCATGAGCTCAAAACCTCTATTAAGTGAATTGCCGTTGTTTGGAGGTGTCCCCCTTAAAATTCATGAGTTCCCAATGTGACTGACAAGAAGAGAGATCTTGCCAGGGAGATGGCTGGCTCAGTGGAATAAGCGCTTCCCTGGCAAGCACCAAGGCCTGAGTTCAATACCCGATTGAGTTCAATCCCCGATTCTGCAAAAAAAAAAAAGAGATCTTCAGGTGATTCGGGCATAAGGCTTACTTCTGGATGGTGAATTAAGTTTCTTAAAAAGAACTTCCTGCAGCAATGGGGCTAGCTCTAAAGCTTTCCCTTCCACCTTCTGTCACGTGAGAATAAAGCACAATGACTCTCATCAAGTACCAAATGTTGGGACCTTGATCTTGAATATCCTTCTCTCCTTGGGTATTTTATTATAAAAGTTAAAAACAGACAAAGATATATATAAATATTTGTCACTGAGTTATTTCATATATTACAAAAAATGATGTGACTCTTTAACTCGTAAAAATGATGGCCACTTCCTAAAAGAAATAAATTTAACTGCCTCATATTCAAAAAATGAAAACTTTGTTCTGCTTAACATGAACTTCAATAAGAAAGCTATTGGATATACTAATAAACTTTAGATGATCTTATTCAAGAAAATATTGATGTTGTTTTTAGTATTTCAATCATTTTTGAGCTGATTTTAATGGCAGCAAGTGGAGTTGCAGCTTACATTTTTTCTTTAAGTTTTAAAAAATCTTTCATTTCTTTGTATTTATTTGGTACATAGTCTCACTACACAAATTGGCCTCATAATGATCCTCCTGTGTCAACCTCCTGGGCACTAGGATTGCAGGAATGTGCACTATGTCTGGTTTTGTGGCCAGCAAGACGTGCCTTGAGTTTCAGGGCCAGCATGGCATGTAGTACCAAGGACTGAACCCAGGTCCTTGCAGCTGCCAAGCAGGCACTTAGACCATGGAACCATCACCCCAGCCCCATATGGGTTGTTACAGAAAATAAATAAAATCAGAATCATAGTAAAGCAGAATTTCATCAAGGATCTTGAGCTTTCTCTAAGACATTTCAAGTTGAATCTAGGTCTTCCAAATCCTTTATCTCCAAATTAAATGAAATTGTTTTGGAAAGGTTGGTGTCAACAACATAGCCCCTTGTCAAAAAAAAAAAAAAAGATGTTTCTTTCACTTTTAAATGGTCCAAGCAGAAACTCATCATAGACTTGAAAGGACAGGAGACCTTGCAATTAAGCATTTCAAGCTCTAAGAAAGCCAAAACAACAGACAAGACAAACAAAACTAATATATCTTGCAAAACTATCCACTTCAATGGACCTCAAAAGGATATATCACCACAACAAAACACATTTTCAGAGATACATGAATAACCCAGCGCTCCATAAAATAGTTAAGAATATCCCAGGTAGAACAATGAAGCCAACAAAGACAAAATGTCAGCTGCAATGAATGCACGAAATAAGGTGAATAGCTAAATAAAATAATAATAAAAAAAATCAAAGATTGAATAGAAAAAGTATGCAATGAAAAAGCCAATACCTTTCAGAACTAATTCTCAATGTGAATGGCCTCAGCTCCCCAATTCGACATAGATTGGTAGAATGGATCAAAAATTGGAATTCAGCAAAATAGTCTACTGATGGGGCCGGCCAAGTAACTCAGCGGATTAAAGCACCTGTAAGCAGGTACAGGGACCAGGGGTTCAATCCCAGGACCTGCTGAGCCAGCCCTGCCAGAGGGCACACTGAGACGGCAATTGAGACTGGGGGTGATGGCGCATGCCTGTAATCCCAGCTCTTGGGAGGCCGTAAACAGGTGGATCACTATGAGTCCAATCTAGTAGTGAGACTCTGAACATCCTGTAGATCCCTAAAAACAAAACAAAACAAAAATAATAAATAAATAAAACAGTCTACTGTATTCAAGAAACTTATCTATGCCAAAAAGAAATTGACAGATCAAAAATCGAAGAGTAGAAAATAATATTTCATGTACCAGGAGTCCATATGCAAGAAAGGGTAGCAACTTTAGTCTCAGGCAGAGTATATTTCATGCTAAAATTGATCATAAGAGGCATATTAGTTAATGGCACAATTTAAAGGGTGAATTAATAATTGTGAATGCATACTCAGTGAATGCCAAGCCATATAACTTCATAAAACAAACACTGCAGGACATAAAAAGATCAAATTAGTACCCACACATTGTGGAAGATTTCATTATCCCATGTTCACAGACAGACAGATCAACTAAAGAAAAATTAAAGACTCGTCAGGGATGAAACATATTTTTGAAAAAACTAGCCTTAATAGACACCTATGATCTACAATTCTTACCAAATATCCACAGACATACCTATAATAAATAGATACTGCAAATCTATTTATTGTAGATCTACTTTGGAATTTCTCCAAAGTAGGTCACATAATAGTCCATATAGGGTGCTTAAGTAGATATCAAAAAAAAAATCAAAATCATCCCATGTACTATCACATTATAGAGCCCTGAAAATAGTAATCAACTGCAAAAGAAATCATGAAAATTTCACCATCTGTACGTGAAATACATCCCACTTTCACAGAAAGACAGTGAAATAATAAATTTAACCACCTCATATTAGAAAAAAGAAAGCTTCATTCTACTTAATATAAACTTCAATAAGAAAGTTATTTGATTTACTAAGAAAATTTAGATGATCTTATTCAAGAAAATATTGACGTCATTTTTAGTATTTCATAAAACAAACACTGCAGGACATAACAAAGAGAATACCTAAATTCAATGGATCACAGAAGAAATCAAGGAAGAATATCTAACCCAAACCTAGTACAAAGAAGGAAATTAAATGAAGAACACAAATTCATGAAGTTAAAACTACAAAAACAATATAAAGAACCAATTACAGACCTAAAATTTTGAAAGAGCAAACAAAATAGATCAATTATTTGCCAAAATTACCAAAAGAGGGCTGGGGAGATGGCTCAGTAGGGGCTGGGGAGATGGCTCACTAGATTAAGCACTTCCCTGGCAAGCACAAGGGCCTGAGTTCAATCCCCAGTTCTGCAACAACAACAACAAAAAATTACCAAAAGAAGAAAAGACCAACTTCAACACAAGTAAACATAAAAACTGACAAAATCACAAGCATTGCTGAAATCCAGAGGAACACTAGGAACTACTAGAAAACTTGTACACCAACAACTTGGAGACATGAGGCAACTCCCTAGACACATGGAAATCATCACTACTGACCTAGAAGACATAAATATTCTGGATAATTTAATAACAGGAAATGAAATTGAGGCAGTAAATAAAAACCTGACAAATTAAGTAAAGCTGAGAACCTCACTGATTCACTACTAAATTCTACAAAACTTTCAAGGAGCATATAATGCCAATAGTCCTCAAGTTATTTAATGAAATGGAAAAAGGAGTACTTC
>NW_004524580.1:8322065-8324943 GCF_000260255.1 Octodon degus
CCAGTCTCAATTGCCATCTCAGTGCGCCCCAGAGGCAGGGCTGGCACAGCAGACCCAGGGATCGAACCCCTGGCCCCTGCACCTGCTTGTAGGCACTTTAATCCGCTGAGCTATTTGGCTGGCCCCTAAAGGTCAGTTTCCTTAAAGATCATAAGTGTAAATATTCTTAGTAAGATACTGGTAAATAGGATGCAACAAATCAACAAAAAGATCAGACACCATGACCAAGTAGGCTTCATTCCAGCAATGCAAAAGTGGCTCATCATACACCCATTGTTAAATCTAATATATTATATAAACAGAAGCAAGACCAAAATCACATGATCATCTCAGATGCAGAAAAAATTCAACGAAATCTAATATCCATTCATGATAAAACCCTTAAGACAACAAATGTAGAAGAACCTAACTTAACCTCATAAAGGCAGTTTAAGACAAACCTCCTGTCATCATAATATTAGGAGGGGAAAAACTGAAAGCCTTCCCTTCACAATCAGGCACAAGGCAAGGAGGTCCATTATTCCCACTGCTGTTTAGTGTAGCACTGGACTCAGTAATCAAAACAATAAAGCAAGAGAAAGGAATGAAAAAAGATGCATAAATAGGAAAGTAAGAAGTCAAATTATCGCTATTTGCAAATGATATGATCCTTTGAAAGGAAGACTCAAGAACCTTCACCCAGACTCCTAGAATCAACAATTAAGTTTAGTAAAATAGCACGATATAAAATCAAGTCAACAGAGCTTCCATTCACCAACAGTGAACTGATCAAAAGAAAAAAAAATTACAAAAACAATACCATTCATAATAACAGTACGAAAAATGAGGTACTTAGGAATTAATCTAACCAAGAGGTGAAATATCTCTACATAAAACTACTGTAGTGCTCTGAAAAAAATATCAAAAAAATATTGGATAAGAAAATGGAAAGATAGCCCATTCCTGAATACTCAGAAACAACATTATCAAGATGACTATAATCCCCAAACTCATATAAACTTAGTGCAATCCCAATGAAAATGCCAACAGTGACCACAGAACTAGAGAAATACATCCTAAAGTTCATATGGAACCAGATCTGGAATAGCAAAACAACACTGGGTAACAAGACAAAAGCAGGAGACATCACAATACTTGGTTTCAAATTAGGTTACAAAATTGTGGTGATTGAAACAGAACAGGGGGCTGGGTGCAGTGGGGCACGCCTGTAATCCCAGCACTAGGGAGGCTGAGGCAGGAGAACTGCCATGAGTTTGAGACTAATCTGGGGTATGTAGTGAGTTCAAGACCAACCTGTACTACACAGAGAGCTCCTTTCTCAAAACAAGAAAAGATGAAACACAAGAAAACAAACAGGACATAAAATAGATCTGACACAAAAACAGATATGAAAAGTAACAGAACAGAAGAGAGAACATGAAAACAACCCCAAATCCATTCAATTACCTGGGTTTTGCCCAAGGGACCAAAAACATAATTTAGCAAATGGTGCTGGGAAAACTGGCTATTTTTATGCAGAAGAACAAAGTGAGATATGTTTATCTCATTATATACCAACCTAAAATCAAACACTTAACACTTAACCTGCTGGAAGTTAAGGCAGGTAAAACTCTGAAGTCACAAGCATAGGTAAGGACTTTCTGAACAGTACCCTAGTTGCAGAAGAAATAATATTAAAAAATCAACAAATAGGATTATATCAAATTAAAAACCTGAACAGCCACATACCAAAACAAACAGACAGACAAACAAATAAAAAAAAAAATCATCACTAACAACAATAGCAGCAGCAACTACTGATCAAGAGTGTAGAGGAAAACCTACAGGTGGGGAAATAATCGTAACAACTCTATGTTGGGCAGAGGGCTAGAATATAGAATGTATAAAGAAGTCAAAAACATTAGACCTCCCCTCCCAAATAAAAGACCCAATTAGGCATGAGCAATTGGAGTGGATAGACACTTTTCAGAAATACAAATGGGCAATAAAAACATGAAAAATGTTCAACATCTTTGGCCATTAAAGAAATATAAATTAAAGCAACATTGAAATTTCATCCTACTCCAGAAAGACTGGCTATCATTAAGAAATCAAACAATAAAAAATGCTGATGAGCTGTGGAGGAGGAAGAAACCCTTGCACACTGGGAATGTGACCTAGTACAGACATTATGGGAGCCAGCATAGAGAGCATCATTTCATTAAAATAGAAATTCTAGTCCGCCCAGCTACTCCCCTGCTAGCTATTGTCCTGTAAGTTAGAGACATAATCTGCCATGCTATGCACCTACCCATGTTTATAACAGCACAGTTCGTAATCCTTAAATCTTGGAAGCGAGATGAGTAGATGAAGAAAATGTAGTGCTTCTATCAAAAAAAGAGTACTACTCTTACATAAAGAAGGATAAGCTTGAGTTATCTGTAGAAAAATGGGTGTATGGGCCAGGGAGATAGCTCAGTACAATAAGCACTTACCTGGCAAGCACAACAGCCTGAATTCAATCCCCAGTTCCACAAAAAAAAAAAAAAAAAAAAAAAAGGTGTACTTTGAATCCAGAATGTTGAGTGAAGTTAGACACACAAGTTTAATAAATGTGGGAGATAGCTCAGCAGCTTAAGCACCTGCCTAGCACACACAATGTTCTGAGTTTGAGCCCTGTGTTATGGTTTATATCTAGTTGTCTCCCCAAAGCCTCATGCAGTCATGGGGTGGATTCTGGAGTTTGTGATTGATTACTGTGGGTGTGGATGCTGCACCTGCCCTGGGGTGGGTAATTTGTGTTACAATGTAAATAGGGCTAAGAGGCTGGCTAGTTGCCTGAGCTATGGCCCCTCCCTATGCTCTCTTGCTCTTTGCCATTGCCCTGAAAGGTTGCTCT
>NW_004524580.1:8326010-8327208 GCF_000260255.1 Octodon degus
ATGCACATCTTAGCTCCTTCTACATCTTAAACTGAGCTAGGACGGTTGCTCAGCACCAAGGCCTTGATTCAGTAAGACGATGCTCATTCTGTCGGCCTGACAGCTGGCAGAAATTCTTCCCATAAATAAGCCTCTATTGTCAAACTGCTATAAGACACGACTTTCCTTTACTGAAAAAACAAACAACAACCAAAAATCCAAAATAACCAACCAAACAAAAAACAACAACAACAACAAAAAAGCAAAAAGTAAAACAAAGGTTTAATTCCTGACTCAAGTCCAGCCAAGTACATGAACATTTTTGTTCTGGAACAGTATAGACATTTTACATAGTAAAAACAATTTTTTCTCCATTTCTAAATTTTAAAAAAACCTTGAAGATATGGGTTCAAGGAGATGGCTGAGCGATTCTTAGGGCAATTTTCACAGGACAGGCAAGGCATCTTTTAGGAAAAGAGTCTATCTTTGATTCCAGTGCACTCCGATGGGCAAAGCACTAAACGCCTGTTACAGGTGAAAGCTGTCTTCACCTGATGCCTTATCTGACTGGAGTCTGGTCCCGGAAATGGCATATGTCACGTATCTATAGTCAAGACTTTTCTTCCCTCAGGAGTCTTGCCTGATTAACAAACTAGAAACTTGTCCCTGTTGGAAGAAGTTGGCCTTCCAAGCATCCTGGAGGTTGTTCATACATGCGCAGTAGGACATTAGCATTCACATGCTAGATTAAAATCACAGTTTTACTGAAACAATGAGCATTTTCACTCATTTTCGTGTAGAATGGGAAAGCCATCACTGTTGCTTTCATCACTACTGGCTTCAAAGGAGCCCCGAAATGTCAGAGTTCGGGAGCAGATTCTGTAAAGTGCACAGAAGCACTGCTTTAATGTTTTTCAGACTCTGAACAACCCACCCGTTCAAGCATTTCTAGACTGCTTGACTTGATAAGGCTTTCTCCAGTTATTTATGGTTTCTTTTGCTTGGAAATATGTCAAGTTTTTATGATAGCAAGTAAAGTTTTAGTAAATTTCCACTCTTTTAAAAGTAATTTTTTTATCCAGGGGGAAAAAAACTCAATATTGTGTGATTTTTTTTTTCCAGAATGCTCAGAAATAAGCTTTTTTGACTGTTTATGCTCACTGGCACAAAGCAGGGCCCACAACAGTCTGGCTTTTGTGGTCACATCACACTTAGCCAT
>NW_004524580.1:8327988-8332320 GCF_000260255.1 Octodon degus
ATAACCTCACTCATACACGGAATCCAAAAACAAATCTGCTCTCATAAATAAAAGTGGTTATCAGAGGCTGTGGTGAGGAGGAGGAGAAAATGGGGAGAACTGTGGTCCGTGCTATCATATAGTAGGGTGACTACAGCTAGCAGTAAGTTGTGTACTTGTCAAACTACTTAGAAGAGAGGTTTTAAATATTCTCAACAAATAAATTCATGAGATGATGGATATGCTAATTATCCTGATTTGATTATTATGCAGTAAACACTTTTCAAATATTAAATTGTGTCCCATAAATAAAAAAGAAAACCCTTAAGTATACCACCCAAGCTCTGCAGTTGTTATCATAAGATTCCTCCATTATAATTAAACCCATTGTGGGGTATTTCTAGTTATTCCTTAATTTCCTGCATTCTTCAATTGCTGTTAATCTATTGGACTGGCAATGGTTACTTCCTTTTTCCTTTATCCAATCAAATATGGGTAAGTCTCATGTTATACACAAATGTTCTCTTTATGGGCCTAGATGTTCACCAGCCTTATCTTGTCATAAGACAAGGTGCTCAGGTCTCTTGTTAGGCTGATTACCTTGATCTAAAAGCTACAGAGTCTGTCAACATCTTTCTTAACATGAGGGGCCTCTTTTTAATAATTCCAAAATTTTTAGTGATTAAAAACTACAGGATTCTTTTTTTTTTCTTAACTAATTTTTCTATTAGGAGTATTAAAATTTTAACCTAATGTCTCTCATACCACCGAGCTTTTGATCAGAATAGCTACCATTTCTTTCTTTCTTCCTTCCTTCCTTCCTTCCTTCCTTCCTTCCTTCCTTCCTTCCTTTCTTTCTTTCTTTTTTTTTTTTGGCAGAACCAGGGATTGAACTCAGGCCCTTGTGCTTGCCAGGGAAGCGCTCATTCTACTGAGCCATCACCCCAGGCCCTAGCTACCATTTCTTAATTCTACACTGCATTGGTCTAAGTAGTTAATATACCTCATTTAATTTTAACCTTACTATGAAGTTATTATTTTAAGAGAAAGAAGATAAATCAAGAACATAGAAGTAATTTTCAAAGGATTATATAACTAAATGGCCAATAAGGAAGTAGATATAGGTCTGCCTCAGTTCATTACTATTTCTATGCTTTTCTGTCACACTTCGCTGGGCCATGATTCACCACCAGCCGCCCGCTGCCTGTCTGCCAGCCTCCCATCTTCGTCCTTCATTTTTTCTCTTTCCTTTCCTTCTTTCTCCCCTCCCTCCCTTACTCTGTTCTTTCCTTTTCCCCTTCCTCTCTCTCATTTCTTATTCCCTCCTCTTTCTTTCTCCAATTCCTCTTTCTCTTTCCTTGTCATTATTTCATCCACCTTTCTCATTCCTGAACCAAGCACATTATTTCTTTTCTGAGGCTAATTCTGAACTTATGCTCATTCATCTAACTGATCCTTAGACCTTTCACAAGCAGATCGGTTTGCCTGGCAAGTTTTCATTCACACAATCCTTTAGATATCACACAGAACGTTATCAAGAGTTAGGCGTGTTGGCACATACCTGTAATTCCAGCTACTCAGAGGCTCCTATGTTTCTTATTCCACTGTTACACTACCTTAATAGAAGGATGAAAGTTCGAGGCCAAACTGAGGAACTTAGTGAGACCCTGTCTTGAAACCAAAAGGCTGGAAACAGCACTTTGCCTAGAACGCATTATGACCTGGATTAGATACCAGCCCCTCCAACCCTCGAGCATGAAGAACAGAGGTTTATGTCATGATTCTACCTATCATACTATTGTGGAATTGAGTTCAACGGATCAATTTATTTTGTCTTAATAATCGGTCACTGGGCAATGAATATTTTAGTCTTGTGTGTTTTTTATGAACATATTATCACTTTACTTTCCTTCCATTCTTCATTCCCTGATTTACCAAAACATTATACTGAGGAGTAAAATAGGATTCTACTCTTCAAAAATAGCATTCATTCAGTGGTTGACTGTTGGCTCCCAGACACTGTACCAGGTGTTGTATGTCTCATATACATAATCTGTAATTACCAGGGCCACTGTGAGATTAGTGCTTTCTTTATTATTTTAAATTGAGAAATAAAATTTCAGGGAAGCTACAATGCACAGGCAAGATGGGATTCTAACAGTGGTCCATGTGCATGAAGCACCAGTATTATGACTTTGCTGTTCTTCTTGGATCTATGAAACGCTTCACAGTGACTTTTTCTACATGCACCTGTGAGAAATATTACAGTGAAAATTTCCAATCTATGATCCTTCTAAGAAAACATATCTCATTGAAAAAGCCTTCAAACAATGGACTGATACACTTTGAATAAAATTTTAACCTTCGTTTATATCTTTAAGTCTAACACAAAAATCCATTTACATAGATGTGGTGTAAAATTTGGATGGGGTAGAAGGAGGCTGGCAGGATAGCATTCTTTCCTCAGGAAGAAAAGGAGAACAGGAGAAAATGAAAGATATTGTAGAAATTTTTTTTAAAAAATCATTACGCATGTTTCCTAAAAAATGTACAATTTGTGAGCCATCTAATAGTCATTGGTAATTATATTGGTTATTAACTTCAGGCAGCTTTTTAAAAGATGCATCACAGCTTGGTAGAAATGTAGCACTGATTTTGTTTTATAGCATTACAAGGATTGATATTGTGTATAGTAATTCTCCACAGTAAACTGGGCTTGATTATTGCATGTTGCTACTCAGAACAGCCTGGGCTGCACTACAGGATGAGATTCTCAAAATCTTGAGTGCCTCACATGCTAAATAAAGGTTTCTTTCATTTTTGGGCTGTTTATTCATAAAAGGTTGTTTAATGAATATATAACATATGTTATATATGTTTAGTGAATACTTAATGAATATATAACATATACAACATGTTAGTTCCTTACCCTGAAACTCAAGCTAGTTGACCATTTTTCATGTACAGTCACATGGAAGGGAATATAGAAAATCACACACTGACCCGTAGGCTTCCGGGGGGAATGGAACACACAGTTTCTACTCAGATGGTATTGGCTGAAGCAGTTGTTCAAATTACTCTGAGCTTTAAACGAGGATGATAAATTCCAACTACAGAATATGAGAGTAGAGGAGCACTGGAATATTTTTGTACAATCCTACTGGCATTCTGGAGTGGTAGTCCTTATAGAGTTGATTTACTTTCATTTTTTATTACAGAACATTAGCAAATACCAACAAGCAGCCTCCGGTTATGGTCCCTGAGCGCATGCTGATTCAAACATGAATAGGGCAGTTACGAATGCAGGATTACATACCCACCACAGACCCCTGTCAGTGGTACATCCTGCTCCTGTTCAGTGAGGAAGTCATCCTTGAGGACAGAATGCTTGAATGTTTTAGTGCTTGAATATATTGCTGGTGGTAAGAAAACTGCTGATTATGATCCTGATTCCTTTGGTTGTAGAAAACAATTCTTTGTATTTTGCAGCAGAGATTGGATTGTCTTCTTAGATATGATCATTCATTTACTGATTATTTTTTCTTCTGAATCACACAGAATATGAAACATCATATTCAACCTCCATACCTTGGCAACTGAGCTGTTTGTATCACCAGTCAATTCTCTTATTCAAACATCAATATTTTATGATCACTAAATTTCAACCCTACATTTACAAACTTCAAGTCATGTACTTTAATGATCATAGTGCAATTTGAAGAAGTTGTTTCAAAGCACAGACATAGTCTTTCCTGGGAATATCAGTACTGTAAAACTTTTATTTTATTTCTTATTCAATATCCTGTGTGAACATACACTCATCAACCAGCATATCTCCCGGTAGGAGAGTACTCTCATGAGTCAGCCCATATTTTGGCCACAGGATCATATATAAACTTTATAGAATGAGTAAATTTATCAGTCATTGCTATTTTGAGGTCCTTCCGCAATAAACACAGTCCATCAAGTTACCAACTACTGGGTATTCCTTGCGAATAAAGTCATGTGTGGATTGGAATTCAAGTGAAACTCATTTATTGATAAAACAAATGCCATTCTTGGTGTTCATACATGCCCTTTTGGTCAGTACTAACATCATCAGACTTTCTGTCTTCATTACAGATTATAGAAAAAAGCTAAGTAAATTTCTGAGGCCCAGGAAGATAGCTCAGTGGACCAAGTGCTTGCTTAGGCAAGCACAGGAACTGGAATTCAATTCTGGGCAGCACATGCTGCATGGGCCCCACTCCCGGGCATGCTGAGCTGGCCATCGAGTCCAGGTGTGGTGGTGCACACCTGTAAGCCCAGCACGGGGGAGGCTGAGACAGGAGGTTCACTACAAGTTAGAGCTGT
>NW_004524580.1:8336544-8357580 GCF_000260255.1 Octodon degus
CTGATCTCATTACATTATTACTGGTTTCACTTGTTTGTATTCTTGTACCTTCTCTTGTATTCTCACAGTAACCAGAGTGATCTTTCCAAAACACAAATTGGGTCAGGTCAGAATTCTCGAAGGTCCTCTGATCTCACATAGAATGAAGTACAATGTTCTGAATGTGGCTTGGAGTCCTTAGGTGACCAGCTTTCTCGCTTATATCTAAGGACCCTACTTTACTTATTCCACTGAATAATACTGACTTTGGGGCTATTATTTTGATGTATTATGATCATCGTTGCCCCTGGGTGTTTGTATTTGTGGTTTCCTGTGCCTTAAACAATTTTTTCCTGATATTTTGGTGAATTATTCCATTATTTTACTTAGGTTTTTTAATCTGACCACCCTTAGTACAGCCTTATCCCAACACCTCTAATCCTGCTTTATTTTTTGTCTGTAATCTTGTCACTTTTTCATACTAAACTGTGTACTTATCTTAATGGAATGCAATTTCCATGAGCTCAGACTGAGTTGGTTAGGAGCTACTGTATGTTCAGTGAAGAGATAAATATTTGATGCATCCTATACTTAGTTCTGTGGAAAGCAGAATGCAATGACACAGAAGGATAAAATCTCTTAAAAAGAAAAAAAAAATGGTCCATGATCTCAGGTGAATGGCACTCTACGAAGAAAGAAAAAAGAGTAGGAATTCAGCCTTTGTCTATAGAGTGGTCATAGATGGGAGGTTAACCAAGAGACAGCCTGTGGGGTTTCTCAGAAGCTTATGTATTTTCCATTGAGGAAAGGTCAGTTGCAGAGAACTCAGACACTCTTGAGAGATTTCTTTTAAGCCTTTGATCAATTCTTAGGTTAAAACTTTGAGATATAATTACGGTTGCTTGTCCAAACTGTGTTCATTATTAACAAAAATTAAATAGTGAAAAACTTTATTTGATAAATACTTAGTAGAAGCAGAGTACAGACTAAACTTCAGCAAGCTCCCCAATATTAATTGCATTGTACAGGTTAGAGTTTATTAATTTCACTTTTTTTTTGATACAGGATATCACGATGCAGTTCAGACTCATAGTGATTCTGTTATCTCAGCCTGCCCAGCACTGGGATTGCAGGCATGCACCACCACACCTGGTTTGGGGGCCAGCACACACACCCAGCTTCCAGGTTCCAAGGCTGGTGTGGCATGCAGTACGGGGATCCATCTCAAATCTTTGCGCTTTCCAGGCAGGCGCTTAGACTGCTGAGCTATCTCCCCACCCCAGGTTACAGTTTAAGTTTTGAGAAAGCTTTTCACATCCCTACCTTAGTCACTGTATCTTTTGCAGTCCTAACTGCAAACACTAGTACAATTGGGGATATCATTAGCCACACGTCAATTTATAAAGAGTAAAGATAATTGAAACATGGATTTCTTGAGAGGTATAATGCTCTATTGTACAATAAGCTGTCAAGGAACTCATTGGGTTTATTTGGTTTTGGAGAGGATGCCAGTAGGTAATTCATCACTGGGAACCTGAGAAGGACAAATACACTAGATTTATGGGCTCTGTGAAAGTTAATGAATTATTATCTAGCACCTGATAGGTAAGGGTTAATGGACTATTGAGTAAGCCTATAAAGTTCAAAGGACTTTTCTTATAACCTATTTAACTAATTATTTGAATGGTCAATTCTACCACAAGTCAATATAAAATCCAAGTAGCTATTTCAACACATTTGTTCACTTTATGCCTCTCGAAACCATTAGCCAAGAAAACATTCCAAAGGTAGGCTATAAAGGTATACAAGCATTATCATGATCACTCTAGACTGTAATATTTGGATATATATAACTTCAGTCAACAGAAGGTTACTCTTTCAGATTTCCTGTGAAATAAGTACTTGACTGTTCTTTTAAAAAAGTATAGGCCTTGTTAATTATGAGTGCTTCTACCTGAATTTCCAGGTGGCTTCCTGTGATTAGTAAATCGTTTAGATTTCAGGCAACAGTCACCTGATGAGGCAATCTATTTTTTGGTACCCTAAGATCAACATTTGGTTTTATATGAATATATAAATCCTGGCTGGGTCTAATTTGAGAATTTAGCAGACTAAATTATATTTTATCATCTGTCTAAGCAGCTAAAAACAGAAAGTTAAGATATAGTACCAGTCTTGACTATATCAACTGTTTGTGTGGAAAGGACATGTTTTCTATTCAGAGAACATATGCCTAAATATTAAAATCTTAGTATCCTACCTCTCGAATTGCTGTACAAAACTCACTCTGCAGCACTTTTCTGAGGGACTGTAGCTTGTGCACTGGGACTTCTCCAGATTCCTGCAGCTTTTCCAGTAACTCAATTGCTCTTGCAACATCTGAATGAAAAAAATTAAAATAGAGAGATGTATAAAAAATTGTATCTTATCAGCATATTAACATTATTCCAGGGCTGGCCAGATAGCTCAGCTATCTAAAGTTCCTGCTTAAGCAAGCACCACATGCCGCACCAGCCCCACCCTCAAGGAAGGGCTAAGCCAGTGTATGTGGGGGGAACCACAAATTACTCCAATTGAGTGACAATCTTGTGCCAATTGAAAATCAAGGAGAATTAACTTCACAAATCAGAATTCATAACTCAGAATTTATTGATTTCATCTTTTGGTAATAGTCATTTTAACCAGTTCCACAAAATTCATTACTTCATACATCCTTTTTATGGCATTTCACATATGCTATTTTTGTCATACAAATCTGTTTGAGTAAGGAGAAAAGAGAAAGAAACATATCTCTCATTTATTCTGTTATCCCTCCAACCAAGTAGTTCTATCAGTTTTCCCTTGGCGATGCTTTTGCTTGATTTTTCCACATGTGACATTTACCACAGCAAAATCTCGTAGTTGTTAGTCTGATGATTTGATCGGTATGTATCTCCTTCACCTGTACATAAATTCCTTGAACATTAGCACCCATCTGGTTTGTTTGCCATGGCCTCCCACAGGCTGGTATAACACAATGAATAAATATTTGATGAAAGATCAATGTTTCTCCATTTCACTAGCACTACACTATTCCAGGTCCTCCTCATCTCTTCTCTGTCAACTGGAATAATTTGTTCTTCCCCAGCCTCCTCATAGGGTCCATGGAGTGATCTGCCTAAAATACTAATATGATCATTTCTTTAATTCTCAGCTCCTAGAGCCACACCAGTGAAGAGTTTTCGATGTATCAGAGGTTAATGTATAAAGGAATGTCTTTTATGGCTATAAAATTTAAAAATCCCTGGGTTAATTCATGTTGCCAAGGAAAAATGTCACAAAAAGCTATTTTAAGTACTTAAAAATATCTCTTCTCTCCTATTGCTATAGTCAACAGTTCACTGAAAAGTCACTTAGGCATTTAACTAGTAAGATATAATTAATTGCTAGGTCACTAGCTCCAAAGAGTATCACATATTCCCCAAATTAATTATACAATCATTCCATCCATCCATGCATCCATGTGTGCATCCATCCACCCATCCAAATTCCCATTATAACTGGCACTAAGTTCGGCAAGAATAACAGACATCTTTCCTGAATTCACTGAATTCACAATCTAATAAGAAAGGACTAAGTGTATCCACCTATGATGAGATTGTTACTACTTCAGAATTTAAGTGGGGTTAATATAGGTGTATGTACATAACATAACCACAAAGTGACTTTAGAGAGACTCTCCATGAAACAGTTACTTTGATTGCCAGTTGTACCCTAGAGTAACACAAATCATGAAATCAATAGGACACTGTCAGTTTCTGAAGTTTTTCTTTTAGTACATAAACTGGAAGTCAATAGTCAATTGGAGAACACTGGTTACATCTATAATCAACAAGATACCAAGGTGAGATTTTATGTACTTTTAGCTGCATAAAATTCTGTGTCCTAATACCCAATAAGTACATAAAACTCTCAATATGTTTAAAATTGAGCTCATTATTTCTTCCCGTGAAAATAATTTCCGCTCCCTAAATTCTATATTTCCAATAATAGTACTCCAAGCATTGTCTCCTAAGCTAGCCTGTGTCATCATCTTTTCCATTCACTCCCCCACATGCAATTAGTCATCAATTACTACTGCTATAGTCTATCCCAAAAAGCTTTTTGAGTGTAGCTTCTTCACTTCATTATTTCAGGGAACGCTTTATAATTTCTCACTTGTCATATAGGAACAACTCGTGACCAATTTCCCTTAAATTAGTCTTTCAGTCCATCTTCCACACTGCTTCTAGTGTAATTATTTGTCCTGAATGATATATATTCATTGTTATTATTATGAACTACCATTACTACCATTATTATTCTAACTATTATACTTGTTCTAAAATCTTATTGATATTGACATCCTTCAGGGTGAAGTCCAGACCACCTAGGGTTTTATAGAAGGCCTTTACTAGCTAACTTCCTTCTACTCATCTTTGGACACCTGTTCTTTCTTATGCTATATTTTGGCCATCTAAAATATTTGTGATTCCTAGAACATGCCACGGAATGCCATGTCTCCATGGCTCAACACATATTCTCTCTTGTTCTGGGAATGAAATTCATTCCTTCATTCATTCACTGACTCAGTTGTGCTGGACCCTGCATTGTGACATAAGACAATATACAGGCATGCATATCACAGACGAACAAAAAAGGTGTGTGTGCCACAAGCAAAGCACTATGTGCGGGATCTGGACGTGTAACAAAAATACACACAGTATCATCACAGAGCACCTCTTTGTGAAAGAGCTAAACCAAGTCCTAGATAGGAAGTCGAAGTAGGAAAAGAGAGAAAACGTTTCAGGCGTCGGGAATAAATAACAATCTTATTGGCTTAAGAGAGCGTTAGATGGTCAAAGAATGGAAAGGAGGTCAGTATGGCTAAAGTTGAAATCAAGGAGGGCATAGTAAGAAATGAACTAGAAATCACACCATGGAGGTTATTTTAGGTAGAGTTGGGTTGGTTTAGCTTAAGCAGCAGCTCTTCAAGCACATACTCAGGGCAAAGGTAGTTGCTATCATTTTTGTTTTCCTGTGATTCTTAGTTCACTCATCCACTGTAAGAATGAATACTCTTGTCATACCTCTAAGTGTTTTTATCCCACCTTCATCCCTATAAATCTATAACTTCCTTGAAATGTAAGCAATGTTTGTCATTATATTCACAATTCATTACAGAGTTCCTGGCATACAGTATATATTCAATGAATTTTTGGTCACTAATGAGACTAGTTCAGGAATACACAGAGGTCAATGACTGCATTGATCCATAATTGTTCATGAATCTAGACCTCTAGATCACTGTAACCCTTATTCAAGACTTGTTTGGTCTTAGTAGTGAGACCCTGAACACCCTGTAGACCCTTCTCTAAAAAAAAAAAAAAAAAAAAAAAAAAAAAAAAAAAAAAACTTGTTTGGTATGATTTGGGTCAAGGAAAAAAGCCTAAATGCACAGGCTGAAGAATATTAATGACAAAGGGGGATTTTGGGGGGAAAATGACACCAATGAAACTATTAAGTAGTTTTTCACTTACTTTGTATATTGAAACTAGCTTGGATTCTGTCCTGGTTTGTAAGTGTCCCCCCAAAGCCTCATGCAGTTATGGGGGGGGCGCTTCTGGAGTTTGTGATAGATTATTGTGGGTGTGGATGCTGCACTTGCCCTAAAGCAAGTAATCTGCATTACAGTGTAAGGAGCTGAGAGTAGCTAGCTGCCTGAGCTGCTGCACTTCCCTTCGCTCTCTGCTGTTTGCCACCCCATGAAAGGTTGTTCTCTGCCATGTTCTACTCTGCCTTGGAGCCAGCTGAGTATGGACTGAAACCTGCAGTAACTGTGAGCTAACTAAAGCTTTCCTTCCTTCATTGTGAGTGTTGGGTATTTGTCTCAGCAATAAGAAAAGAGTAACTGAGACAGATACCAATAAAAAAATATGAGTTCCTGAGACTGGGCATGGTGGTGCAGGCCTGTAATTCCAGCACTTGGGAGGCTGTAAAGAGGTGGATCATTATGATACAATCTAGTAGTGAGACCCTGCATAACCTGTAGACTCTTCCCTAAAATACAAAAAAATAAACAAATAAATAAAAATAAAAAGAAATAGCAGTTCGTAAGACCCATCCCAAACAAAATAACCAAGAATCTCCAGAACACTGGGTTCAGTGCTGGCTACATACTGGAACTGTGTGGGAAACTCAGAAAGGCACACATATCTCGTTCAGTCTCACCAGAGACTCCAAAGGGACTGGCCCAGGTGAGAGCTGGGCACGGGGCTCACAGCGTAGCTACGGTGAAGACCACTGTCCTTGTCAGTCGCGCTTGGTGTTTTTAGGTCACTGGATCACTTGAGAATTTGTTTTTAAACCGACCCGCTACATCAGACAATTAAATTGAAAACTCCAAGAGTGTTACCTATTTGTCAGGTACTTTTTAAGCTTTCAGATGATTCCTGTGACCATCTGATTTGAGAAAAATGTTGTTGAAAGATAATCATCAAAGAAACCAGATACACCTCCTTTAAGACTTATTAAAGGAAAGCCTATTCTGTTACTTTTGGTCTTTTCTAGTCCTTAAAGAAGGTATTTGGGAGATGAGAGAAGCTTCATGAAAAATGGTCATTCATTTATTTTTATTTATTTTTTGCAGTAACAGGGAGTGAACTCAGGACCCTGCACTTGCCAGGCAGGTGCTTATTCTACAGAGCTATCTCCCCAAACCAAGGTCATTCTTTCAGAACAGAGTACATGCTGGCTATTTTACATCTCTTCTATCAATTACATGAGGTTTAGAAGTATCATTTGTAATACAGGAGATGGCAGCTGTCAACTGGGTTAATTTTATGCTAGCAAAAGAAGTTCTAGTTTAGCTTTTAATCCACCTTAGAAATAGGAGACACTAAGGTAGAGTGAACTCTACATGATCCTGTCTGGAATGCCTCACTTCTCCACTCATTACGCACCCTTGCTAAGATGTTGTGACTCCTACAATCCTTCCCCACCCTTCTGAAGATGTTGCAATTATCTTGAGATGAGAGGGGGGAGTTGGCTCAGTAGAATAAATGCTTGCCTGGCAAGTACAAGGGCCTGAATTCAATCCCCAGTTCTGCAAAACAAAAGAAAACAAACAAAAAAATTAACATTGTCTTTTCCCACTACTATTATGGACTACTGGACTATACTGGAATATTTTGCTGAATTCACACACTTACAATATTTAAATGACAATGGAATACTCTTCTCTGACAAAACTAAACAAAAAAAGGGATAAAAATGAAGGACCATTTCATATCTGTATATTCAAAATAGGATAGACATACAGTTACTTTCTTTTAATTCAATAAACAGAAGGATTTGTTCTAATAGTGTTTGTGGATAGGATATCATGTCTGCATCTTGTACTATGAATAACCACTAAGAAAACAACAATATGCAATTATTAATTATTTTTTTAAACTTTTATTTATTTATTTATTTAATATTTATTTGTTTGTGTGTGTGTGTGTGTGGCCAGCTTAGCCCACCAGGGGGCAGGGCTGGCTGGCATGTGGTGCTGGGGGATTGAACCGCGGTCCCTGTGCTTTTAGTTTGTTCTAAGTAGGTGCTTTAGACCACTGAGCCATCTCACCAGCCCGCAATTATTAATTATTGAAACTGTGCTAGTAATTGGTTTTGAAATTCATCGCTATTTGTTCCTCAATAAAATTATTTTTTTTAAAGAAGAGAGAGATTAGAGGAAAACAGAATTACAAAGAAGAATCCCATGACTTCAACCACAGCATTCCATTGTGGTTGCCATGGACACCAAGAAGATATTTAAGCATAAACAAAATAAAGAATGAGGCTGGAAGTGTTTCTGATCTGTAAGAATCAGGGGAAGTGAGTTCAGATGCTGGACCTCTAAGAACTGTAACCAAGGAAAGGTCCGATGGTAGGCTTTATTAATAAACTCCAGTGTATTGTTTTGTTTTGTTTTCCAATTTTCGGTCTGATGTTGAAATAATTTCGCCATGAACATCTGAAAGGAACACCAGCATGCCTTGCCTATTTGCCTGGGAAACGGATGGGAGACCTACCTGCTTGCCCTGTCTGTCTATCTAGAGTCAGAACTGTCTTGCTGGTAAACCCCAGCACCCACCAAGGGCTATCAGGCAGTGGTAAAGGACAACAGAAATCTAAGAACCAAAGTTTGAAGAGATCAGTCCCTCCAGATCAGGCCTGACTGGTGCTGGAAACCAAAATGTGACAAGTGATAACTGAACAGAAGAATAGAGTTTTAAACAGAATTCAGATTCTCTTTAGCTCTGTACTAGAAACCCACAAAGCTAGGATCTGGAAAGAAGCAAAACACGAAAGTCTTCAGGTTAGCAAACCACCTATTTTTACAACTACTGCAATGAAGTTTATGGTTTATTTATGAGTCCCCTAGGGTTCTTGTTCAGAATGCCCTTATGGTTATTTTATGAAACCATTCTACAAGTCTGGTTGTCAACATAGATATTTGGGTGTATTAGTGTGGCTCAAATTAGGACTGGGGAGACTGCCAACAAATCAAACAAAAGCAAGATCACAACCTTTTCTCCCTGTAATATTCTCCTCATTTTATTTGCTAATTCTCAGATAATTGCAGTTATCCCATTATGCAGTTCAAATACGTGGATTTTATCAGAACCGATTCCCTTCACACCCTAGATTCCCTTCACTTCCACTCTTTAAAAACAACAAGAAAGATAACTTTTGTTTAACATTTGAAAAGTGAGCATATCTTATTCCATTTTCTTCTTTTATATTAGGCAACCAAATGGTGGGTAACTAAAAGAGAAAATAAATTTATTTTGCACGTTCTAAAGACTGAAAAATCAAAGACCAAGGGCTGTATGCGGTGATAGCCTTATTGTTGTAGTACAATATGATGGAGGAGGGTATTACCCAGCAAATGAGATAGACAAAGCTGGATTCTATTTCAAAGATACTACCAAGATAACTAACTCAACCCTTCACTAATGATGAATGTTGATAATTAGCCTATTCATCAGCATGGAATGCTTTGAACAAATATTTTCTAAAAGGTCTCACTTTGTAATATTATCCATTGCAATGGTAATTACACTTCAACAAAAAGTTTGGAAGGGACATACAAACCATAGCATTTGCTCCAGGCCTCTTCCACATTATGTCTTTCTTGCACATAAAATATATTTATTCTATCTTAATGGTTCCAAAAGTCTTAATCTATTCCAGCACCAGTTCAAAGGTACAAAGTTCAAAATCTTGTCTAAATCAAGTATTGGTGTGACTCAAAGCATGAGTCATCATGAATCCCTGTCAGTGGGTGAAATCAGAACAACTTATCTCCAAAAGACCATGGTGGGACAGGATAGGCATTTCCAGTTCAAAAGTGAGAGATAGGCACAATGACAGGTATAACTTGTCTGAAGAAATTGTACAACGTAATAGAGAAAACCATTCTAAGTCTTACAGGGGGAGAATAATATCTTTGACTCCTTACCTCACAAACTGGGGATATTAGTGCTGGAGTTGGAGTTTTATTCCTACAGCTCTCCCAGATGATCCTTTGGATGGGTAGCACTACAGTTCTAGGATCTTTGGGTTAACACCACTATCCCAGCTCTGCTAGTTCCAGCTGCCTGGGGTCACCCTACTTCTGTGACAAATCTAACTGAAGGAATCTGTGCTCCCTGAGATCTTACATTTTACATACCTGTAGACTTCACCCCACAGTGATGCTGGCAAGGCCCACCACTTGCATTTTGCAGAGCAGCAACCTAAACTATAAGGGACCCACTCGAACTGTGGCTAGTTTTGTTGATGAGCACTGAGCAGCAGAGCCAGGGCAGTCCTGCTCTACCCTCTACATTCTGCCCTCCTAGATCTCAGGCTGTGAAGGGAGGAACAGCCTCCTGTGATGGGAGGGAGTCCCTGCAATGTCTTCTTGGACTTTCTTCCATCATCTTGATGAATAGTACTTAGCTATGTCTTCTTCATATTAATTTCTTCAGCACACAGTTGCTTGGTCATGCCCTTCATATTCTTTCCCAAATGCAACTTTTTTCTCTTAATGTGATCAATCTTTAAAATTTCTAAATATTTTAATTGTTTCCCCTTTAAATATAAATTCTATTTTATTTGTTTAGCTATATATACTATTTTAAGTTAATTGCTTTCTTAGTCCATGTGATCAAAAGTACTCAGGCAATAGCCTGAAGGTTTGCTACTTTTGTTTTTCTTGTAGGTATCCTACTTCAAAACTCTCACAGTCTATGTTCCACAAAGCCCTAGGATGTGGACATAATTCTACCAAATTCTTAGCAACTGTATAATAAAGATGACCTTCTCCTCCAATTTTCAAAGTCTATCTCTCATTTTCACCTGAGACACTTCATCAGAAGGGCCTTTACTATCTATACTTCTATCAACATTCTTATCATGACCAAATAAGTAATCTTCAAGAAGCTCCACATTTCCCCTGGTCTTCTGTCTTTCATTTCTCACCAGAATGACCAAAATGCTCTTTTCAAAGTAACATAGTCTTCTGCTACGTTACTCCTGTGAACTCTCTCAGCCTCTGCCCATTACCCAGTGATCATATTTTTACATATTTACAATGGCAACAGGTCCACATCCGGATAATGATTTAGGTTAGTTTGTGTTCTGTGGCTATAACTGGATACCACAAACTGAGTAAACTTATAAAGCAATTTATTTCTCATAGTTCAAAAACCTGAGAAGTCTAAGAGCATGATGTTGACAATTTCACCACATCATAATCTCACAACACCCTCACCTGCATCATAGGATGACAGAAAGGGCAGCACCGCATGTGAGACGCAGTATAACAAAAAGCTGCCCCAGTGCACAGCTATGACTAACCCCCAATAAAAGCATAAATCTGTTATTGGCATGATCTGACCACTTTATTGTACCTACTTCTTAATATTATTACAATGGCAATTAAATTTCAAAGTGAATTTTGGAAGGGACATTAAAATTAGGGGATAGAGTTATTTATTGTATGCTAAGAGCTTTACATGCTTTATCCCAATTTATCTTTGTAATAACTACATATTGTAGTAAATACTTTTTACAAATGAGAAAATAGAGGCTCAGAGAATTTATACAACCCACTAACAAGGAGAAAATCTGGGCTTGCGAGCTTGGGCCTGAGTGATTCTAAATCTTGTGCTTATTATCTTTATTTCCATCACAGTTTCCCTTTTAGCAGCTTTATCTTCAGTATTCAGTACTTTTATAATAGCTCTGGGCTCTGCAGGCTGTCTTGGTCAGAGGCCGAGCTCTTGATTTTTCTTCTTTCAATAAAGATTAACCTATATTCATTTACCAGCGTACCTTTCTCAGGTAGTATTCATTGATCAGTGTGATACTCAGAGAGCTTTGAAATGATAGAATAGAGCAGTTCTCAGCCTTGCCGCCCGTTGGAATTACCTGGGAGCACTGGAAACCACACATGCCTGGATCTTATTTATATTAATTTCCTATTTCATTCATGTGGGGAATGTCCTGAGCAGCAGGACCTTCAGAGCTTCCCCATGTGTATAGTCATGTGGAAAATCACTGATACAGAATCTCAACACCCTCTGGAAATTTTAATAAAAATATTATTTATGCTACTAATTGCTATCACACATAGTGTTCATTATATCACTGCTCAAAACATTTTCCTTCTGTGAGCAACTTAGAGGTAGATACTATTATTATACTCATTGTACAGAGGAGAAAATGGAGCCTCATAGAAATAAAGTAATTTCTCTAAGGAAAAAAACTAGTGAATGAAAGAACTGCAATTTGAGTCTAGCAGGAGAGATTTAGAATTGGGTCTACATTTCAGATGTGGCTCAGAAATCCATGCACAGTCAGCTGTCTGCATCTGCAGATTCTAGAAGCAATGGGGCAAAACACAGTAAGCCTATAATGTCTCAGTATATGCTGAACAGGTATGGACATTTTTATTATTATTCCATAAACAGTATAGTGTCATAATTATTTATATAGTGTTGACGTTGTATTAGCTATTATAAGCAGTGTAGAAATTACTTAAAGTAGTGGCAGGAAGTACTATTCCATGCTGTGCGAGACCTGAGCATCCGTAGGCTTTACTACCGGCAGGAGCAGGAGGTGGGTATTGTCTTGAGACAAATGTCCCCAGACACTAGGGATACTATATAGTTAAATTTTTTCCCAGAACTAGTAGTTTTCCAAGGCTGCTAATGAGATTAAGGCAATTTGATCAATAAATTCTGACAGTCTTGTATTTTAGTCAACTCAAAAACTTTCCCCTTTTCTATTTATTTTTAAAAACGCAGACTTAATAAAAATATCTGCTTTTGTGGGAGACAATATAGGTGGTTCTGACACAGGATGAGATTCATAAATGCACTTTGGAATTTACTGAGTGTCTGCTAAATGACTTAGAACAAAGTGAGCCCATGGCCATCATTTATTCAGTGATTACTTAACTTACTTATATCTCCTTATAAAATCTTTACTAATATATGGATTATTATTACTTCTATCATCAAGCTAAAGAAAATTTAAAAAAAACATAGTTTACAAAGAAGGGTTATCTTGCCCAAAGTCATACAACTACTAATGGTGGAGAGAAGACTCAAAATTAACTGTACTACACTCTGCCCAAGCCTTTCCATTTCTCTAAGCTGACACTTAAAACGAGTTGGAGAGATACGCAGCACAGAGGCAGCTGGATGGAACTCAGGTGAACTGCCTGGGGGACACCAGATTTGTGGTGCAGCGGCAAAGAGATAGAATTCAGGGGGAGTAACCTGCATAAAAATACCAGTTTTGAAATATATAGCTCTTATGGTCTGCAGTACAAAACAGGTATCAAAATTTGTCAATTTCTAAATTTCACTTGATATTATTATTATTGCTAATTGTACCACTGTAACTAAGACATCATATCTATCTTAACCACAAGTTCTCCCTCCCTTGAGTAATAATATTGGGAAGCCCTGAGGTAAGAACCTCACCAAAACCCTCCACTGAAACATGGAGAAAAGTGACAAAAGGAAACGGATGATCCACTCTCTATCAATAGAAGAGGCAGGATCTTGAGATACCCACAAACCAAAAAACTCTGACACACAGAAGATATCCCTGAAGAGCAGACCTTTTACTGAGAGGCTCTGATGGTAGTGATATAGAAACCTACTAACTAAATTTCACAAAAGTTCTAACAGAAATCAAAATAAAGAGTTCTTTCTGAAGTAGCAAATAACAAGATGAAGGAACTAAATGAAATCTTAAGTCCCCGGCACACCCAGAACAAATCCAGGAGACATCAGCATAGAAGAAATTAGAAGTCACACAGCTGAAATCTTTGAAATGATTGCAATTGAATGAAGGAAACAACTCCAGATGTGTACAGAGGCAATCAGATAAGAGATAACCTCTCAGTTAAAAAAAAAAAAAGAAATAAATATATTGAAAGAATTGCTAGGCATATCCAAAGAAGATATTGACAAAAAAATAGAGAAGAAGAGCAAAATAATGGAAAACTTGAATGAGCAACATAGGAAAGAAACAGAACACATGAATCAGATTCAAAAAGATATCCAGGAAATTAAAAATTCCAAGGGCTGGCCAAAAAATTTAGTGGATTAAAGCACTTGCCAGCAGGTTCAGGGGACTGGAGTTCAATCCCAAGGTTTGCCATGCCAGCCCTGCCCCTGGGGTGCACTAAGACAGGGCATGGTGGAGCATGCCTATAATCCCAGCTCTTGGGAGGCTGTCAACAGGAGGATCACTACAAGTCCAATCTAGTAGTGAGGTCCTGAACAACCTGTAAACCCTTCCCTAAAAAACATAAAAATAAAAATAAAAAACAAAAATTCCATTAAAAGCTAGTAAAACTATTTGAATGAAGTTAAAGATAGACTTTCAGACCTTGAAGACATCACTGCAACTAGTGACCAGGAAAGATCTCTTAAAAGCAACAAGGAAACAGGAAATAATAATTCAACTGCAATGTGACACAAAGATGAAATAAGTATCAATGAAAATGGAATCAATGCAAATGACATAAACAATATTTGCAGAAGTAACAGAAGAAAACATCTCATACGTGGGGAAAGAATATGACATACAGGAATTTTCCTGGTGCCATTTAAAAATTTGGCAGACTCTGGGCAGCCTGCAGGACTCTGACAAACTCTGACCTTCCTTAGCCCACAGACTGCAAGTGTGGAGCTTGTGCTGGTGCTAGTCCAGACTTTTAAGAACTTAGGAAGTGTTATGGTTTGTGTGTATGTGTTCCCCCAAAGCCTCATGCAGTCATTGAGGTGTAGTTCTACAGTTTGTGATTAATTCATGATCCAACACTGGGACTACGAGTCTGAGTACTGCTGGCATTTATGGTTCTGAGTGCTGCTGAGATTATGGGTGTGAGTGCTACACGCAGCCTGGGGTGGACAGCCTGAATGTAACATAAGAGAGACAGAGGGACAGACTTTCTCTCTGTTTCCACAGTTGCTGTTACTCCTCCCTTTTGCTCTTGCTGTTTTGCTGCCTTCCGCCACCATGAACTCTGCCCTTCACCATGTGCCAGTCTGCCTTGGAGCCAGCTGAGTAAGGATTGACATCTCCAGTAACTGTGAGCTAAATAAATGTTTCCTTCCTCAATTTTTGGTGTTGGGTATTTGTTCCAACAATGAGAGAAGAGTGAGACAGGGGGGCTGAGTAGACTGCAGCGCACAGGAAAGCTGTGATTTGTGGTCCTAGTGCACACAGGCGCAGAGCTTTCCTGATACCATTTAAGAAATCTGGTAGACTCTGGGCAGCTTGTGAGACTCTGGCAAGCTCTGACCTTCCTTAGCTCCCAGCGTGCAGGAGTGGAGCTTCTGCTGGTGCCACTCTAAACTTTTAAGAACTTAGGAGAACTGTGAGTGGCCCGTGGGATGCAGAAATGCTGCAATCTGTGGGCCTCATGTGAGAAGGTATGGAGCTTTCCTGGAGCCATTTAAGAACTTTGGTAGACTCTGGGCAGACTGTGGGACTCCAGCTGGGTGATTACTGGGAGCTCCAAAAATGCTAGAATGCAGGAGCAAAAGGCAATCTGAACCCTCTAGCTCACCAAGAACAAATTCAGGAGACAAAGACATAAAAGAACTTGGAAAGCACACACCTGAAATCTCTGAAATTATAACAACTGAAGTAAGGAAACAAGTTCATTAGTCTGTAGAAGAAATCAGAGCAGAAATGATCCCTCAGGTCTGAAAAGAAGAGGAAAAAATCATGAAAGAAATGCTCAGCACAGCTAAAGAAGACATAGATAGAAAAATAAGGAGAATAGAAAAATGATGGAAACACTGAATGAACAATACAGGAAAAAATTAGAGTACATGAAGCAGATACAAACAGATGTCTAGGATATTAAAAGCTCCACTGAAATCTAGCAAAACCACTTGAATGAAACTGAAGATAGATTTTCAGACCTTGAAGACTGCTGTAGCTAATGAACATGAAATAAAAAATCTCTTAAACTAACAAGGCACCAGGAAATAACAATTTAGCAGCTACAAGACAATACAAACAAAAATAATATAAGAATATTTGGTGTCAGTGAAGCAGCAGGAATCAGTACAAATGACATAAAAAGACTTTGCAGAAGTAAATTTTCCAAACATGAGAAAAAAAAACCTCTGACATACAGATAAGTGAGAAACATAGAACTTCACAGCCATAATCATAATAAATCTACACCTACATACATAATAAGCAAGATCTCAGAAATTCAGCAAAAAATAGAATATTAAAAGCTGCTAGAGAGAAGAAACAGATCACCCACAATGGAAAGCCCATCAGAATTATGACAGATTTTTCAACATAAACCATCAAATCAAGAAGAGCTTGAAGTATTTCAGGTCCTTAAAGAAAATAACTTCCAACCCAGATTGATGTACCCTGCAAAACTATCAAATACAATGGCAAAATAAGATCCTTCCATGACAAAGAACAACTGAGGAAAATCATGACCACCAAAGCAAACCTACATAGAGTACTAACAGATTCTCTAGAAAGAGACAGAAGTGATCATAACATTAAGAACACTAGAAAGAAGCCACCAAATGGAGCAAGTAATTAAAAAGAGGGAAAAAGTATGGAACCTATAGAAAGAAAATAACACAACAAAGATAAGCCAACACATATCAGTTATAACCATCAATGTAAACAACTTCAATTCACCAATTAAAAGAAATAGACTAGCAGACTAGATTAAGAAACAAACTCCAAGAAACACATTTAACATTTAACTTTAAAGAATATGACACACATATAATTGAGGCACTTAGAACTCCAAATAGCATCAACTATGATAAATTTACATACAGACATATAATAATCAAGATCCCAGAAATTCAGCAAGAACACATTAAAAGCAGAGAAAAAGAAACAGACCACATTTAAAGAAAATCTCATCAGAATCACATCAGATTTCTCAACAAAACCATGAAGTCAAGAAAAGTATGAAATGAAGTATCTCAAACCCTAAAAGAAAACAATTTCCAACCCAGACTGATATACCCTGCAAAACTGTATTTCAAAATTAATAGAGATGTAAAATACTTCCATGACAAAAAACAACTAAAGAACTTCATAACCACTAAACCAACCCTACAGAGAACACTGGAAGATATTCTGAAAAGAAATTAAAATGGCCACAACTCCAAGAACAATAAGAGAAAGAAACCACCAAATAGGGGAAGCAATTAAAAACAGAAAAAGCAGAAACTAACAGCAAAAAAATAACATAATAAAGACAAGACAATACATACCAATTATAAGCACTGATGTAAATGGACTCAATTCACCAATTAAAAGAAATACACTGGCAGAGTGGACCTGAAAAAAAAATCCAACAATATGCTGTATACAACAAAAGGATTTAACTTGAAAGGAGATTCATAGGCTGAAAGTCAAAGGATAGAAAACAATACCCATATGAGTCAGGAACTCAGAAAAAAGCAGGGGTAGCTAGTCTGTTCACAGACAATGTGAACTTCAAATGAGCAATGATCAAATGAAATAAAGAAGGTCACTACATACTGGTTAGGGGAAAACTTCAAGAGGAAGAGATAACAATCATAAAGATGTATGCACCAAATATGGAGCACCCAGTTATATGAAGCAAATTTTAAAAGCAATGAAAAATTAAATTATGAATAACACAATATTAATGGGAGACCTTACCACTTCATTATCTCCAAGAGATAGGTCAAGCAGACAAAAAATTAGCAAAGACATAGGAGAACTGAGTCAGTCAATCCTTTGAACAAATGGACTTAGTGGACATTTGCTGAGTGTTCCACCCAACAACATCTGAATTTTCATACATTTCAGCTGCCCATGGGATGTTCTCTAAAACAGACCACATATTAGACCATAAATCATGCTTAAGTAAATGCAAGAAAATTGAAATTATGCATATTATCTGATCATAGTGCCATAAATCTGGAAATTAATGACAAAAGAAAGCACAGAAAACCCATATGGAAATTAAATAACACCCATCTCAGTAACCAATAGTTCACAGGTGAAATTAAACAAGAAATTAAATAATATATACAATTTAATGAAAATACAAATACAACATAGCAGAATTTGTGGGGTGCAATGAAAGTAGTTCTCAGAGAAAAATTTGTATCAGTGAACTCAGACATCAGAAAGACAAAACAAGAACAAATATATACCCTAATTCTGTACCTCAAGCTTTTAGAAAAAACCAGCAAATCAAGCCTGAAGCCCAAAGACAGAAGGAAATTATACAGATCAGAGCAGAAATTAATGCAACTGAGACCAAATAAATAAATAACAATACAAAGAATTAATGACTCAAACAGCTGGTTCTATTAAAGATTAAATGAAAATGATAAACCCTTAGCAAATCCCATCAAAAAAGAGGAAAGAAAAATCTCAAATTCAAACAATAAGGAATGAAAAAGGTAAAATTACTACAGATCCTGTGGAAATTCAGAAGGTCATCAATACCTTTGTCAAAAATGTTTACTCTCACAGAAGATTAAAGAGAGCTATACCAAACTTCCTCCTGAACCTAGATGCAAAAATCCTGAATAAATCACAAACAGAATGCAGCAAATTATCAGCAAGATTATACACCAGGACCATGTAGGATTCACCCAGGGATGCAAATGGTTCAACATATGCAAATATAGAAATATAATACAGCGTAGCAAGAGAACCAAAACAAAAACACATGATCATCTCAATAGACATAGAAAAAGCTTTTGATGAAGTCCAACACTCATCCATGATAAAAACACCATAGATAATTGGAATAGATGACCTATACTTTAATCTGATAAAGCCATCTAGACAAACCAACAGTCAACATTACTCTAAGTGGAGAAAAGCCAAAAGTTTTTACTCTAAAATCAGGAACAAGACAAGGATATCGACTATCACCAGTCCAGTTCAATATAGTTCTGGAAACATTAGCCAGAATCACTATACACGTGAGAGAAATAAAAGGTATAAGAATTGGAAAGGAAAAAGTTAAATTATTATTTGCAGATGACATGACACTATGTGGAGGGCTCAAAAAGCTCCTAGAATTAATAAACGAATTCAATAGCATAGTAGGATACATAGTCAATACCAAAAATCAGTAGCATTCCTCTACACTAAAAAACAAACTCACTGAGAGAAATAATAGAGAAACAACACCCTTCACAATAACATCAAAAAATGAAATACTTAGGAACTAATCAAATAAAAGAAGTAAAAGATATATATAATGAAAATTACAGTACTCTGCAAGAAAAAATGGAAGAGGATTTTTAAAAATAGAAATATTTATCTTGCTTTTGGATAGGAAGAACCAACATTGTGAAAATGGCCATACTCCCAAAATTGTTATACAGATTTAATGTAATCCCTATTAAAACACCATCAGCATACCTCAGAGATCGAGAAAAAAAAAATCCTAAAATTCATTTGGAACCAGAAAAGACCTAGAATAGCAAAAGCTATCCTGGCCAACAAAGGCAAGGCAGAAGGCATTACAATCCTTGACTTCAAATTATACTACCAAGGTACTGTGACAAAATAAGCATGGTACTCACAAAAAAAAAAAAAAAAGCAGACCTGAATACCAATGAAACAGATAAGAAGACAGATAGAACAAAAACACATGAAACTCCTTTTTTTTTCTGGTGTAAAGAACAAGTGTAATGTTAAATTATATGCAAAATGTCTACTGCAAAACAGTAAATTCTTTTTTATTAATTTTATTGAAAAACAAATAGCAATGAGACAGTTTCAAAAACAAATAGTAGGACAGTTTCAATAATTAATATATTGCATATTGTTGTCTTCGTAGTGGTTATTCATAGTATAAGATGGAGACATGATATCCCATCCAAACACTAGACAAAGGGGCCAAAAAGGTTTACTGAAACAAAGGCTCTTTAACAAAAGGTGCTGGAAAAACTGGGTTTGTCCATGCTGAAAATTAAAAGAAGATCTAGGTCTATCACCAGGCAGTAAAATAAAGTCAAAATGGATTAAAGACCTAAACATTAAAAGGGAAACAATAAATCTACTAGAATAGAAAGTAGGTGGAAATCTGGAAGACATAGGATTAGTTCATGAACAAAAACCAAACTGCATGTGACATACTTCATGTTATTGAGAAGTTTCTTCATGTAAAAGGAAATCATCCACAGACTGCAAAGACAACCCACAAATTGTGAAAATGTCAACCAACAGTCACTCATTCAAAGAACTTCTCTTTAGAATACAGAAAGAACTAAAAGGGGGGGGGGCAAAAGGCACAGACCCAATCCAAAAATTGGCATCTGAGATGAACGCACACTGCTCAGAGGAAGAAATACAAATGGAAAATAAATACATGAAAAAATGTTCCACAGAAATGGTCATTCAAGAAATGCATGTTGAAACAATGCTGAAATTTCATGTCACTCCAGAAAGAATAGCTATCATCAAGAAATCAACCAATAATAAATGCTGGAGACGCTGTGGGAAAAAGGAAAGATCCTCCAGCGTAGGTGGCAGTCTATATTGGTACAACCATTATTGAAATTAGTGTGAAGACTCCTCAAAAAACTAGGAGTAGAATTTCAATTAAAAAAAATAGCCAGCTATTCTCACGTATATTTTTCTGAAATAACTGAAAATATCATACCACAGTGATCTATGTGCAACCATGTTTATAGCAGAACAATTTGTCATTGCTAAATCTTGGAAACAACCTAAATGCCCATCACTCGAGGAATGGATAAAAAACATGCCTTTTTATACAGTGGAGAACTACTCAACTATAAAGAAAGATATACTTGAGGTTTCATAGGTAAATGGATGCAACTACAAGCTATACCGATGAGTGAAATAAATCAGACCCACATGTGTAAACATATTGTCTCCTTAGTATAAGAACGTGAAAGAATAAATAAAATTAGAAAGGTACAATAGATATAGTAAAAAGGAAAGAAACTAAATACACAGAATAAACAACTGAGATGAAGAAAATGAGAAAAGCTAGGGGAAAAAGGTGGGAGAAAATCATTTAAGTGTATGTACAAGATAGCTAAGATGATTCCACTACTAATTTCTATTTTTTTGAAGGTAGCAGTTAATGCTTTGAATTATTACTTTGACTAATTCTATATGCTAATGCCTAATGTCAGCAACTATATTGAAGACAGCGATGTGCAACATAACAGCCATGGTTGAATATCAACCATCTTGTTTTGTTTTTATTCTGGGTTTCTTTTCTTTTTTATTTACTATTTTTATACTGTGTCTAAATAAATTTTAAAAAAAGGAAAAGGGTAAAAACTTTCAGCCTTCATGCAAAGAAAGTGTTAACATTTTAACTCTTTGATCAATTTTTCAGGCCCATATCTGGTAGTCTGAACAACAAATTTGATCATTACAATATGTAATATAATAACCATTGTTAATTTCTTATTCTTATGTTGAAATTTAGTATTACTTTTATTGCTT
>NW_004524580.1:8358510-8362676 GCF_000260255.1 Octodon degus
ATAGAAAGCCACAGGGTAGGCTTCCAAGGCCTTTGAAATGAACAAGCTGGCATAATGCCTTCCGAATTTGCTCTTTCTTTTCTAGCTCTTTTCTCTTTCTCGTGACAACTACAATGTGTTAAAAAATGCCTAATATGAAACCACCATTCTGTCATCATGAACATACCTGCCATGTGCTAAGATTTGTAGAACAGGAAAAAGAAAGGCATCTAGCATTTGATGTCATTATTGAGCTGCTGAACCATTCCCATACTGTCCCAGGTCCATGATTCTTATCTATGAGGCAAATATATGTTCTACTGTTTGGTTTTCCAACCAAACACAAGCCATTTATACAAAAGCACATGACTTCTGAAGCACTATTGTAGCTTTAGAGGATAAGGATGATGTAATAGAAAATAGTGTCATGTGGTGGTCCTTTGATTAAGACAGCCATGAAAAACTCAGTAAGGTAGTATTGAGTCTCTTATAAAGTACCTGGCATATGGTCTATGTGTGAGAGTTGTATACCCTTTTCTCCTAATACTTTTTCTTATTTTTGCCATGGGACTGAGAATTTAATATTCAGAAGCTTCCAGCCATATGATAATCTAAAGGAGAAGCTACCAATTGAGGGATTAGCAAGGGCAAAATGCTCAAAGGGGACATTTTATGTGCTAGGTCTGACAATGTTAGTGTCAGCCAAGACTATATATAAGGAAAAAATCAGTAACATTCGCAAGCTAGCCAATGGTTGACAACCAGATTTTCAGAACCAATTAAGCAAAAACAAAAAAAAACCCAGATTTCTTGCATTTACTAATGTCTCTGGTGTAAATATTTCCGTCATAGTCAATCTTAGGCTACCAAAATGATGTCATTGGCTTACAAAATTCTAGAGTATTTAATAACAAACCCTCACAAGGCAGGAAACCCTCGCAGCCCTAGCACTGAGCTGGAAACACAAGTTTTAGATGTGAACATGGCCCAAATTTTGTACAAAGATTTCATAAAAGGGTTCTATGTCAGTATAATTGGTTAATAAAGCTATTAAAGTGTACCTGGAAAAAGCATGATGCAATCATATTCACATTTTTGTAAATATTACTGTGAGTATTTGCAGTATTAATCATATGGATTCAGAGTACATGCAAGATGATGGCTAGAAAGAAGGCTTTTTGGTGGCACGGGCCAGCGGTGGTAGGATCGCAGCCAGAAGGCAGCAGTGGGAGTGCGAGACCTGGGTCAGCTATAAAGAACAGGGGAGTGGGAGTGGGGGCAGAAACACGGCCCTCACAAGCCCCCCAGCAGGGCGACGAGAGTCTCCACAAGTGCCTGTCAGCAGAAAGGAACACATCAGTGAAAACAGGCAGGTACCTCAGCAGCACTTCAGAAATAACTGTGCATATTGCGTTACTGGTAAGCAGACTGTTTCAACAAATTCAATGAATACAAAAAATTAAGAAGTAGTAAAACCCTGAAGACAAAATTATTTTAAAAAAGGAAATAACAGCAGGGTGATATCTTCCTGTTATTCTCTTTCTAGCTGCAGAATATTCCTCAATTTGGGGTCAGTAAAGGATGATGTAAAATACTTTATCGCAGCACCAAGCAGTTGGAGAATATGATTATAGACCTGAAAGTCAAAAAAAACCCGAGAATTATAACGTAGTGCGACTGACTCTGGACAGTCACTAAGACGTCTCAATGAAAACATAAGCATGTTGAGAGTCTCTTATAAAGTACCTGGCATATGGTCTATGTGTGAGAGTTGTACACTCTTTTCTCCTAATATTTTTTCTTATTTTTGCCATGGGGTCTTCCTTCTTTTTTTTTATTAGCGGCAATGTTTGTAGAGGAAACGTAAAGCTACAGGAGGGAAATCATTGCAACTGAGATTCCCTTTGACAAACCGACAAGATGTCCTCTTTAAACATATATGCTTATTTTCAGGCAGCCACAGTTGATTGCCACAGCTATAAACAACTACATCTAGCAATAAATAAATCCATATTTCCTACGCAGTATCATAGAATTCACTGGTAAGTATTTTAAATAACATACATGAAACACCATCTTATTGTTAGTTCTCTGCAGTACTTAAAAACTGAGCCCAAAATGCTTAACTTGATGTTGTACAACACAGCATGAGAATCAACAAAATAAAATTAGTGGTACATGGGGCTTTGTACTTCCATATGGCAACATGAAAGGAAATCCTGCCCATTTACAAACTGCTAAGTAGACCTGATAATTATGTCATGTTTGGCACTAGTCTCTGCTTTGAGCCACCAACATTTGCCACACTCCTTAAATACAAATTAACTGGTTAACCCTAGGTAAAATTGGCTCAATTTAAATGCACTGAAATAATTTTTTTACTCATTATATTGCTGAAAATATTCTACTCTAGGGGAAAAAAATCCTAGCCAGTTGTTCTTCACACAGAGGAGTAATATGTAGAATGTATAAAGAATTGAAAGCAATCAGAAGTACAAAATTTAAAGATCCAATCAAAAAATGGGCATCAGAGTTGTATACACACTTCTCAGAATTACAGACAACAAATAAATATATGTGTGTGTGTATATATATATATATATATATATATATATATATGTTCAGCATAACTTGTCATTCAAGTGATATAAATTAAAACAACACTGAGATTTTTATCTCACCCCAGAAAGAATTCTGTTATCAAGACATCAACCAATAGCAAATGCTGGCGGGGCTGGAGTGACTGTGGTGCTTTCCACTATTGGGGGAGTACAGACTAGTACAACCATTATGGAAATCAGTTCTTTTTGGGCAGTTTCTTGGTATTTCACGTATCTTTTATACATTTTGGGACTAGAGATCCCAGTTGACCCAGCTATTCCTCTTCTTGGTATCCTTCTGGAAGAATTAAAAGCATCATACCAGAGCAATCTATGTGTACCCATGTAGTGCAATGGCTAAATTTGGGAAACAACTCAAATGCCCATCAACTGATAAAGAAATATGAAAAGATGTACTTTTTTATGGTGGAGTACTTCTCAACCATGAAGAAGGATAAACTTGAGACATTTAGAGCTAAATGGATGGACTTGAGATTGCACTCTTCAGTGAAATCAAGTGGACGCAGGTGTAAACAGGACATTGTCCTTCTGGTATGAGAAACTGAATGTGTAACTAAGAATCAAAATGTATAATAGATACTGTGAAATACCAAGAAACTGTTCAAAAAGAAAGGAGAACAGGGGAACAAAAAATGAGAAAAAGAGGATAAGATCAAAATAAAACATTGCATAAATGAGAAGAGGGGTTGAAGGGAGGAGAGGAGAATGAGATATAAAAGAACCAAGATATAACATGTACAGGTATAAGTTCCTTATGATGAATATGACCACTATGTATATCTAAATTATAGCAATAAATAAATGATTTTAAAAATTCACTTTTTATTTATTAGCAAAAATTGCACAATCTTTTCCTTGTGGAATTTGGGTCAGTGATGAATGATATTTCATAAAATGTTTGGTGATCCTGTAATTTTAAAGTCACAAATTTATATAATGATAAAAACCCTGGCCAGGATTTCTGAAAGCATTTGCCAAACTAACTGCTACCAAGCAATTTATAGTACAAAATGAAAAGCTGAATTTGTCAGGAGATTCTCCAAAATAGAAGGTACCTATTTTATTTGAAATGATTACTTTCCCAATAAACAAATCTTTAGGTACACAAAGCTTAAGATACAGCTTTCTTTGTTAAACAATTGCTGTTGTGTGGTCGGAATGAGTAATGTGTTCCCAGTTCTTCTAGGAACTATATTCAGCATTTTGGTTTTTCTTTGTTCCATTTTTTTAAAAAGTCATCTAATTTTCTTTACCAAACAGCTAAAATTGAAGATTGATTTCCTGCCATCACTTTCCTTTCTGTATTTTTTTCTTCTTTCTCTTTATTGTATTTGATATCTTCCCTTGCTTGCGCATTCTCATTTCAATTTTCTACTCTTTTATGTCATGACTTTACACTATGGTAGCCAACTACTGTGCAGCCTTATCTTTAATTACAGTGACATCAGTTTATTTATTTATTTTTCCTGTTTCTAGCCTTGCACAGCATCCATGCAAATGAACAATTCATTTAGTGAGCTTTGAGGGCTGTGAGGAATTAGATCTGGCAAAACTATCGATGTCTCA
>NW_004524580.1:8362776-8366251 GCF_000260255.1 Octodon degus
TTTTTTGCAGAACCGGGGATTGAACTCAGGCCCTTATGTTTGTCAGGCAAGTGCTTATTCTACTGAGCCATCTCCCTGGCCCCATGTGTCCTTTATTTTAAATATCAGAGCATCTTTTCATGTTATTTCTGTACTGCTGTTGAATCGTTATCATGAGAACTGCAAACTTTTGTGCTTTGATTAATACAACTGCTGTGAATTATTAGTTTGATAAAACTTAGATTTATTACAAAAATGTGGATTTGGAACAAAATGGAGAATGAAGAGACTGTACCCTGTCTTTCTATAATGGCAAGATTTATTCTACAATTAAAAGCAAGAACAACCAATGAGCGTGACTTGAAGATAAATCAGAGTTCATTGTAGTGCTCATAAAAATATTTAGGGAAGCTATTTTCCTAAGCTATCTGGAGGAAGTAATTTAAGCACAAACGATATTTTGTATGCAAATTCTTTTCTGAAATTGCTTTTCTCTTACTGGCCATGCTGGGATCAAACCCAGGACCTTTCACATGCTATGAAAGTACTCTGCCATTCAGTTACATGAAATGTCTTGAAATTGAATACAGTGAATACTTATTCACATCAATTAAGTATACCCAATATGTAGCCGTAGGAATAGAGTAAAGCTGTCATGTACAGATTAGCTATATGACCTCTCAGGAATGCACAACCCGCTTCCTGGCCTGTCTGTCCACACACTTGCTTAGGTACATTTTTGCCTATGTCTTCAGTTGAATTTAGAAGTTCTTTGGTGGGGGTGGTGGGTACCAGAAATCAAACCCAGAACCTTGTGTTTCCCAGGCAGGCACTGTGCTTCTGAGCTATATCGCCAGCTCCAATTGATTTTAGATGCAGCTGAGGTGAAAGAACAAAGCATCTTCCCCACAGCTTTGAGTTTAAATTGGAGTTTATATATGCTATCATTCCTTCCACACCTTCTTATCTGTCTAATAATTTCTTAGTAAAAATTAGTTAAATGATTACTGTCTTACAGGTCTTAAAATATTGGACACAATAAGAAATCAGAAATGGTAATATTTTCCTATGTTTATTACTCTGAAAACCACATGTTTTTTTTTCTTTCTTTCTTTTTTTTTTTTGTGGAACCAGGACTTCAAACTCAGACCCTTGCACTTGCCAGGCAAGCACTTATTCTACTGAGCCATCTCCTCAGCCCCCCACATATGTTTTTTTTATTTGTAGTCATTTCACCTGTGTATTTGGTCAAATTGGAACTTTTTTCTTGCAATTGTTATCAGTAAACCTCAATTCCCCTTTCATCATATTCTGGAAATTGGAAGAGAAAGACTAGCAGGAAGTTGAGAGACATCTACCAGATTGGATGTTCTCAGAAAGCTTTATAAAGAAAAAAACTCCTACAAATTTAATTCTTATCCTCAAATGCATCTGATAATAGAAAACAGGTGAATTATTTTATCCAAACTGACATTCTTATATATTAGTTTTCTGTCAAGCTACTTAATAATACATTTCCTCTTTTATGTATCACTACTACATCCTACTGTCCTCCAATTTCTCAGTAATTTGGGAATTATATGGTGAGGTTAGTATGGTGGAATCTATATTTGAAAAAGATAATTTAAGGACAAAGTGAATGTTGGTACTTACAGCATTTTTATGGGGAGCAGTATATGCATTTTGTTGAAAATATGATTGATTGCTATCTAACTACATAAAAGATGGCTTAATATTTAATGTTAAAAAATTATAAAATAATGTTTTTCTTATTACTATAGATACCCTGGGACTGCTTTATGGACTTTATTGATGTAGCTTTTGTAAGTCAAATAATGGGAATACAAAAGAAAGAAAAACAATTTTTGTTAACATATTATATTTGCATAAAAAACTAATGATACATAATGAAGTGATATTTAAATATAAGTACAGTTATACACTTGAATAAATTTTAAGCATTAATAAGAAACCAACTAGAATACCTATTACAAAATAAGTTAGGATCTGGTTTCATCTTTTAATCTAAAATTTAGACATTTTTCTGTTTAAAAAATCTTTTATAGTATCTATGCTTTTAAGATTATCAATGATTTATAAAATTCAAGTGAAATTTTTCAAAGATAATCCAATATAATTTAATTGATTATTTTTTGATAAAAAATGAAGTGTCTATTAAAATGTTTTTACTTATTTATTGATTCAAAATTGTACCTTTTATCATGCACAATATGATCCTGTGATACCATGGATTAGTCAAACAAAATCAAATAGCACATACCTTATCTCACGTAATTTTGCGGTGAGGAAATATAAAATCTATTTTCTTATTGTCAAGAATTAATACCTTCTTATTCATCATAGTTACCTGTTATACAACAGAGGTCTTGAACTTATTTCTCCTACCAAACTGATTTTGTATGCATTGAACCCCAGCTCTTTCACTACCCACCTCCCCCGGATCTTCCTAAATACAGTCCTGCTCTTTGCTTCTCTGAATTCAATGTTTACAGGTTCTACATAGTAGAGCAAAACTGAGGTATTTGTCTTTCTGTGCCTGGCTCATTGCATATGACACAATGTCCTTGACATTCATTTATGTCACTCATCACAAGATTTATTATTTTTTAAGTGAAGCAGTATTCCATCCTGTATATATGCACCAAATTTTCTTGATCCACTTATCCTGTATACACTTAAGTCGATTTCATATGTTAACTATTGTGAACGATGTTACAATGAACTTGGAAATGCAAATGTTTCTTGACATACTGATTTCCTTTCCTGTGGATAGCTACCCAGTAGTGGAAGTGTGGGTTCATACGCTAGCTCTACTTTTAATTTTCAAGGAACCTTCATAGTATTTTACATAATGGTGATGTATCTTCAAAGAAATGTCTATTCAGGTCCTCTGGGTATATTTCCCCTCTGGGCACTGTAAGCCTACCTTGTAAATCATATAATTTCTAATATATTTTTGATATATATTTATTTTATATTAAATATGTTCCTCTAATAAAGCCTAACTGGTATAATGAATTCCTCAATTTTTAAAATAGATACAATCTGTTCTCTTCTGAGCAAATTATGTTGCTTGTTTCTATAAAAGTATTCATCATTATTTCCTACCTGATACCAAAAATATGCTTATAATCTGTCCTCATATTTTTTCTGCTTGCTGTTTCATACCTAATTTGGATAATACATCTTTTCCTATCTCTCAATTTTTGGATACAGAGTTTAATAGAGAATATAAATTAGTTTAAAGATCACCCCTTGACTATAATTTTATTTATGTAAGGACTGCCGTGGTTTGCATAGGGTCTCCCAAAAGCCCATGTCAGATCCTAATCAGTCACAGTCTTGGAGATGGGGTGGAACATTTCGGAACTGAGCCAAGAAGGAAGTCTGTGGTTGATGCACATATGTGCTCACAGGGGGAGGTGGGACACCAGGCTGTTTCTCCTTTCACTGCATAGGCCATGGGATTAAGCAA
>NW_004524580.1:8366608-8370467 GCF_000260255.1 Octodon degus
CAAAAATCCTCAATAAGATACTGGCCAAAAAAACCAAACCTGCAACAAATCATTAAGAAAATTATACAACATGATCAAGTAAGATTCATCCCAAGCATGCAGGGATGGTTCAACATTTGCAAGTCAATAAATATAATAAGCCATATTAACGGAACCAAGGACAAAAACCACACAATTATCTCAACAGATGCACAAAAAGTGTTTGCTAAGGCCTAGCATGCATGCATTACAAAAATTGTATGGACAATTGGGATAGATGGGCTTTATCTCAATCTGATAGAAGCCATCTATGACAAACCAACAGCCAACATCATATTACATGGTGAAAAGCTGAAAGTTTTTGCTCCACAGGCAGAAACAAGACAAGAATGTCCACTATCACTACTCTTGTTTTCAACAGCTCTTGCATATTCACCTATCTACCTTTTCTTTCCTCTCTCTGTAAATCATTTAACTTGGTGTCCTATTATTATACTTTCAGAATTTTTTCTATTCCTTTAAAGCCTATTCTGAGGAATAACCGATCTACCTTTTGTCAGTGACTACCACATTATTTGAGGCTACAGTGTTTAATTGAAATAATTTTATCCTACATTCTCACCAGCATTTATTGCTTTTTGTGTTTTTGACAGCAATTTTGGATGAGGCGAGATAGAATCTCAGATTTGTTCTGACTTGCATTTCCTTAATAGCTAAAGATGATGAACATCTTTTCAAACCTTAAAACTGCTAGAAGATAGCTAAAGCAAACTGTTTGAAACCACAGATGCTTTGATATTGTTACCAATAGCACAGGAAACAACATCAAGAATCAACAAATAGAATTACATCAAATTAAAAAAGCTCCTGCACAGCAAAATACTCAACAGAATGGAAAGATACTGTACAGAGTGGGGGAAAAAGTTTGCCTTCTGTTTTTCTGATATTTAACTACCAAGAATATATAAAGAACTCAAAAAATTAACCCTTCCTATCTAAATGATCCATTCAAAAATAGGCAAATGAACTGAACAGATGTCTTTCACAAGAAGCTCAAATGGCCAATAAGTACCATAAATCAATTAAATTTTTACAGGAGACTAGTCTAGAAAATACTATTAACCCTACCATTACTGTAGTATAAAAAGTTTAAGGCCCAAATTTATCTTCTACAAGCCAGATACCAAAACACACTAGTCTAAACAGCAATCACTTCCGGAGTATCAAAAGCACCTTAAATTTAACTTGTTTGGGTTTCAATTTATGGTCTTTCTCCCCAGAGTTTCTATTTCTAGATTAGTCTCTTGAAGAATAATATTTCCTTTACCTAGACATTTCTATGGTTAGAAGTACAGTAGCTACCTTTGGGTAATCCTCTTCCCTATCCATATTCCATACCTAATTCATTTGCATCCCTGTTAATTTTACCACTTCATGGAATGTCTTGAGAATGAATGTACTCTTGTGTATCTGTCCCATTCTTCCCCAACTGTCAGTCATTGTCACTTGCCTGGGATACTGCAATGCTTTTTCAACTAATCTCTTCATTTCCATTTTGGCTCATTTTAGACTCTATTTTCAGTCCAAAAGGAGTACTTTTCTTTTTAAAAAAAACACTGTTTTGATGGATATTACGTCCCTATTTAGAACATTTTAATGGCTTTCCATTGCTTTTAGAGCACCATGCTCTTCTTTGAACCCTTGTCATATTCTCACTCTCTTTTTATCTGCTGTGATCTTTCTCACCATAAAGCCCTGCTTCTCCTTTTCTCTAAGCTAACCCCTTGTAATCCTTAACACTGAGTACTAACTTACTGCAAACCGCAGGCCAAATACCACTAGTTCAAGAAATCCTTCTTTGAGATACTTCTTCATGTTACCTTTTCATTGAATTATTCTTTCATAAATTCAGGCAACAAATATTAAGTACTATTGGTAAATCCTTAATATGTCATTTTCTTTCAAAAATGGTTTCTTTCATGTATGCTACTATCATTATTCTAGTTCCACACTTACCACCATCATTATTTGATTATGATCTTTGTCCACTAGACTTATAAGCTCCATGAAAACAAGAACATGGACTATTTTTTCTACTTTCCTGATTCCCACCTTAAAGACAGTTACATAGTAGATACTCACTTAACATTGATTAAACACATAAATGAGCCAGAGGCGAACACTTGTCTGGAACATGGAGGGAAGACTTCAGGGTAAGTTTGAGGGCTCAATGCTAATAAACACACACTTTTCATAAGATCGTTCAGAGGTTTTATAACCATAATGTAATCTTCTTGTGCGTGCAAATACATCAGAAAAAAACTTTAAGGTAATTTTGATGAAGTCTTACAAACTGCACATTTGAAAGCTGAGTAGAATGTAAACTTAAAAGACCTATCAAAATATTACAAATAAGATAATTGTTCAAAAACAGATGCAGCAACATATTTCATTATAAATTTTGTATTTTCCTTAAGATGAAAAAAAGAATAATCTTATAGACCAGCAGAGTTCCTCGAAATTATACCGATACCATTTCCTGCTCATGAGTCAGTAGACTCTAATTGATACAATTTGCAATTGAGCAAATGAAATAAGCTCAAAATGCCTTATTCAGCAAAATTTTGAATTTCTAATAAATAGCTTGGATTTAGTCCAGCTGAGAGAAGATGAAATCAAATAATGTTAGATTTGTTTTATCTTTTGAACAGCACAAGATCCCAGTACTTAATTCACTTTTTAAAAAATACAAGGCAAATTATTCATGTACAAACAAATTTCAATTTGGAAAGCATTTTTTTCAAATCGTACTAACACACACCACTCCTGCTATAACTTGCTACATTTATCTTTTCTTTAATTATACATAAACAACATGCCTTAACTCAGGTCTAAGCACTGTCACATTTTATTAATGCTTCAAATGTAATTATTGCTCCATTACATTTCTCAGGAATATCTCTAGCAGTTAAGGAAAATTTTAATACATCTTTCACAGAAATTCCTCTTCCTGTCAATATGTATTAATTCATGTAAATAATATAAAAGAAAAAGGAAATTATTTTGCTGGTTTGCTAAGCACTGACGGGAGGGCAGCTTCCTATCTTTATCTGACATTTCAATAACAGAATGCCAACTCAAATGCCAAAGAAGTTTGAGAGCAGTGACTAAGAAAAGCACATTGTTTACTTCAAAATCATTGTTTACGTAAAAGACATTATGTTCTTCTATTATGGGAGATAGGGGTGAAGAGTTATAACTAAAATGAGGCTCACATAAAAGAAACTGATTATTTTAAATTCAACTAAATATGAAATCAATATGGCTATTATCATTAGATGTGCATTTGTTTTTTCAAAATATATTGTACATAAAGTAAACACTATATGTATTTTAAAACTGAACAGCTTTTAAAGGTTACCTAATCCAGTCTCCACAAAAGCATAAAAAGAAATTCTTTATTTGGATTCAATCACATAAATGCAGTAAATTATACCTGTGTGTTTATTGCATCAGCTAACACACTAATAAGCTGATAAGCTATAGAATTGAAATATACAGTCTAGGAACTTTAATGCATTATATTAACTTACATCCAGCAAAAATAGGAATAAAACACATGAGTTTCTTGGAGAAAAGGATCATGATCTGCTGTTTTTATTTGCAATTAAAATGACGAATGCAAGAATTCACCTGGTAGGGAGTGGGTTGAAGAAAACACAGGTGCCTAATTCATAAGCTATAAAAAACAGTATAAAGGTGACCATCTGGGAAAAACTGGCTGACTTAATTTTCCTATGAGCTTACCGTCTGCTCTGTATTTCTCTTCCAAACTCCACATTCTGACCTTGAAAATGTATCTACATTTTTTGTTGCATGA
>NW_004524580.1:8371357-8372592 GCF_000260255.1 Octodon degus
TTTTCCTTTCTTCATTTTCACCATACATTGGGCATTAAAGTATGCCACTAATATTCCTCCTTTCTTACCACTTTCATAAATTCTTTTAAATTCAGCTCTGGTCACTGGAATTACTACAATAATGTAGCCTCGAATCATCAACTACCAAAGATAAGAAGATCCTCAAATAAAGAGCTTCATGACCTGCATACCCATGCCACCTGGAGGGTCATAAAGTGTGCCTGAGGTTACATGTATGGGCTTTGCAAAGTAAATACATCCTATGTTATTTTATTATAGCCCTTTCATTCAAAGTAACCAATGAAATCCCCAGAATAATGTTAAAACATTGCCCCTTCCCATGTATTCACTACATCCAACAACTAGAGTTCCCATTAATTATAATAACAATGTGATAACAAATATGAAAATATATATTTTTGTCATTTCTTTCTTTTTTAAATAATTTTATTGAGAAACAAATAGCAATGAAACAGTTTCAAAACCGATTAATAGGACAGTTTCAATAATCAATACATTGCATATTGTTGTCTTTTTAGTGGTTATTCATAGTAAAAGATGTAGACATGATATCCTGTCCAGAAACACGATTAGTAAATATGTAACTGATGATTTCATTGCTCTCTCTTAAATTGCCAAGTACTAAATTTCTTATGAAAGGTAAGCATGACTCTCTTCAACTTGTTGTTTCCTTGTCATTCATGACCTCACTTAACTCTATAGCTCTCCAAATGATAAAGTTTAGCATTTTATATACTATAACTCTCCAACCCCATAGCAGAGAAATGTGTTGAACTGAATAAATGTGTGCTGCCACCTAGCAATAAAGTGATCTCTCACATACAACCATGCTGCTATGGGAATCTTTTCAATGGTTTTTGATACTCTCCATTATTGAGTAAAACACTACCTGGCTTTAGAAAAATATATTGATGTGTTTTGGTTCATGATATGTAAAGTCTTGCTTTTGATTACTAAAACTACCTACATTGCATTTTTTTTTCATGAATTGAGGACAAGGTCTACAGGGTGTACAGGGTCTCACTACATAGATCAGACTCGTAGTAATCCTCCTTTACAGCCTCCCAAGTACTGGGATTACAGGTGCCCAGTCTCAATCTCTCTCAGCACGCCCTGGGGACGGGGCCAGCACAGCACTCTGCCGAAGCAAGCACTTTGGTCTGCTGAGCTATCTGGCCAGCCCTACACTGCATATTTTCAATGCACTAATTTAT
>NW_004524580.1:8374202-8375353 GCF_000260255.1 Octodon degus
GAGCCTCGAGACAGAGGCCATGACTTCCTTGGGCTTGAAAGACTACATCAAAGCTGAAACACCAGACTTACCAAAACATTAGATACTATATAATGCAGATTACTCTCTCTGCATATCCTCTCTGCTTATCGCAGAGGTAAATGTAGGCCACCCACCTAGCTTAGCTCATAGTAGTTACCTACTTCACACAATTCTCAGTCAATCCTCCTCAAGCCACTCCTCCACTGAAAAAAACCGGGTGAGGCCCTGGGTTGCTCTCTTCATTACGGAAAGCCATCTTGCTGGCTGAACTTAGAGCTCCTTGACTCCCTGATGATTGAAAATACAATTTAGGGTCTTTATTTTTGCCATGGGTTGCATGGAAAGTGGTAGATTGGAATCAACTTGAAGGGATTCCAATAACATATCTTTGGGATTATAAATATTGGCTTCGTGGACTGAGATGAAGATCTGAAAATGTCTCCTACAGATAAGAAACTAGACTTATTTATTCAAAGGACTGAAAAGAAAAAGATCTGTCCTCATTGAATTTTATACTTAGCAAATATACCTTTGAAAACTAAAAGTAAAATTTTTTCCAGTTATACAAACTTGAAATATTCTAATGCCTCCAGATGTAGCATATAGAAAATAACAAAGATCATAATCAAGAAGGCAACAGAATTGTCATTATCAGTGCAGTTGCTTAGTTCACAGGTGTCAGCATATACAGTTAGTCAGGCTGAGAATCTTTCCAATTAACTGCTAGATTCAAAAATCATCTGGAGATTCTCAGGATCATTGCCTTACTCATCTTTTACATATAACTGTATGGCTTGCCACTATCATGTTTCCTAGCTCATCTCCTTTCTCTCTCTTAATTATTTAAAACTCGAGTTCTTGCTTTCCTTTTACTTGTATTACACCTTTCTATTTCTATTTCTTCTTTTGAGTTCTTATACTAGGGAATTTGTAATAGTAGGTGCATGCTTGGAGTGCCTGTCATTCTGGTCTTCTGAATATGGGCAGCTTGTCATGACATTCCAGTTGCTGCTGTGCTGTCTCTTGGGTAGATGACTGTTCAAAAAGAAGGGGGTGGTGAAAGAAGGCAGGAGACAGGAAAAGAAATATTACGGTACTGTCCTGCTTCAAGGTTGTATATGGTTAGATTT
>NW_004524580.1:8382692-8392240 GCF_000260255.1 Octodon degus
ATTCTCTATAAAATAATGGAAAAAAATTATAAAGTTTCTAATCTAGAACAAAATGCCATACCATGTCTTATAAGTATATTGTAAGTCAAAGAAACAGTATAAATCATAAAACAAAAATTAAAATTAAACAATAATCTGAAAATTAAATATTAATTCAAAATTAAACATTTCAAAATAATATTCAAAAATTTAAATTGTTAGTCCAATTAAGAGGCCAGAATGTAGTGTATCGTACTGATACACTATCAGAATGTAGTGTATGAATCTATGATCAATTCAGAGTACTTATACAGTATGTGATTAGGGTATTATATTCAAAGATATCAACTAAGAAAAAAATTTCATGGTAGTAAAGAATTACTAAGAATAAAACATGCCAAAAACACTGGAATAGCAAACATATGACCAGCACTTCTAACAGCTTGGGGACAGGATATTGCACAAAGCTCTAGGTAGACATGGACAGTGTCCATGACACTTAGTCGTGGCCAGGTGTCACTTGTGGGACTCAGCTACTGCTATTTCCTTGATATGCACCCTGTTGACCCAGACAGAATCATGAACCACAGGGTGCAGGAGAAGTCCATTTGTAGAGTATGCTGATGGAAATATTTTGCTGCTGTATACAAAAGAACAATTGAAAGATGGCTGTTATACTTTTTTTTCCCCTGTATTTAACTGTTCGCCTTAGTTGGTGGGTTCTTTCTGTTCCCATTCATGTAGTTGTGGTCATTTTGATCGCTCTCCAGAATATCTTTTAGTCATCTGTGTAGGGTTATCTTTGTTGTCACAAAATTCTTTAGTTATTCTTTGTCATAGAAGTATTTCACTTCTCCAAACTTGAAAGAGAATTTTGCAGGATATATCAGTCTGGGTTGGAATGTGTTTTCTTGCAAGACTTGAAGTACTTTGCTCCATGCTCTTCTTGACTTCATGGTTTGTGAGAAGAAATTTGCCATTATTCTGATGAGTTTTCCTTTGAATGTGATCTGTTTCTTTTCTCTAATGACTTTTAGTATACTGTAAGTGCTGAATTTCTGAGATCTTGATTATTATATGTCTGGGTGTGTTTTTAATTGGGTTGATGTTATCTGGAGTTCTATATGCTTTGGTTACCTGAATGTCAGATTGTTTCCCCATATTCGGGAAGTTTTCTACTATTACTTCTGTCCATATTCTTTTTATGTCATTTGTATTGACTCCTTTTTTCTCGTTGATGCCTAAAGATGTTGAATTATTTTTTCCTGCATCCTAGTTGTTTTTAAGAGATATTTTCTAACCTTTTCACTAGCTGCAATCGTTTCTTCAAGGTATGAAAATCTATTTTCACATCCATTCAAATGGTTTTGCCAGCTTGTGACTGAGGTTTTAATTTCCTATGTATCACTTTGAATCTGCTTCATGCATTCTATATCTTTCTTATGTTGTTTATTCAAAGGTTCCATCATTTTTATATTCTCCTCTATTTTTTATCAGTGTCTTCTTTAGAAGCACTTTGTACTTCTTTCATTATAGTTATCATTTCTTTTTTTACTTCAGAAATTATTTCTGATCTGCTCTCCTCTATACTTTTTTGCAGTTCTTTCTTTACTTGAGAGACTATTATTTCAGAGATTTCAGGTGCGTGCTTCTCAATTTCTTATGCTATTGTCCCCTGCATTTGTTCTGGGTGGGCTTGGGGCCTGGGTATATGCATTTTTCTCCTTTTTGTCATTTTGTATAGCACTGTCTTCTGACCTTTGGTGTAGAGCTTTGGTAGTTATTACCTTAGCACCAAGTCTGGATCTACCAAGTTCAAACTTGTCCAGGTGGGTGTGGCTTGGGTCTGGCTGTTGTGCTCCACTTCTTCCTGCTACAGCCCTTGGAAGTGAACCCTCTATGCCACTCTGACAAGATGTTCTGTTCCTGGATGAGCTAGGCGGGTCTTGCCTCTAGCCTCTCTGCAGGGAGTTCTGCCACAGGGTTCCACACTGGGCCTCTCTGATGGAGGAAGTTCCACACACTTGCCTGCCCTGGGTACTGGCTGGAATGAAGGTCCGGAGGGCCCTGAGTGGTCCCACTCACGAGCTGGGCCTGCATGCTGGCTGCAATGAGGGTCTGGCGGACCCCGGGTGATCCCTACACACCAGTTACCTGACTTTTGGTTTTCCTTCTGGCTCATCTTTCCAAACTATAAATATTTGAATTAGCCATCAGTGACTCCTTAAACCTCATGTCTTTCCATCCTCCTGATGGCTCCAAATGTCATCTATATGTTGATAATCCCTACATTTTTATCTTCATCCTGGACTTTCCTCATGGGTTTCAGAATTTTATATATAAAACTCAACCTTTCCACCTAGTGTCTAATAGATATCTCAGCATGTGTCAAATCCCAGGAAATTCAAGGCTTTTTTTTTCTTTTCTTTTCTTTTCTTTTTTCTTTTTTTTTTTTTTTTTTTTTGACACTAACGCCAGATGCTTGATTCATCAACAACTGCTTCATTTCTAACACACTCTATACCCAATCTTTCATCAAATCCCGCTCGTTTAATCTTCAAAATGTATCCAGAATTTGACTACTTATTCAACCTTTGCTGTTACTCCCTGGATCCCAACCGCCATCATCACTAACCATGGCAAGTATTAATAACATTCTGACTAATTTTCTCTGCCTCCTCTTTACTCCCTATGCTCAATATAGCAGAATGAGCTTGCTCAAACATTAGCTAGATTGTGTTCCTCCTCTACAAAAATATCATTTGGCACCGAGGATATAGCTCAGTGGCACATGCACCTGCCTGGCAAGCTCCAAGTCCTGAGCATGATTCTCAGTACAAACAAACAAAAAAAAAACCAAACTCATTCATTCATATCTGAGAGGAAAACTGAAGTCTTTAAAACAGCCATCCACAGGCTCACTTAGCCCGTCCTGGCTTCATCTCTTACTGCCCTTCCTGTCCACTCTGCACTGGCCATGTTGGGCCAATTAACATCCCTCCAACTCTTTTAGAACATTCTGTTTTTGAGCATTTCCACCTTTGATTTCCTATAACTAAGCCATTTCTCCCAATTATCCTCATGGGTAACATTTCATTTCCTTAAAGACTCTCTTTAAAAATATTTTATACATGACTACTCTGTTCCTCTATAAGAACAAGTCGCCCCTCCACTGCCCCGTCCCTCTCATCCTACCCCTACATGTTTCTCCACATCACCTGTGATGATATGAAGCATGACAAAATTGCTTGTTTACTCACTACTGTATTCCCCTTCCCCACACTACTTGAAATCAAGAAGTTGCTATTTTTGGGTAATGAGAGAACCTAGTGATATTACCTAGACTGGGAGAAAGAGAAAGGATTTCTTTAGCATTGTGAAACCGGAATGCTAGAAGGCAAGCAGGCGTTCGTTAGAAATGGAGAAGAGGAAGAGAGTAACACTTCCACAAAGGAGAGCGACATTGTGAGGACCCTGAATTCATTCACCAGTAAATATCTGTTGAACATTTACAATGTACACCAGACTGTGTCCTAAGCAACTGAGACATACAAGTAGAGATAAAAAGCTGTCTGCATATAAATATCTGGCATAGTGTCAGATAGTAAAAATGCTACTCGCACAAATGGCTCTGGGATTGTGAGTAAAGAATGTTGAGGTAAAGGGAGACTACTCAGCCCAGACATAGCAGGTAACTCTCCTGTGGAGAGGGCTCTGTGGTGGAATTTGCATGAAGTTCAGGTTAAGTTATTATCTGAGGGCAAAAGGTTCCAAGCAAGGGAACAGAAAATTCAAAAGGAGAATACATGTTTATAAATGGAAAGAACTCAAAATACCAGTCTTGTACAATGGTGAGCAGAGAAGCTAGCAAAGAAGGCATGGACCCTGTGAGACAAAACACAGCAGCCCAGCCATGTTAGGCATGCGGATAGGGGAAGGACACAGGAAGATTATACTGCTAGGGACACAAAGATTCACAGCTCAGAAAAATCAAAGCTGAACAGAACCCCAGCTGTTTTCATGCTTAATCTGTTAATAGCTTCCTCTTAAATTCAACAGTCATTTCAGAAATAAAGCTATAATATAGCATCAGTTTAAATGAAATTGCTGTGAACCACGTATTTTGTTTTCCTGTAGGTGAGTTCACAAAAAATAGTATAAGTAGAGATACTTCAGGTTTTAAAACTTCAGCATATAATTAAATGTTGGTGTATTTTTAAAATGTCTTTCAGCATTTTTTCCACATAGTTTTGAATAACCTTTCTCTAATTTGCCTCTTTTTTCACTGCCATGTTCTTTTGTTATAGTATCCATTTTTTAGGTATATGCTTACAAGCACTGTAAATGTATTTATAATCTCTGACTTCTATATCAAGATCTTATCATTTTTCACACACGCCTTCTTCTCTCTGGTTTTCTGTTTCCGCTGGCCGAAACACAGTGCTCATTTGTGTGTTGGTTCGCTGTGTGAACTGATACACTCTAATCTCCATTTCATATGATTTTAATGTTTAGATGCAGCTCGTCTCTGGGAGAGGTTGTCTGTCCTGAGAGAACCAGCATAGCCATATGCTCCTGAAGTGTGCTGTCTTATTTTACCCCCCTAGTGTCCACTTGCCTAAGACTCATTTTACCCAAGTTTCTCAGCAGGAGTTTCCTGAGCAGCAGGTATAGTCAGAGTTTATGTGCAGGGATACATTTAAACTTATGGACATAGTGAATATCTAAATTGTCCCCCGCAGTTGTGCTGCCCACCTCAGCCATTGGGTTCATTTCTAAGTCTCTGACCACCTGTGTAGTTAAAAACCTCCCCCTCTGTCTTCTGCTACCTTTGTGTCAACTCACACTCTTACCATCCCAGCCTTTAGCTTCCTTTTAATTTCTGGCACTTAGAGATAACACTTTATTTGCAATCTCAGGCACAGATAGCTTTTTAATTGTTAAATTATATCTGGCACATCTTGATGTTTGTAATGGGAGAGGTTCCGTGTTAGTTCCGTCTGCCATATTACTGATTCGCCTAAATTGGTCTCTAAATTAGTTTTTAATTTGAAATACGAGTGACAACATAAAACGATCGTCCGCATAAGCAAATAGTTGCTCAGATGTGAAAATAAATGCCCCAAATTAAACAGGCTGCAAAAAGATGCTTTCAAAATCTGTCTTCTGAACTAACACAATTTATTTGCTAGGCAAGAAAGAACTGCAGCCCACAAAGGGGCTAACATTTGGGCTTCTTTGGGTTAAAATTTTTTGCAAAACTGTAATAGCAAAGAAAATATAAACACCACTGAACAGAGACGAGGTCATTCACCTCTGACACCACACGGAAAGAGGAGGTGCTGGTGATATAAAACTGGGTAAGAAAAAGCTAATTTTTTTTAACAAATCAATAAAAGGCCAATAGAGAGCTAACGTAAGCATATCCTGCCTCAGCTCTCACTCTGGCAGCTCTCAGAGACCAATTTCCACAAACTTTCACCGGGTATCCTTGAGAAACAGTGGCTCAAGGTGGATAACTAGAGCTCAAGAACCATCTCAACAGCGGGAAGGGGGAAAAGTAACAGTGACCCTTCATGGCAGGGCTGTGGTGGGAAGAAGGAGGTAGAAAACCTATTCTTGGCCCCAGAATCCTGCACCAGTGCCATCAGAGGCTTCTGCCCCTGTGAAGTGACAGGAGTCTTTCCTAAACCAGACCCTCTACTGATAGCGCAGAATTTAGTGTGGCAGGTTGAAGAAATCTGAAGATACAGCTCCTCAAGTGGCTAAATCGGAAGGAAATAAAAAATACAGTTTTCTTTCCTATTTTTTTTAACTCTTTACAAACAGAACCTGACAAGTTTTGTTTATCTTGTAAAGGACCACACAGTAAAAACTTAGTCTAGTCATACTGAATCTAGTTACACCATGACTACAGTTACTAGCCTGTAACAGAAGCCAGTCCTAGAGGAATTATCAACATGAATGGCTGTGTCCCAATAAAGATATTTATGGACAATGAAATATGTCTTCATTATAATTTTTATGTGTCATAAAATATTACTCTTCTTTGTAGTTTTTAAATCATTAGAAAATACAGAATGCATTCTTAAGTCACAAGCTAGATTTCTGTCTGGGAGCTTTATTTCATGATTTCTGGTTTAAACCAAAATTAGTAACAATAAATTATGAGTTTCCTTCTTGGGTACAGTAGTAGTAGAGGAGATTGGAAGAAGAAACAGAAAGATATAATATTATAACATTGTTTTAAGGATATTTTTAATAAATGAAAAATACATAATCTAAATTCTGTACCCACTTGACTAGTAACTGTAGTCATGGTGTGACTAGACTCATTGTGACTAGACTAAGTTTTTACTGTGTGGTCCCTTACAGGAAAAATAAAACTTGTCAGCTTCTGTTTGTAAAGAGTTAAATAATAAAATAAATTCATTAAGTTAATACATCATGATAAGAAAAGCCCCCCATCATTATTATTTGAAGGTAAGACAATTACAGCTCTTTTTTATTTGGAAAATGTATAATTTACAGAGACATCTCATCTTGAAACATATTCAGGAGATGCATTTTAAAAAATATATTAAATGTACTTTCTTTTAAAGCTCTGAAAATAAATGGGGAGTGATCCAAAAGAAGATGCTTTCAAAGCTTGTTAGTCCATGTAAGAGATACATTTCCAAACCCAGGCAGGAAAATATGAGAGCAAGCAGGAAAAGAGGCAGACTTTCATGCATATTCATGTACAATTGTCCTGCCTCTGGCTAATCTGTTCAGTGAATTAAGGCAGAGGGTTGTTGAGGCCACAGTCATGCAGCGATTAGAGCACTGGCTTAGTCAACACCAGCCACACTGTGGTCTGAAGGTCTGCTTCCCTACAAAATTCGTATTACATCATCAACCACTTGATGCTATTAGGAGGTAGGATATCTGGGATGCGATGTACACATGAAGAGCAGCGGCCTGATCGTGTAGGATTGAAGCTCTAACAAACGAGCCCCCAGAGAGCTGCCAGGACTCTTCTACCATATGAAGACATAAAAAGAAGCCATCTAGGAACCCAGAAAAAGCTTTCTGCCCAGTCCTGAATCTACCACTCCCTTAACCTTGGAATGCCCAGGACTCACCATTATGAAAGATAGATGTGTACAGTACACAGCCAATAACATTTTGTTATAGCAGCCCAAAAGGACTAAGGGTGCTATAAGAAAATACCAAACACTTCGAGTTGTATTTATTTCTTATGGTTTTAGAAGCTGGGGCTTGCGGGGTCAAGGTGCAAGCACATTTTCATAGCTCCAACATTCTTCTGGTTCACCAAAGACAGCCTGCTGAATCTGTCTTGACAGACAGACAGAGGGAAGGAGAAAGAAAAGGAGGGAGAGCTAAAGGGAGGAAAGGAAGGTGGGCGAGTGGAGAGAGAGGGAAGGAGAGAGGAAAGAAGGGAGAAAGCAGAGATGCAGAGAGCGATGGGGAGGATAGAAATGGAAGACCTGTTCTCTTTCACTTCTCCCTTCCTTTGTAAGTGCAGCGATCCAATCTTAGACGCCTACACTTCTGACTTCATGTAACCTACTGAACTCCCAGTCCAAGCAGTTCAGATGATCACACCTTCAGTGTAGGCATTTTGGGACTGCAAAGCCCTTTAGCCTATGGCACACACTCATGCTAGCGTTTTCCTATGGGCAGTGACCACTGGCTGCCAGAGGGCAGTTCTTTGGGAAATGTGACATCAGAAGACATTAATGTCTGTGAGGCTACAGACTGTATCATTCATCTGAAACCACGTGTCTGTCAACCTTAATAACTAAAATATGTCTGAAAAGCTAGAGTGATGCAAAGCTTCCCTTTGGGCTATCAACATAGGTAGTTCAGCATTCCTTCAGTGGTGTACATTAAGCTCTACTGACTTATTTATGTTATCTGCCGCTTCACTTACAAAAAAGAAAACATTTTGTATAGAACATACACTGTACCACAGAAGGAAAGAAAATAAATTCTACATGTGGAGGTAAAAATAGGAAAAAAAAAAATGGTGGCTTTAAGAAGCAAACTTCAGATATTTGTACATTTTACTTAGGTACACTAACCTCTCTCACAGTTAGTGCGAATCAAAAAGCATTACTCAGGCCACCAAAATGCATACTAAAACCCCAAACAGGTATTTTAATGACGATGGGCAAGCAGAGTGTGTTTGTGCCCTTCAGGACATTTAGGACTAATCTTGAAGAAGTCACAATTTTCTCCTTTAAGATTTAATCTTAAATTTCAGGCAGGGAGAAAGCTTGGCTGTCTAAGTGCCTGCCTGGAAAGCACCAGAACCCGAGTTTGCTCCCTGGTACGTATGCTGTGCAGGCCCCACAATCCCAAGAGTGGGAGTGCTCCGGGGGGGGGGGAGTGTGGTTGCCAGCCACCAAAACAGGGCATTATGGTGCCCACCTGTAATTCCAGTGCTGAGGAGGTTGAGAGAAGAGGATTACTATGTGTTCAAGCTGTGCAGTGAGACTCTGTACCAAATTAATTAATTAATTCCAAAAACAAATTTTTAAAAATCTGATGTTTCAGATTATGCTTTACTGTCAAATCTCTTTCCCTCTTCTCACTTGGAGGCAAGGGCTGTAGGGAATGAGAATTCAGGTATTATTACTACTTTTCTTTTTAATATTATTATTGCTTTTGGACTCCCTTCTGTGAGCTTGTCAAAAAATTCCGGATCTATAAAGTAGTTCCCTCTGTATTTCCAGATCACTGCAGAGTAATCCAGAGCTCATAGCTACTGTCTTCTGTTTCTGTCCCACCCTAGGAATCAGAAACAGAGCGTTGCTGTTTCTCTCCTACAATTCTAGGCCTGAGCATTTTTCACTCTTGGTATTAAGAGACTAATAAAAGCACTGTAAAAACATGCAAACCCAAAACCATTTTCCAATAATCGTGATACATTTTCAAAACACAGTAATTGATACTAACACTGGTACAGTGTACATTCCATTCATAAGCATCCGCAAGGTCCTGTGTTTTTTCTGCAGCAACATGCCCTCCTAGTGTGCCTCCCACCTATCTGTCCTCTGGAATCTTCCCAGGCACCTCAGCCTCTGCTGCTCCTTGCAAGTTCCCATCCCTCAGGGCTTGGTACAAAGCTGGGCACTTGCTCTTGACAGCACAGTAAGGAAGCCCAAGGTCCCAAGAATCAGCCTAAGCGTCAGTCTCCATTACTGAGCCTTCTAATGCCTCAATTCCCACCTCTTCAAAAATAGTATCTACTGCTGGGAGATAGCTCAGCGGCCTAAGGGTCTGCCTGGAAAACACAAGGTTTTGAGCTTAATCCCCAGTACTGCAATAAATAAATAAATAGTATCTACCTTATCCGTTCCATGTGAGGATTAATCAAGATGAAATTTGAAAGCTCCAAGCACAGTGCCTGGCATTACCGTAAATGCTAAATGTTCGTGAGCTTTTCTTACATTAAAAAAAAATTGCAAAGATTATATTTACTTCATATAGTTCTTCTTCCCTAGACTTCTGAGTGCATCCCTACTCCCTTCGCTCAGTGCCTGATACACAGTAGGTCAGGT
>NW_004524580.1:8393025-8394573 GCF_000260255.1 Octodon degus
TGTTGTTAGGAAGAAGCAGGGACTGATCTCAGAGGGACCCAGGCCTCAGGATACGGAGCTGTGTCTTCCAGCAGCCACCTGCTTGCTCCACTCAGTGTCACGCAATGCTCTTCAGCTGAACACAGCTGAAAAAGGGGCCCTGAAACACTGCTATATTTTCCCACACAAGTATGCAGTACACTTAAGAAATGCTTCTGATTCATTTTGATAAAGAAAAACAGATCACAAAGCATCTATACAAAACCTAATTCCTTTCCTAAAGTTAATGAAACAGAGTCCATTTCCTAACTGATTTTACAATTTATCATTCATCTCCTTCTTGTACTAGATCTAGGGACAGGAAGTTGATCAACTCCCAGGAGGCACCATTCCCAATTTTGAATAAGATACACCTGGGAATTATTTTCTTGAATAAAAGCCTGTCACTTTATAGCCTCTGCTCAGTTTCTTCCTTTCAGACTCTGAAACTGTGCACTACTTGAAAACAGAGTACTAATTTATTCAGCAAATATTTGAGCATTTGTCTTTAGAGCACAGAGATCTACAATGAGTATACAAAGATAAATATAAAAAAAGAACTTTGTTTTTAGGGTAGCAGCTATATGAAAGAAAAATTTCAAGCTCCTGTGATAAGTGCTATAATAGAAAACTGTATTGCAGCACAAAAAATAGGTGCTCTGGGGCAGGAGGAGCATGGCATGTGGCACGTTAGCTACATATGCAGGAACCTTTTCGGTTTCTACCTTCAGACAACTCCAAACACTTTCTGCTCCTATTGAATCTCAAGACAAGGATGGTATCTGCCTCTTTCTGTAGCCTGAAGGAGGTCAACCTTCTCTGCCCCTGCCCCTGGCAGTAGTGTAGGATCCTGTGACTTGCAGGACTCAAGAAGTGGTGATCACTAGGGAGTGGTTACTGTGCATCAAACAGCTTGCTTTAGTCACGTTCTTGTCATTGAGACACATCTGACACCCGCAAGGTAAAGAGCAGAGGTTGATTTTGGCCCACAGTTCTCAGAAGTTCAGTCCATGGTTCACTCTGACACAGAAGCAGCCTGGTGGAAGGGCCTGCTGTGGAGGAAGGCTGCTCAAGGCTTGACGGCCAGGAAGCAGGGAGAAGGGAGGCGCCAGGCAGAGAGAGACTTCTAGGTCAAGCCCTTATGACCCCTCTGCACCCAGGCCCCACGTCCTAACAGCACCCAGCTATAGTACTCTTAGGACCCCATCACCTTCACAGGAGAATTTGGGGGGCATTCCAGATGCAAACCATAATTATACACACTAATTTGTTGGAATCAACAATTCAGTGCCTTCAGGGCTATTTTCACCATTTGCCATTTTACAGATAAGAAAACTGAGACCCAACATAAATAATTTTAATGACTATTCTAGAGCTGGTGAACAGCAAAAGCTGGGGTTCCAACCCAGACAGTAAGGCTCTGGAGAGCATGCGTGTAGTGAGCAAAGTGGCTTCGCAAAGGAGACAGTACTCCAGAAAGGCTGCTCCATACAATTGAGGTTAGGAAAAAATAGTTCTGGAATGTCCCTT
>NW_004524580.1:8395778-8397027 GCF_000260255.1 Octodon degus
ATATTAAGGAAGTCCCTTAATTACAGTTTGCTAAAAGTTGTATATTTCAAAATATATCTTAGTGTTACCTTTCATCTCATGCCTTTATCATTGTATGCTGAGATGACATGGTTTTTATTCTGTAGGCTGTTAATGGGAAGAATTTCAGTAAAATAGTCCCTAATGTTGAACTATCCTGCTTTCTGGGAACTCAGTGTTTCTCAACTGACTGGGATAGTACGGCCTATAATGGAAAAACTAGGGTATTCATCTATATTTTCAATTAATAAGGGGATGGGTTTAGTAAGATTTAGGTTGAAATTCAGTTCCTCAGGGTTAGGAATACTATACCTATATGATGAATGAGTTTAGGGACCCAATTACTAATTTTATCTAGTTGAGAAACACTTCTGACTGAATTTGTTAAGTTTTCTCACGTTTAAGGTTATTGTTCATATGATCAATACACCAATAAAGACTTATTTCTAATTTTGAGTAATTCTACCTTTTCAAAAATAGTCCATCCCAGATTGTGGAGTGTTAGTGTTTTATCACATTATTAACATTAAATAATTTTATATTTAATTTTAGGGTTTTTTTATGTGTTTAGTGCAGGGTCTCACTATACAACTTGGACTCATAGTGATCCTCCTGTTTTCAGGCCTCCTAGCACTAGGATTATAGGCATGCGCCACCATGCCTGGACTTATATTTAAGTTAAAAGAGGTTGATATTTTCATATTTTGATGATTTCAGCATACTGATTATTGTAAATTTATTGACTAAAACATCCAATGTTTTCAAGACACCTATTCTTAAACCAACTGTCTCAGTTAATTACCACATCCATCAATGTAAATCTAAGAAATGTTCTTCTGCAATTCTTTCTAATGAAGACTACATTCATTTCCATTGAATGATTTATTTTATTGTAACCTTTCTTTCAAGATAGGTATAATTTTAGAATACTGATTTGGCTAGCCAAATTATTTGCTATATTTCCTAACTCTATACTATCGGTAAATTTGATTAAGATGTAACTCATGGTTCCCATCCAAAATATTGGTAATAGTGTTGAACAGGGCAGAAAACCAAAGGACTGGGAGTGTAGTTCAACACCTAGAAGTTCATTTTGCATATGGCCACATTTCAGTGAAATGCAGCGTCGTGAGTATGTGGTGCACCTATGGGAAATATGTGAAATATGGCACGACATATGATGGGATAAAACATTATGGTGAATATTAAAATCACTTAAAAATATTACAGT
>NW_004524580.1:8399567-8405985 GCF_000260255.1 Octodon degus
TTTTAAAAAATAGTCTTTGGGCACATTTACTTTTATTAGACAAGTCTTCAAAGTCAACGAGCTCATTACTTAGTAGAAGTCAATCATATAAACTTCTCTATTACTTGGATTAGAAGGAAAGCATTGTTAGAATCAATATGTGGTTTTGAAAAATAACCATTTGTGGTGTTATAAAATAAAGCAGTATAGACTACGTGCAGTGGTGTGTGCAGGTGTGGGAGAGATGCACTAGGCTATTGTGCCCCCCCCCATTCATAAATGTTTTTCAATTGCCTTCGGACCTTAGCTAATTGGTGCAATTTATAAATTAAGACAGCAGGATGAAGGTAGACAATGCATATGAGGCTTCGAATATCAACACACAAGTACCTCAGATCATTTTTTGGCTCTGGAGAGCACTCTATTTGCTCTTACACACAGAGAAGAGGAAGGCAAGGAGGGAGGAAAAGTGACAGAGAAACAGAGAAAGGAACAAAGTGAGAATCTAAGGTAGCAGCCATTTTTACAATATTTTAGGGCTTTTTTTTTTCTTTGTCCAGCTAAGTCACTTTTTTCCATTGATAAAACCAATCAATGAATGTGAAGAGTGGGCCCACTACTGGCCACCCTGTGTCGCATGTCCATCCAAACTGGCAGATCCTAACAGACAGACATTAAGCCTTAAAGACAGAACTTTCTGTCTCCAACAACACTTTTGAGTATGCAACACTCTTTTACTTGGCATTACTCTCTAAATGTTCCCTTTCTCTTCCTAAATACATAGGCTCATTTGATTCCAGAAAAATACTCCAGAAGCAAGTGTTTTAATTTGTAAATGACAGAAACACACCGGACACATCTCAGTTTTCAGATAGCTAATAGGACCAAGCAGAAGGCATCCATTTGGTATTCTACTTTTTTCTAGAAATTAATTTTGGGATTTTTTTTTACATTGTACAAATGTATGTAATAATATTTTTCAATACGAAATGCTTTCTTTGATACTTCTTCTGGCAACTGAGACAGAAAGATGGATATGGCAAAATTCCAATTCCTGGAGAGTATTTTGTAAATGTATAGTGCAAAGGGAAGACTCAATATTGATTTCTTTAAAAAAAAAGTTCAATAAAAGTTTATTGAAGCCTCCAGAAAATATGAGAGAATTCAGCAAGCAGTTAGTGCTTGTGTTCTAAAACACTGCTTCCTGCTAATGTAAGAAAACTGTAGTACAAGAAACATAATGTATCTTTAGTCTCTCTTTTTCTTCATCTATCAAAACCACTGGGGCATACATCTTCAAAACATTTAAAAATTTAATTTTTACTTTTCTCCTTCCTTATCTATTTTCATTTCAAAAAATTAATGAAGAGTAAGAGAAGGGGCAAGCCCCCCTGGACTGTAAGCAAAAGCAATTTTCAAGCAAATACAATTTTATAAAAACTGGTGAATGCGGCTGATTAAAAAAGCTATAGGCTGCCCAAGGCTTGAAATGGAAGATACATGAAGTAATATGCTCTGTGTGCCTTGGACAGTGGAAAGAAAAAGAGAAAAATTTTAATGTATCACAAATTCTAGAAAAACTATGGCACCCATAGGATGCTTACTGGCTTCAATTTTTGTGCTCATCTTTTTTCTCATAAGGTAAAATCTGCAAAATAAAAGCTAGTGGTTTTATCTCAGAATTTTTAAAGGACAACATTTGACTTTGTTAAAAAGAAAAAGCACACTAACATTAACATTATTTTAGTTGATATTTTAAATTACAATTTAAAGACGCCAAAAAATAAAGATTTCCACTTCAATTTTTGCATGTTATCCAAATTGAACTTTTACAGAAGTTACATCGTGCTAACATTTTGTCTAATAAGTGCACTTAAATACAGGTTGTAAGCTACTGAGCGTGTCATTAGATAGCAAATATTTTAGGGCTGAGGATATAACTCAGCAGTCACAGTGCCTTCCAGGAAGGCACAAGGCCATGAGTTTGATACTTGGTACCAACAAATAAATAAATATACATTTTAAGTTATATAATTTTAACTAATGGTTCAAAGTGTTTTAAATGTTGTTTTTCTCCATGAGTTTTGTTTTATTCCATTGTAAGCAATGAATTTTAAGTAAGCCATTTGGTTTAAATGTAAAAGGCAAGGGTAAACAAAAGTAAAATTTTGAAGAATTCTTTTCTTTCTGACCTTGAAATGGAAAATGAAGGATAGTTAGAACCAAGAATGAACAGTCTTTCACACTGCGAAGAGTATCTCTGGATTTTTGGTTTTGGTTTTGGTTCTTTTGAATGAAGGTATTAAGTACCACAAATTCTACTCTGCTTCGTTACCTTTAATTTAGCTGAAGGTCATTCCTGGTTTCAGAGATTAAAATCTGGGCAAACCAATCACTGGTGTCAGGGAGAGTTGCAATGAAGGTTTTAAAGTCCAAAAGAGAAGAACTCCATGTTAATCTCCTTATCAGCATCTTCACTTTGCCACAAGGGCAAATTACGGGTATTACTTTTGTTACCACCAACCTAAAATGTTAGGCTGAAAAAGAATCTATCTCATATTATGACCACTTGGATTCCACATACAGATTTATGCATAGTGACATGTAAATTACAGTGCTCAGTATATCTCTGAAAATTTAATTATAATATACGCTGTTTTGGCCTAGTAATAAAAAGAAATGGGATAAAAGGAAAAGAAATGATCTGTAGATTGCCATGGTATACTTAACCAAATTTCTACCCCAGGATGTATAATTAGAAGGTAATTATTTCTTTTAAGTTTTGATTATTTTCTTGGTTATAGTTAACCAGCTATGAGCCAAGTTGCAAATGTGGATCTGTTTTGGTGTGAACCCTTCCCTCTGAACACTCTCCTAAAGATTTTGTTAATATGATACGTCAAAATTAAGTTCACATTTTGCTTTCTCAGGAAGCCTTCCTTGTCCAGTGCTGATGAAACAGAACCTTCCAAGCCCTCCATAGTCTCAACTCACCTGAAATCTTGGTAACGGCTCACTTACACCATCTAACTGTGGGTAACTTCTCAGCACCCTCTCATTCCACCACTCCTTTCTCTGCTGTTTTCCATACTAGTTTCCTTGATCTTTCCAGGATCGCACATGAATTCCTCCTCTTGAATACATTTCCTCAACATCTATGAGGTTAACTCCTTGACTTCTTTACAGAGCGCTTCCCAAATGTCACCAATTCAGGAGGGCCTTCCTGACCACTATCTCTAAAACAGTAGCCCCTATCATCCTTCTTATAGTCCTCTATGCCTCTGTTCATCTTGTGACTTTTATTAGCATGTAAACACCTTTAGATTTTACCAGTCTTGCTCATTATCACTGTCATGGTGCTTAAAACAATGCTTGGTATATTGAACAAATTAATTAATAAGTCTGTGATTATCTGTCTTACCCTTTAGTGTCTTATGAAGCACAGAACCAGATACTTTGCTTCTAATATTCCCATAACATCTTGCATAGCATATATGATAAATGAATACTGGAGGAATGGATGAATAATTTGTTGTTTGGGCTTGGAAGTTTTGTTAAAATCTCGTCCTTCCTGCTAGGAGTTAATTGGATGAAAATTAGAATTATCTTTGCTTAGCCTCTCAACCTATACTTATTCCACAGGAATCAGGTGCCTACTACTTACTCAGTAAGTAGTGAGGAATAGCAAGTACTGGGGCTGGAGTGAACAAAAACTTTCCTTGGAATGATCCAGGGGTCTCCATGGGATTGGGGCTGACATCTTCATGGCAGAAGGACAGCAGTTCGCAGGGCCATGGAAACGTCAGCTATCCTGCTCATTTTGAGGACTCAACTTGGATCTTGAGAAATCCTGCTTCTCAGAGAAGACCCAAGAAGCAAGCTTCAGACTTTGGAACATCTTTTAGTTAGTAACTTCTGAATTTAAGATGCAATAAATAGTAATTTCAGTGCACAGCTTGGATTTGTTTGTTTAAAACCTTACCCAGATGAATAAATTCACTGTGTCAAAGGGCACTGAGTATAAATAATTAAATTTAAACATAAAACATCCACCAAGGAAACATCTTTTATCAACTATCTTTTGTGTTTTCTATTTGTAAAATAATGATACTAGGAAACAAAAGCAGAAGTTCTAAAATTATGGATGGTGAGTTCCCATGATGCTCTGGGAAAGCACTGTCAAGCATCTTCTTTCCTTCCTGCCCTCTTCCCACTTGGTACCTTCCTAGATTACAAATCATAGCTTTGATGGCTACTGTTGTTCAAGGAATTCTTGCAGGTGCACAGGAGAAAGAAAGAGAACCCACTCGCTATCTCTCCCATCTTATCTTTTCCAATGCCTGAATGTTGTAACCACTATGAACCATGCTTCAGTTCACTACTAAATCTCCATATTTAGTAGTACTTGAGTTCTTGCTGTCTTTATTTTACTAACACTAACTTGCATTACTTTTTGATCTTGAGTCAGGGATAATGGCAGGCATTGAAAATCCAAAAATGAATCCAGAAATGGTCTTTTTCCTCAAAGAGCTCCACACATTGTGAAGACAAATACAACAGAGGGTGATACAAAGCTCTAGTGAGACTGAAACAGTGGACAAATTTAGAACACATCAAAGAGTACCACCAAAGCAGCCTGGGAGAGGAATGACCTGTGAGACCTCCCAGTGGGTGACTAAACACTGAGTCCTAACTTTGATTAATTCCATTATAGGCTGCTAAAGCCACACCAGGTCTGAATAATCCGAGCGCCTCCTGATGTGGCTGAGGGAAAGGAAGGTCTAAAGAGGTTAACTGACATTCTTTTTTTTTTTTTTTTCATAATTTTATTGAGAGACAAATAGTAATGTGACAGTTTCAAATCAAATTGGTATGACAATTTCAATAATTAACACATTGCATACTCTCTTCCTAGTGGTTATTTGCTGTACAAGATGCAGACATGAGCAAAGAGAAGAGCTAGGAAACATGACAGTGGCAAGCCATACAGTTATATGTAGAAGATGGGTAAGGCAATGATCCTGAGAATCTTCAGAAGATTTTTGCATCTTGCAGTTAATTGGAATGATTCTCACCCTGACTAACTATATATACAGACACCTGTGAACTAAGCAACTGCACTGAAGATGGTAATCTGTACTAGTAGGTTCATGTTTGGAGTGCCTGTCATTCTGACATCCTATTTGAGCCCCAGGGGCAACCTGGACCCACAGGACTATCATCCGGCTGTCTCTTTCAACAGCCAATTTTTAAAGAAAAACTTTAGAAGTCCTAATTTCATCAATGTAATGAAACTAATCAACAAATGAGATGAAGGCAATGATCATAATAAGGTAGAGACGGATATTGATTCCCTGTGCAGTAGTGTTACCAGTGACCCCCATCTTTCGGTTAGAGCATGTGAGGTGCTGGTGAATTCATTGGGATCCACGCACAGCAGAAACGTCTCGCAGCATGTTTCCAGAATGCTGGCACACACCTGAGCACGCTGAGGAGGGCACGGGCAGTTTGCAGGTGAATGAGAACAAACTTTAAGAATAAATCTTGGTTTATCGGGTTAGCACCTCCTTTTGGGAACTAAGGCACGCCAGAAAATATATCTAGTAGTAGCAATGCTAGTACTAGTAGCAAAAGGGTATAAAATTTTCCAGGTAAGCAATCTTGGAATTTTGGGTTATACCCAGCACAGTTTTCACTAGGGATGTTTCATGACTGATTTAGTAACAATATAAGAGCACATCACATTAAACTAGGACTACTTGGGACATCCACAGTTTCTAATAGCTTGCCATCTGCTTGGCTCTTACTGGCAATGGATTTGCCCTGCTTAATGTAGATGATGATATGGGGGGAGTGAAATCAGATTATACGATGGATTTCTGAGCTCTTTGAATACTGTCATTAATCCACTAGCTTGTAAATCAAGAGTTCCCAACACAAAATCGATGATTTTTAATTTTTCAACTCTTACTCCAACTCGGTTGCTGTGGGCAGGCACATCTGGCGCCAACAGACACGAAAGTCACGCAAGCCCTCTCCCTGTGAGAGACCTTCCGCGCAGTTTCACCATATGCACAGCAGGATGCTCTTTTGCCTTGCTCAGTGCAAAAGCCCTTTTAGCGGGGCAAGCTCTCAATCATTTTCCTCGGAGCACATCATACCCAAATGGCCGCCCGGTCTCAGTCCGGCCGTGCGGGCTGGCGCTAGCGGGTGCCGGTTCTCCGCAGAGCCCCGGTACTCGAGCGCCTTCCGCACCGGGCGTCGGAGGCAAAAAGGAAACTCGAACGCGGGGAGAGGCGCAAGCCCGCCTAGGTCGCACCTGCGAGGCCCGAGCACCCGCGCCCGCGCCCGCGCCCGCGCTCCGGGGGCCCAGGCGGCTGCAAACCGCAGCCCCGCTCAAGGCAGCGCGCAGCACGCAGAGGGTCGCCGCAGAAGTTGA
>NW_004524580.1:8406440-8409002 GCF_000260255.1 Octodon degus
CGCCCGCCCGCCGTCCGTCCGTCCGTCCGTCCGTCCGTCCGTCCGTGCGTCCCCGGGATCCGCGGGGCGCCCGCCGCCCTCACCTCGGTCCAGAGTGAGCGGCTGGACCACCGTCAGCGTCGCCATGTCTGCCGCGGAGCCGGAGGGACGCTCGGCTTCAGCAGCCGCCGCCGCTCGTAGTGAGAAAAAGAGGAGGAGATTGGGGCGGGGGCGCAGAGGCAGGACGCCGAGCAGGGCGGGGAAGGCCGCGAGGCGGTGCTGGAGGCGCGGCGGCTGCGGGGCGGGAGCCAGATGGGGACGCGACTGTTCGCGGCGGCGGATCCGCAGACGCCGCGCGCAGCCGAGCAGGTACCGCGAGGGACCCGGGGCCCGCGCCCCGAACTTGGCTCCGCCGCGGGGGCGCGCTGGGCGGGGGCGCGGGGCTCCCTGTCCGCTTGGCACTCGTAAGATGCTCAGGGCAGGTCGAGGATGGAGAGGGATACGGATCAGGGACGTGGGGAGATGTTTTTTGTTTTTTCAAATGAAGAGAAATTTTTGACCCAATAATACCATGTCCTGAACTGTAAGAATTGTTGAGATGTAAAGGTAGTTGCTGTTAATTTCTGTTAAAGAGTTTTGGAATGTTGGCTTGTAACAGTATTAAAGATAACAGACCGAAGGCTAGAGTTCGGGAAGTGGCCCTTTAAAACTGGGATATAGACTATAACTTAAAAATAAAAAAAAATCGTGAAGATCAGTTTCTATCATTGAGTGTGAAAAGTATTTCGTACACACCGTTTTGAATTGATTTACAGCCAGTGATTATTCAGAGGTACCATGCTGATTAACATAGGCCAGGAATGGAGCCAGGATTCCTACTGCCACGTGCCAGGCCCTAACCTTGGGGTTCACTATGTCCCTGTGGCCTGTAATTGAGTGAGGGATTATTAAAAGGCTGACTTTAGAGTCCGTTGGTCAGGATTTAATTATTGGAACCTTTGAATACTGTGACTTTTTTGCCCCAACCAAAACGCTCCTGTCACTCTCTTCAAACAGTAGGAACTCATTTCCTGGCTAAGAAGCGAAGGGAAACCTATGAACATAAGGGGAATGGCTGTGGCTACAGGATTGGAAACGACAGAGCTGAGTCCAAGCCTTTCCCTGTGACAGAGTGGAATTGTTTTGGCTAGCGATAAATTCTTAAAAGCAGATACTGTTTTGCAGAAAAAAAAAATGTGCGTATAATTGATATCATTTTCTTCTGATTACCATATGGGTGATTTCTAAGTGTCTTTTTCATCTTATCTACAGAGAAGAAAGAAAAAGTAAAATTTCACCAATGATTGGGTAAGGCAAAGGTGATTGGCCACAACACACTGACTGACTCTAAAGATGCACGGAAAACTATAGCTCCATAAAACTTGCTTTTCATTAAGTGCCATAAAATAACTGGGATCTTGAAATAAAATGTCTTGGTCATGTGGTTGGCCAAGGTCAGTTACTGATTCTCAGTTTCCTCATCTGTCAAACAAGAGAAATAGCACTCAATCTTGTAAAGATTCAGTAACAGGAGAAGACTAACTGCAATTCCACTGAGTTTTATGAGGTTCTGATAGGATAATATATGTGACTATGCTTTGAAAACAGTAGAAAATATATAGTTATTCACATAGGCATAGAACCCACCTGAAGAATGTAGCAAACACTAACTGTTAGGCACTGTCAGGTCAATGAGATGTGACCTTTCCGCCCTCTTGGAACCCTGCTCAATCCCAGTTGGGAGACAGCGAGCAAAGCAGGAAATTCTGATCTGCTTGGGACCGAATTAAGTGCGGCACTTACTAACAGAAGCACTTGGAGAAGCCAGAGAGGGAAGCAGGAACTCTAGTTGTTAGCCATTATTCACATTTCCTAAATTAGGCAGCTGAAAGATGTTAAACTGTGTGTAATGATAGCAGTGTGTCCAAAATTTTGCAGAAAATTTCAAAGATCATTCAGTAATTGAGGTTGAAAAGAATGTACAAATCCTTTGACCACTAATATAGATTTTTTTTTTCTGGTACTTGGGATTGAACTCAAGACCTTGTGCTTGCCAGGCAAGTGCTTATTCTACTGAACCATTTCCCTGACCCTAATGTAGATTTTTCAACAACATACTTTATCAGGAAAGTGTATTTGATTGGATTAATTCAAAGTCTAAAAAACCTACTTGTACCTATTTTAATACTAGTCCCAGAGTGTGATGTTTATGAAAGCAAAGTTGGCGAAATTTTGTTTCCTAATGAATCGTCAGTGCCAAACATTTCATGGCATGCACCCTGATTTATGTCTTGAGATACCTCACTGAAAATCTGCTCTGTTCATTGTGCCTTTGGGGTACTATGTAGGACTTTTGTTTCTAAGGATTAAAAAGGAAAATAAGGGGAAGCAAAAACTATTATGCACACATTAGTTATTATTTGTCATAGCACAAGTTCAGTGGCTTTCACTTATACCTGTACAAGTTTAAAAGTGACTGATAAATTGTTATGTTAAAATTTGTATTCTGAAAGTACATGTCTCAGTTACTCTTCTCTCATTCCT
>NW_004524580.1:8410967-8433194 GCF_000260255.1 Octodon degus
AGCATATTCTTAGTATATTTATGAAGTTTGATCAGAAATTCCAACAGTAACAATTTGCCTTCTCAATTCTAAGCTTTTAGCCTCCTTAAAATAGTTCATTCTGAGCCCACTTACATATACTTTAGAATAAGAGTTTTAGTAAAAGTTGTTTTCAAAGAAATTCAAAGATAGAGCTTTCTGAAGTCTCGAGATTTTTTTTTTTTTTTTTTGAGGTTTACATCTAGAGGTGGTTACAACTATGTATCACTTCCAAATGCAGGGCAGATTGAAAGTGGTGATGACAGGAGTACGCTGCCAGAAGATCTTGGGTGGAGTCCATCGTTTCCCTGTGAAAGGAAATTCTGAGAAGCATGAATGGATGTATACTACCTGTATGTTTCATTGTTGGTTTAAATAAAAGAGAGAGGAGTTTAAAAAAAAAAAAAAAGAAATTCCATGATTGTTTAATTTTTTTCATGTTTTTTATGGTGGGCTTTCTGGAGATGGAAATAGATGTAGGGACAGAAAGAGAGAGGAGAGGGCAACAAAAGGAAAAGTAGAAAGGATTAAGCTTCTAGATGTATATGAGTCAATTCTAGTAATGAACATATTTTTTATGTATTGCAAATATATACTAATAAAAACAAATAGATGGAAAAAAGAAAAGTATCAAACAGTCATCCACTGTTTTTGCCACTTTCTGAAGCAGTATGAAAGTCCTCTTTCATGAGTGTCTTTGGTGGCACTGTTGTGGCTGCCCTGATGTCCCGAATCAATTCAAAATATTTACCCTCCATGGTAACCTTGACCTAGGGAAAGAGTCAGAAACCACACAATGCTGGATATGGTGAATGAGACTTACCAAGTGTTTTTAGGAGCTTGCTTTCATGTTGGATGGTGATTGGTAACAGCATCTATGGTATTTTTGATTATACATTGTAAAGACACCAACGAGGACTTGCAGAGGTTGTAATTGTTATAAATGCCAAACATATTTTGAGAATTACTTTGTGCTCATTATAAAATACCGTATCTTCAGATACATCCTTGCTACAAAAGCATTGTGCTGTGGCATCTACATTAAAAATTACTAACATCAGGGTGAAATGAAGAGTTGCTAATTCAGAGTTGGATGTTGGAAAATTAAAGATGAAATGGAAATATTAAAAGTCAGTTCCTATTATTTTTTATTTCCTTCACAAGAAATAGAAAAAGAACTTTGAAAGGAAAAAAGCTGTAATCTCAATAATCATTCTTTGGTCGTAGTCTTATTTGTATTATATTACCAGTCTTCAATTGTATATCACAAGTATAGTAATTAATTTTTACTCTGATTCTGCCACAGGCTGTAATACATGTAAGTCGTAAGTGCCAAGTTTTTCTGATCTTTTAATGTTTTATTTCTGCCCATTTGACTCATAAAATAGGAAATGGTATTTTTCTTTCATTTTGAAACGAACATTTTTCTATTTTTACAGTCAAAAGTTACGATTGATCGTTTATAATGAGACAAATTCAAAGCTTACTGCTTTTTTACTTTTTTCTTCGTGCATCTCAAACTCATGTTTCCTCAAATTCAAATTTATATTTTTTAGGGCAGCCTAAAAGATAAAAAGATATAACACATTCTAAAATGATATACCACTCACCTCTTCCCACATTTTCTCAGGAGATACTTCCAAACTATTAGATTACACAACCTGTAATGATCTCAAATGATATCTTTATTATTATTGCCATTTAAAAAAATTTTACATATTCAATGTTGAGTCCAAAGTTATACTTCTTGGGTCAGGGAGAGAGCTCAGTAGAATAAGCACTTGCTTGGCAAGCGCAAGGTCCTGTGTTCAATTCGCATTAACAAAAAAAAAAAAAAAAAGTTATTCTTCCTTCTAAGAAATGTTTACCAAGCATGTTCTCATTGGCAGGCACTTTTCTCTGCTGAAAAGGAAGACAGACAGAACATAGCTATTCAATAACTCAGACAGTCTGGGGTAGTGATGACCACATTGATGATGTTAGTGTGCTAAAGTCTCTGTACAGTGTTTGAGGCACAATTATTTACATTATTTTAATATTCTTATTAGAAACATCGCATTGGTACCTCTGGATTGGGCTTTTACTGTGAAGATTATCAAATTCTACATGCAAAAGTTTTCTTTTTTTTTCTGGAAAGACAATTGTTAAACATTTACCAGGGCACCATAAAATCCATGATGAAAATAAAACAGATTATGATGAAATAAGCAATGTGTGTGTGTGGTGGGGGTGGGGTGCTCTATCGTGGTCCAACAAAAGCCACATTTTCCTTGATAGAAATTTTAAAAAATAACAATGATTCAGTGTACTTTTTATTTACTGTATTAAGTAGGATGATGGGCCTGGAATGGAGTTAGAAGTCGGAGACATTCATGTTATTTTTTAAGGAGTTACTAAGTAATTGAAAAGGAAGTAGAAGCATGGAGTGAAATGCAAAATGATATAAAAATAAAGATAAATATACATTTGTATGTGTCAAGGTATACACCAATGAAAGAAGGCCTGGATTCTGCAGGCTTCTTAGAGGCAATTTACATTTTTTCAGGAGGAACAGGGAAGTATTCTCTTTCTTGCATGTAAATAGTAAGAGTTTTCCTTTTGAGCATAAAGATCCACTCTTTGCTGTTTTGAATCCTAAGATTGCTGACTAATCAGGTGACAATCCGACTAAGGATTTCCAGGAAACATAAGGAAAGAGAGACAACTCCACTGGGCTTCCCGCGTCACCGCAAGATCTCCCCATGATGAAGTTCAGGCAGCTCTGTCACTTCGATCTTCAGGGAGGGCACTGAGGGGTTAGGGATTGTTTGCTTGGGATTTTTGACTTCATTTAAAATTTAACTATGCAAGTAGCTTCCTCTTACAAAGCACCTCAGTTTCTGACTTTTCTGTCTAAAGGCAGGTCAATTATTCCACTCAGCAGTGTAACTTTTCTCTAATTTGGAGACTATAGAATAATTTAGGGATATTCAAGAGAAACAGAGAAAGAGGCCATCATCAAATTCTTCCCACATTCTCACCCAGGCGTAATTGAGGCTAGTAACAGAATTTACCCTAGGCTTGTGAGGAACATCTCTGGCAGTAATCAGCAAGTTGAAGAGCTAAATGCACCATTAGCATGGGTGGCACATTCAGGAGAGAGTTCCCTGCTATCATTAGTTTGTATCCTCCAGTGTTCTAGTTTAAAGCCAAAAATGTTAAAATTTTAATTAGCTCCCATCTAAATGCCATCTTGGTGAGTCAAACCTGAAGAATAAAATATTTTTCGAGATGTATTAGTGGGGTCCAGTTGCTCCCTGAGAATGGAATTGCTCACTTGGCGCTTTTCTGTACTCCTGCTCTGTCCGGGCCCTGCATGCAGGTGGCCCTTCCGGGTGCTCAGTCTCCCATGGCAGTCCCCGCATCTGTGCAGATTTGCAGGGTGGATCCACTCTCAGAAATGTGGCGTCTCTTAAAAGTTTCCTCTTTCAAATTTTCGTTTTACTTCTTTCTCAATTTATTTACTCACATAATAAATGCAGTTAGGACTTAATTATGTTTTTTTATTTATATTTATTTAATTTTATATTTTAGGGAAGGGTCTACAGGGTGCTCAGGGTCTCATACTAGATCAGACTCATAATGATCCGCGGGTTTACAGCCTCCCAAGAGCTGGGATTACAGGCGTGCGCCCCCATGCACAGTCTCAATTGCTGTCTCAGTGCACCCAGAGGGCGGGGCCAGCAGCATGCCTGGGGATTGAACCTCCGGCCCCTGCGCCTGCTTGCAGGCACTTTAATCCACTGAACTATTTGGCTGGCCCAATTATGGTGCTTTTAAAGATTAAAACTAGAACTAAAAAAATAGAACAAATGAAGATCTAAGTCTATAAATATCACAATATTTCTTTCTCTTGGAATGTGGCATAAATTGATCACAACAAATCAAGCTGAATAAATGTTTTTCTAGAGCCAAATCAAGGCAACCCACCAAAGTGGAAAGCAAGCAAATCTCTGTAATCTTTGTCAAGGTGGGAAAAACAAACATAATGTTCAAATCATTCATCAATTTTATGTAGTGTCTTTTAAGAAGCATTTGTATTTTGGAAGTTTGAATATAAATACAACAAACAATTCAAGGAGTATTAAAAGCCCACTTACAACAAGTAATTAGTGTTAGCAAGGATTTGTGTGCATGTGTGTATAGGTATATGCACACATAAATACATGAACACACACACACATATAGACATATATGTGTGTCCATGTCCCTTTTAAAACTTAAGCATTTTGAAATACATAATTATTGTTCTTTCTGTCTTCTGCCACTGTGAGCTGCTGCCACTCTGCCATATGCCACCCTGCTTTGGAGTCAGCCAATGATGGACTTAGTCCTCCACAAACTTTGAGCTGAATAAACCTTTGTCTGTCTGTCTGTTTGTCGGTCTGTCTTCCTGCCTGCCTGTCTGTCTGTCTGTCTGTCTCTCTCTCTACATACATAAATAATTATATATTATAATATATGCTTATATACCAATTTTTAAAAATTTAATGGCATTTTGTACTGACATATACATCTATATAATCATTTTGAACTATTTCATAAATTTCTATTGAAACAGCCTATTATAGATGCATTTTCAGATTATTTCTAGGTTTTTACTTGGTACTTAAAATAAAAAGTTTTCTTCAGTATAGTGTCTTTTTTTTATTACATTTATTTATTGTGTGTGTGTGTGTGTGTGTGTGTGGCCAGCTCATCCCACCAGGGGGCGGGGCTGGCTGGCATGTGGTGCTGGAGGATCGAACCGAGGTCCCTGTGCTTTGCCAAGCTTGTTTCAAGTAGTTGCTTTAGACCACTGAGCCATCTCTCCAGCCCTCAGTATAGTGTCTTTATATCATGAATTCCACTTAGCTATGGCCTTGTAGCTTTAATAATTTCATGTGGATGTAACTAATAATATGCTTTCAGATTATAATACTTGTGACCATTTTATTCCCACTTAGGCATTTTATTGGATGCCGGACAATACCTGTTATCTATAGAATTTATATATTTAATTGAATTTTTAAACTCTAAAGTGGTTTTATAAAATTAGTTTCCATGGACTTTAAATATATGATATCATATACTTTCCAGCAATTTGCTAAGTCAGAGATGACTACCATAATTTTCTACTATGAATTTATCAATTTGCATGTCAAAATAAGATGAAAGTTAAAGGCCAAAGAATTTCACTTACAGTATTTAAACTGATAGAAAAATTGCATTTCTATGAAAATCCTGTAATGTTTTGAAATATATATGTATATCACAAAATGCATATGTAATGCAGCTAATCAGCATATTCATTACCTCTCATGGTTATTATTTTAATGATGCTAACGCTTTGCACCCACTCTGCTGCAGTATTTCAAGAACATACATTATACTGTAAAGGAAAGGGGCTTAGAGAGCAGAGCAACGTGAGAGAACATGAAGATAACAGGCTGGACAAATGACCAGGATTTGTTATATGCATGGATATAAGCTGTCACAATGAAATCAATTGCTCTAATTAGTATGTGCTAATAAAAATATATAATATATGCTATTAACTGCAATCATCATTTTTCACAGTAAACCCACTTTTGGAAAGTTATTTTATTAAATAGTATATTCCACCAAATAAAATAATATAAGGACATGTCAAGGATCTAGGAAAACATAGAATGATGTTTAAATACCCTAATTTTCAAATAAAATGATATCTTTGTTCATTAACCAGAGAAAGTCTAAACTTTACAATTTGATAATATGTTTTCATTAAATTTTGTTAATAATAATCTAAAGAATATTTCAAAAGCCAGTGCATGTAGTGCTCTCTACTGGCCTTATCTTTATTGCAACTACAACAAGAATCAAATTTGTAGTTATATAAGGTTATGAAAATAATATATCTCAAAAGGCTCATAGGATTTTAACTCCTGTTTTATTTCTACTTTTATGGCAGTTTGTGTGTAATTGTGTGCACATGCAAACCTATTTATTCTTGAATTTCTCTATCAATATTAGTTAGGAGCTCATCACAACTAATTGTACAATAAAAAGAAAATACAAAAAAAGATGAATATAGACCATGAACATAACGCATGGTGTTTTAAAATTCAGTTAATGCACCACGGCAGAGGCCCACCTCCTTGCTTCTCTCTGGTGAAGACCAGTGAAGTTCTCACAGGAGAACTGTATGTAGAGAGCTATATATTCAACAATTTATGTGGTCAGTACCACCAACCTGGGCTCTTTCCTTTCTTTTTTCTCCCTCTATTTCCTGTACTATCCTCTGGGGGCGGGGAAAACCTCACTCAACAGAAGAAGGCAAAACATTGAGTTTACACACCTATAATATTCAACAACGGAACTTAAAAAAAAATTGGGGTATAACTATGAATGTCCATTTTGTATCTGTGTATTCAAAGTGGTCGGGATAGATATATAGTTGCATTCTCTTAATGAATGGAATGATTTTTTCTAATGGTGTTTGTAAGTAGGATCACAAGTCTGCATCTTGTACAGCAGTTAACCACTAAGAAGGATATATGCAGTGTATTATTTGTTGAAACTGTACTTTTGATTTGATTTGAAACTGTCTCATTGCTATATGTTTATCAATAAAACTTTGAAAAGAAAAAAAAAAGAAGGCAAAACAAAACAAAATTGCAAACCTCAGTGCTACTCTTTTAAAGCATAGGAGAAAATTTCATTACCAGTGGTTATATAAAAGCAATTTGCAGAGGGCAGGGTGGGGGGATGCGTTTTTCCCTTACAGTATTCTATAATTTCACGTGGAGGGGCTATTAGGTGCATAACACTGAAGATACAGAACTATTCAAGACCATCAGATCCCCTGTGGAATTATTGGTATTTGTGGAATTATTACTCACTTTAAAGAGTTGCTATAAAGTGACATGCCTAATGTGGCTAGAGCTTGTAACAGACAAGTAAATGAATTTGAGAATTTAGGAAGACTAATACTTATAGTGCTTTATGAAAAAAAATGAATTCTAGATAGTAAGCAAAGATAGAATCCATAAAGAACCTATCAGTGTCAGGTGACATGTGGGGAGAAAGAAAGAGGGGTCAGTGTGGCTAAAGAAAACTTAGCCAAGGGAAGGTGAAAATAGAGAGGGAGTAAATTTAAGGCTACAATTTAAAGAGGAGATTTAGCCTTCTAGGTGAACAGGTACAAAGATGTGCGCTAGGAAGATGGACTAGATACTCTGTGCAGAAATGTCCAGGGTTTTCAATGGCAGCCCTTGGTAACACAGTAGATACATATAGTGAGGGACACAAGTCACCAAAATATCTCCTTTGTTTCTGCTATGTATGAACAAACGAACAGTACCAGAGAGCACAGAAGGAGGAAGAGTTTGGGAGAAAAAAGAGTGAACTTAAGTTTTTACCCTATGAAGTTTGATGTAGCTTTTGGGTCTCTAAATGGTTATGTCATCACTGCGGCTGTGTGAGTCTGCAGCTAAGAAGAGATTTCTGGAGTAGAGGACTAAATTTGGAGATGATGTGAAGTATAATTGAAATCACTCAAGTGCAAAAAAAAAAAAAAAGCCATGTAAAGAATGACTGCTGACTGAGAAAAAAGGGATGTCTTAGATTAAACCTCGAGAAAATCCTATATTGCAATTTCTAATAAAGAAAGGGGGTTGAGGAAAGAGATAGAGGGACAACAAAAAGGTATTGATGGCAAACATTTCAAGGGGACACCAAGTAAATGAACGGTAGTGTCATGAGTGCTGCTGAGAGTGTGAGAGCAGACTTGGAATAAGTCCACCGGATTAGTGCTTTGGAATGCTACTACAGTCCTCATTGAGAGCTGTGTGGGTTTAGAGGCTGGGGAAGTGTGGTTTAGAAAAGAGTTCTGGGTGAAATAAAGCCGGTGAAGTAGAGGCAGTGAAAAGATAGTGAAGGTGTGTGTGTGTGTGTGTGTGTGTGTGTGTGTGTGTGCATAGATAAGCAAGTTGAATTACTGGGTAGAGGCAGCTAGTAGAGGTGGAGAGTTGAAGATACAGGAAGAGCTATTGGAGATGGCTGATGGCTAACAAAAGGCAGAGGGGGTAAGAGGTATCCAGACTATAGGTAGTAAGACAATAGGCTAAGGACAAGGAGATTGCCTCACCTGGAACCAGAAGCAAGAATAGATGGTACTGCAGGTAGGTCTGTAGAACTGCGAAGAGATGCGTGCGATTCTGGGAGAGATTTCTGTGAAAGTTGGAAGCAAGCCTGTGCCCTGGGACTGAAAGGAGTCCAGGAAGAGGACAGAGGATGGGCAAAACACTGAGTAATTGATCAAAGTGGATCAAGATCCTGGCTTGGTCTGCTTTAAGGCTTTTCTGCGCTTACGTTGTTGGGGACAACGCCCTGGTCATGGAGATTCTCTCAGCCCCACGTCCCTTGAGGCCCAGAGTGTGGGGGACCCTGAGATGGCTACTCTGATTATGTCCCACAAAGTAGCTCAGAAAATGGTGGTTTGGGCTTTGTTCAGTGTCCTCAGTTTCTCTCTGCACTGTCCTGATTTTGGACAAATTGGCTTTTCCTTCATGACTCTGACAGAAAAACAGATGTAGGAAAATTTTCTGGCAAAACACATCCAATATGGCTACAGTTTGTCTAAACAAGCACACTGTTAATTGTATTTTTTATTGTATTACAATATGGTAGGACTACTAAAACATTTGAAGCTGCTACATAATTGCACGTACTGATTTTGTGTCTGACGTACCTGGAAGGTAGTTTAACTCTAAGAAAGATAATATTTATATTGAGATGTATATTATTGAATAAGTTGCATCCACTTGAATATATTGACTCCTGAGTACAGATAAAATGTAATAACATTCTGAGTCAAGATAGTAAAGAACATGAAATTTAAGCAACAGTAAAAAATGACACCCAGAGAGATTGTAACAGCTGCCCAACTTTCCCTGCTAACAGAGAGCAGAACTCAGACTTGAGACCAAGTGTAACACAATTTAGTGCATTTTATATTTTAGTGCAATATATATTATATATATTTGTATTGAAATCACTCAAGTGCAATAAAAGCCGTATAAATATTGGCTGCTGAATGGGTTAAAAAGTGGTGCCTTAGATTAAACCTAGAGAAAATCCTATATTGCAATTTCCAATAAAGAAAGGGGATCCAGGAAAGAGATGGAAAGAAAGCAAGAAGAGATTGATGGCAAACATATCAAGGGGACAAAAGTAAATGAGTGATAATGTCATAAGTATATATGATATATATATATTATATATATTATATATATGTATGAATTAAATAAGTAAAAGTACCATCCATAATACAGTCTCTTCTCTCTCTTTCTCTTTTTTTTTTGGTACTGGGGGTTGAACTCACTTGCCAGACAGACACTTGTGCCAAGAAGAAGAAAACAAAATCATACTCAAGCCAGAGTCAGGTCTTGATGCCAAATCACAGCTTGGTTCCCTGGTTGGATGGCACTTGGTACCATTTTCCTCATTATTCATCAGGGCAGACATGAAGCAATGCACGTGTTCTTCCTATCCCCATGGAATGGATTCTAGGCATCTCAGGGATACCAATATCTTCACAGGCTCCGTCCCTTGGACAGAAGAGTGTAGTATTTGTATATAACCTGTGCACATCCTCCATTATATTTTAAATCATCTCTAGCTTAATTATTTATAATGCCTAATGCAATGTAAGTGGAATGCAAATGGTTCTATAATGTATTGCTTAGGGAATAATGACAGCAGAAAGGTCTGTATGTATTCAGTTCAGATGTAATTATTTTTTTCCAAAAATATTTTGTGATTAGCTGAATCCACACATGTGAAGCCCACAGAAGAGGAGGACCCAAGCTGTATTATTTTTTCAAAGTCTTACAAATTTGTCTTAGAAAAATTGATAGCATACAATGAAAAGAATATGTGAGACTAAATTCAAAATTCTGAAGTTTCTTATGCTTCATATCCCTGTATGTACCCACAAATTACTGCTCTATGAAATACTAACTTTATCAGTTTATATTGTGTCAAGTAGGATAAAATATGGTAGCAACTAAATCTCAAAATAGCTTAAATATTATGGACTTTTAAACAAAAAGCAATAAAGAAATTACAGATAAATGAGAGATTTTAAGATGACTAAGATACAAAATAACTGTATTACATTCTGAATAAGCTGTTCATGAGTACAAACGTAAGGGAATTACTGAAGAAACCTCTTTATTCCAGATGAATGGTCTGGAATGGCTCCAACTTCATTCTAAAATGAAAATGAGTTTTGAAATAATGACGGTATGGTCATTCAGTTGAAATGTCTTGAAGAAAATGTAGATACAGAGAAAGAGAACAGCTACAAAGAATTAAATGGTGATGCATACATGGTGTCATTCACAACAGTTCTGTTACAGTTCCTACTATGACCAATTTTACAATTCCCTACAAAGCCTGGGGAGAATGAAAATATCACTGAAATTGTACTGCCAGGTAGAAAGAATTTTATATTCTATGCGGGCAAACTACTGTTAGAGATGGACAGCATCATAATCTTTTAGAACATAAGGGCCTGGCACTTTTATTAAAACTACTTGATGTATAAGACAAAGACTAACGAGTGGAAGACGTGTGAAGGATATACATAGGATACCATTTTCATATGGCATTTGCGTGAGGCGAGTTCCGGAGACAGAGTATTTACATTCGATGGCAGTGGAACTTTCACATTAGTCGGTGAGATAAAATATTGAGGGACTAGGAACGATGGTAAATGAGCAAGTTTAGGCTTTTGTATTGTGTGCAGCTCATAACTGGAGCTCTTTGAAGAACTCCTACCGAGTCAGTGTGAGTGTGGGTGGGGGTAAGTGCCGGGTTAATTGTTACATTCAACATCATTCAGAAGAAAAAAATGGAAATAAAATTGCAGCATTTAAATTTTAGCCTTTCGATTTTCCTTCAACTCTATTCTAGTTTTATTTTCTCTCATTATTATTTATATCCTGTGTTTGATTTTTTCCCCTCTCTTGTCTTCTTGGTTTATTGAAGAGATTTGTTCCATAAAGTTAAATTTCAAGGCATTTTAAAAATCAAGCAAATGTCATTCATCTACCCATTTTTCTATACAATTGAAATATCATTCTATTGAAAGTATTACTAAATAATTTGATTGCAAAATGGATTTTGTGAAGAAAGAGGTACATTGCTAGATGTCTCCGTGGTGTGCCAACAGTGCTAAGCCTGCAGGTAACTTTAATTATCATCTGACAGATCGTTTTTCTCTTTTAGTAGTTTCCTAATCCTTTGGGATCCTCAGTCCTGAGTGACTATAGATGTTTCCTCCATGTAATGAAAAAAACCTGACTGAATGTGCTATTTCAGGGATTTGGCTTTCATATCATGTATGAATGCCCATTCTTGCAATGTGATTTAGGGATGAATTACAGTATGATCATATGTCAAGAATATTACTATTTAACACACTACCAAATCCAGCCTCGGATTATCTTTAAGGCTAATGCTTCAGATTACAATCAATTTTTATTTTATCTGTTTTTAATTTGGGAAGTTCATATTTATAGAAATTAAAAGAAATATTTAAAATGTGAAAATGTTAAATGCTATATATAGACAATTACTGTTGGTTCCCCAGGTTGTTAAGAGATGAAAATTTTTAGACCTAAACAAATCATTTCCGCAAGATAGTTTTAAAAGGACCATGTCAAATGCTAAACAAATTCAAACTCTTGCAATTGTTAATCTTGTACCAGAATATTTTACATTAATATTTTAAAAGATATGTATTAAGATATAACTCTGAGCATCTTAAATTTCTCTATGGTTTTAGGCAAAAGACTCAATTTTATTGATTAATATTCAGCGTATTTATAAGAATTAAACCAATACTCAACAATGTGGAAACTCCATATGTGTAAGCTGCACATATATGGATAAATCTGTGTTTGAATTTTGTTTACAAACCTAATTCATAGGGCTGGATGAATAATTACTAGATGAAAAGAAGGAACAAATGAAGGAATAAACAAATGGAGTGGTTAAAATATATCTAATTAGTAATCCTAATAAAATGTATGAATGTCAATTTTAAATCTTAAATTTTATATAGTAACTGTAATATTGCAGGCATACTAGTGTTACATACAATATCTGAGCCATAATGAATTTGTAAGTTATCACAGGCTGTACGGACATTTGCAAATCTCAGTAGATTACTTCTTAGCGGAGCTAGGCTTGAGAATCAGCTAGTAAGGTAAAAATTGCCCTTGAAATCCATTATATTCCTCATAATTCTTGATTCTAGGTCTGTTCCTTTTTATATAGTAATCTGAAAATGCATTAAAATGTGAGCAATGTGATTATAAGCTTAAGTAAAAATTCCAGGCAATAAGTGACTCATTTCTCAGGGACAGTATAGCTTTAGAACAGTTCCTGTTTAGAGGCCAGTCAGCTGACTTTGGTTCCCAGATCCCTAGCTTAGTAGTTGTGTGACCTTGGCCACATGATTTAGTAGGTCTTGTTTTATTTCACATTTGTAGAGCTGGATTACATCAAACCTATAGAATAGCTTGTAGTGAGGATCAGCTGAGATAATCTATGTAAGTGGTTTGAAACAGTGTGTGGTGGGCAGTCAGTGTGTTTGTTATTTCTCTCGACTTTATGACCACTATAAAATTCTTAATAGGGAACAAATGATGGATGAGAATTATAAAATGTTTCTGAAGCTTGAAGGATTTACTCCGTTCTATTTTAATAAATCAGCCTCTGTAAACTTAATGAATATAAATAAATTGTTTCTTTAGAGGATTGCGGAGATAAATGTCAACAGCACACAGTAGGTAATACTTACTAGATTTTAATTTAAATCTTCCTTGAACGGACCAACACATGCACTATCCTCGGAAACGATATGGAGATGACCTTGGCAGCCTGCGTCTTATCTTGTCTGTCTATCAGTACCTTTGGACAGAAATCAATCTTCTGCTCTTAGGTATTAAATGCAGATTAAGGGAAGGTTTGATTCTAAATCCAGTTCGAAAGTTTAATGTACCTATAGAGAAACTACTCTATCACACTATGACCTATCAGGTTTTTTTTGTGCATAAATCTTTTTTTGTCTCACAGGCCAAAATGTTTTCTCTATCTCTATACCTGGTCACATATCAGTAGCATACCCAAGCCCAGCTCAAATCCCCGAAGGAATGGCCCCTCTAGTTCTGCCTTGTCCCCAGGTCTAGTCCCAGTTTTCCCCCCACACACTCTTTCTGTACTGCCAGTTACACTTGTACTTCTTTACTATCGCCACCTCTACTGAGTTTTTCTCAGGTACAACCTTCCGACCATGGAGGTCACCCCCTCTGCCTGTATAAGGCACCGTGTCTCCTATCCTGCTGAGACTACTGATTGTTGAATTCCTAGCTTACACAGTCCGAGTCACTCACTCATGCTTCCAGGGTCTATTCAGCATTGTGACCCAACAGAGATTACATGATATGTTTAGTATTCTAATTAGTAAATAGGACACACCAATTTCACAACTCTTAGGAGCTGGCAGGTAAAAATAAAATTTTTAAAAGGTTACTGTAATAAATAAGATGTGATTGAAAACGTCAGTGAATGTTTGAATTTTAAATTATGGTAAAACGTATAATACCACTAAGCCCCCTGCAATACTCTCCCAGATTCCTAAAACACTTCTCTCTTGCTTCTTGTCGCTTCTGAAGCAGTCCTGGGCATCTTTTTTTGTGGGTGTCTTTATAAGGTATAAAAACATGGTGAATGCTGCTGATGGCCGACATCCAACAGTAAGGCAGCCTCACAAAACACCGAGGTGTGTCCTCGCTCACCGTACTCACACTTACTTCCTTGCTCTGTGAGAATTTTGGCTTTTCCCCAAAGTCAAAATGACAGTGAAAATGTAAACATTTTGGCCGGATTGAAGACATCAAGATACTCATTACAGGGTGAACAAAGATATGAAATACAACTTCCAGGCTGCTTCAGAAAGTGCAAGAAGGGCCAGGGAGACAGCTCAGTGGCTTAAGTGCCTGCCGGGCAAGTGTTAGGTCCTGAGTTTGATACCAGGTACTACAGAAAAAATCCAGGAAGTACAAGAAACATGAGAGAAGTTTGTGCAAAGCAAAGAGGAGCATTTTGATGAGGATTAATTGCAATGTATATTTTATTGTCATCATTTTTTTCAGTTTTAAAAATTACCATATTTAGTGATCACACCATGTATGTCACCACTACAGTTCTGTAGCTAACTCACTTTTTACTTTGTTAAGAGCTGTGTACCTCCTACATAAATGTGGAGTATTTGTGAGCATTTATGTGTACATGCCATTATATTTGAGTGACAGTACAGTCATTTAAAAAATAATTATTTTCCCTATTGTACTGTTCATCTGAAGGAGAGAAGATCAACAAGAGTTTGACATTTTTTCATTCTTTTTTTTCATTCTATCAATCTGTTACATGATCTCTTGAACTAAAATGTTTCCTTTTATTTTAAGCTAGAAAAGGTGGAAAACAATGTTTCACGCTGTACCTAGGTGCCTTATTTAAGTAGAAATTGTTATTTTCTTCATAACCTTTCCTCATGAAAATATAAGTCAAACTTTGATGACATGAACTTGCATTGTTAAAGCTCATTATAATGCTTAATAAATACTTAAGTATCTTACAATGTCATAGCAATTTTGTTTCTTCTCACGGTGTTCATTGTTTTGTAAAACGAGATTCATTAGTAGCAGACAGAAAAATAGCTATATTGTTGAAGGCCCTTTTATGGATCATGTACTCAAAACAGTTTTTTATTTATTCTTTCTTGGGCCTCTATGAAGATATTATTCTTCATTACAGATAAGAAAATTAGTACCCAGAGGATCTAAGGAACAGGACTACTTTCTCTGAGATAGACCAAAATGCCATCAGTTTTCCATTTTTCCCTTTTCTATTTTTCAGAAACTACATTTTAAAAATCACCTTGTGCCACATTAGCTTTTTAACCCACAGTTCAAAAGTGAATTTACTACTTGGGAGACAGCTCACTAGGACAAGCGCCTGCCTGGCAAGCGCAGGGTCCTGAGGTCTATCCCTGGTTCTGCCATAAAAAAACAAAAACAAAAACAAACAAACAAAAAAACCGTGAACTCACCCATTGAACTCTTATTCTGTTATTCATGAATATTCATATGTTAATATTTAAAGTTGGTAACTGTTTGAATGCCAACAGATTACCTTGCCAAGAGAATTTGCTGTGCGTCTGTCAGTAAGATTCTAACATGGGACAAACTAGACTGAGACACTATAATTAAAACAATCAGGCTGCAGATGGATTCACTTGTTGTGAAATGCATTTCTTGTGCCAACTTTTGACACAATCAAAAATTTTTCACCTTTCTCCAGGATGTATATAATCGGCTCTAATAATCAAACAGTGGTTTTCAAAAGATCATTTATAGGAGAGGAATGAGTTTTTTTCTTTCATTGAAATCTCTTCTTCATCTATACAAACTGGATACATTTTTAGCATCTGCAAAAAAAAAAAAATTAGCCATTCTTAAAGTGAAGAACCAATGCCTCAAAAATTATTCTCATTTTACATTTGCTTCTTTCAGTTACTATGAAAAACTTTAGTGTCTGAGCCATCTTTATGATTTGTTCTGTTTTCCAAAAGCCTTTGAAAAGTTTGAGAAGTTTAGAAAATAGCAAAGGACCATACGCTTTAATCTTAGCTGGCTCCTTTTATCTTAGTAATGTTTCTTGTCTGGTTTCAAACGAACTTTTGACATATTTTTGTTCTCTAAAATGATAGCTTTAAACCAGTGTAAACCAGGGACATAAATGTAATATTTTTAAGAGACCGTCTGCCATGATTTCCTCATACTGTAATCATTTGGCTTCATATCTCCACTACCACATTCTAATATTCTGTAAAAATTTTGTGCTTTGTAACCTCATTATAAAATTGTCCATTTAACAGCACAGTGAAAAACATTGACATAAAATTTTTTAACTTGCACCCAAACTATAATGTTGTATAGTCTTTTGTGTAAACATCACACATTCAAATTTATTATTTGAAGACCAGAGAGATAGCTGAGCAGACTAAGCATCTGCTTATGCAAGCACAGGGACCTGGATTTAATCTCTGCACCACATGCCCTGCCGGCCTTGCCTCCAGGTGCACTGGGATGGCTACTGAGTCTGGGCATGGTGGCACACACCTGTGATCCCAGTGCTGAGGAGGCTGAAAACAGGAGGATCACTATGAGTCCAAACTGCATAGTGAGACCCTGTACCAAATGTATTAATAAATAAATAAAACAAATTTATTATTTTATTCTTATTTTATGACTATTATTGAGAAACAACTTAATTGCCATAAAATCCATTTAGAGTGTCCAGAGAGTAGTTTGAAATACATTCATACATTTGTGCAGCCATCACTGCGTATGATTTTGGGTTTTTTCATCAGCCCCCAAAGAAAGCCCCTATCAACTAGCAATCATTCCTTTTTCCAAAATTTTCCCGTCTCCAATCAACTACTAATCTACATTTAATCATTCTGGAGATTTAATAGAAATAGAATCATATAATATATGATCTTTGGTGCCTGGCTTCATTCATTTACCATAATATTTTCAAAGTTCAACCATCTTATAATTCAATATTTCATTTTATGTCCAAGTGATTTTCCCTTGCATAGATATATCATATTTTGATGTGTTATCCAACTAATCGTATTTGGTTGTTTTTACTCTGGCCACGATATATAATGCTGTTGAATATTCATGCATGAATTTTCCTATAGACACAGGCTTTCTTCTCACTTGAGCATATCCCTAGGTGTGTGTATTATCAAAGAATCTAAGGAAATGGAATACTTTTTCCAATTGATTGTATCACTTCACAATCTCATTAGCAATGTACAAGGGTCCTATTCATCAACATTTGTTATTGTCAGTCGTGTGACTTTTGCCATTGACATGAATGCCAAGTAAGACCTCACTGTGTTTTTCATTTGCAGTTCCCTAGTACTAATGAGTATCTCTTCATGGCCTTACACTGGCTATTCTCTTTGGATAAATTTCTGTTCATGTGCTATTGTTGTTTTTTGATAGTGCTAGGATTGAATTCAAGGTCTTTGCACTAAATAGTGGGAGCTAAGTCACTAAATTATTCACATTGGGCTTGAACTTGTGACTCTCTTTCCTCAGCCTCCCCCAGTGCAGGCACTACAGGTGTGTGCCACCAGCCCCAGCTACATTACTTTTGAAAAGAAGAATTTAATCTTTTGTTGTCTATTTGTAAGAGTTCTTTACATAACTAATATATAATTTGCAAGTATTTTCTCATCTATGTTCTTTTGTTCCTTTTTTTTTTTTAAATTTTAGTGAAGGATCTACAGAGTATTCAGGGTCTCACTACTAGATCGGACTCATAGTGATCTGCCTGTTTACAGCCTCCCAAGAGCTGGGATTACAGGTATGCACCACCAAGCCTAGTGTCTCTCTCTCTCTCTCTCTCTCTCTCTCTCTCTCTCTCTCTCTCTCTCTCATTTTAGGGAAGGGTCTTGCTTTCTTAATAATGTTTTTTGAAACACAAATGTTTAGATTTGGTATAGTCTGATTTACCTACTCTTTTCCCTTGTGGTTCATATTTCTGAAATCACAACTAAGACTATTGCCCCCCAGATCCAGCCCAGCCCAGGCCCAGAGAGTGTGTGGGAGAGCTTCCTGCTTTCCTGAGCCTATGGGAACTCTCTGAACCAAAACCCAGGCATGCCGCGTGAGTGAGACCCTCTTCCCCACACTCGGGACCCCTCCACCCCTCCAGAACCCCCATCCCCAAGTCTGCCAAGTGAACAAAAACTTCTGCAATGCTCTTAGGACCCCCAGATCCAGCCCAAGCCCAGGTCTGGCTAGTGTGTGGGAGAGCTTCTGCCCTCCCCTGTGCCCCTTGGGCCAGGGGCACAACAGAGGGGCACCACGGGTTCACTTCCAAGGGCTATAGCTGGAAGGAGCTGAACACAACAGCTAGACTCAGGCCAGGCATAACTGGATAAACTCAAACTTACTAGATCTGCACCCGAATTTCAGTAGGTGCTCAGGTTATAACTGTACCAAAGCTCTACACCAAAGGTCAGAGGTCAGTGCTATAAGAAATGACAAAGAGAAGGAACAAAATGCAATCTCAGGCCTCGAACCCACCCAGAACAAGTGCAGAGGACACTAGCTCAGCTGAAATGTATTAATTAATAGTGTTGAAAGTAAAGAAACAATAGCAGAAAGGTACAGACAGAGGAACTCAGAGCAGAATTAATTTCTGAAATAAAAAAAATCTCTGAATTCATAACAGCTAAGACCATTGCTTAATCCCAGATCACAACGACTTGCTCCTACATAATCCACTAAGAGATTTATAGACTTAGCTATTATATTGATGTGCATGATCCCCAGAAAGCATTATTAATGTTGTTTCTATATGAGGTCAAATAGAATCTTTCTTCATTGGAGGGGAGGGGCTACTGGGAATCGTACCAGGGCATTCACACTGAGTTACAACTTTATTTATATATTTATTCATTTATTAATTTACAAACATAGCCTTGCTGAGTTGCACAGGCTGGCCCTGACTTGTAATCCTCCTAACTCAACCTCCTGGAATGATGGTACGATGTGTGTGTGTATCCCCATACTTGGCTTTTTTTCATTCTCTACGGGAATTCTAGGTTGAAAATTTTCAAGAATTGAAGAAATGACAACTATTTTCCATAGTGGCTCTCCTATCTCAGTGGATGAGTAGCCCAGTCTCTTCACACACAGCCAAATACCCCTTATTCTTGTCACTATTTAGTGGAGGTAGAAAAGAATGGATATTTATTAATTTGAAACTATTTTTGTGATAAATACTTTTTCCATTGAATTTTCTCAGCACTATTATTATTATTATTATTATTATTATTATTATTATTATTATTTTATTTGTGGTACTGGGGATTGAACTCAGGATCCTGTGCTTGCCAGGCAAGAGCATATTCTACTGAGCTATCTCCCCGGGCCCCACTCAGCAGCATTAGTGAAAATCAATTAAACATAAATGTAAAGCCTTATTTCTGGACTTAGAATTCCATCCCAGTTATCTATTTTACTTTCCTTATACCAGTACCATCATATTTTGCAGTAAATTTTGAAATCAAGAAGTGTGAATTTTTCTATTTTATTCTCAGATTGTTTTTCCTGTCCTGGATCCTATGAATTTAAATATAAATATGGGGATCATGGTTTTAATTTCTAAAAACAAAACAGTTGAGATACCAATAGGGTTTGTACCTAATGAATAAACTGATTTGGGGAATACTGCCATATAGCAATATTCAGTACTGTAACTCATGAAAATAGTTGTCTTTCCATTTATAGTTTACAGGTTGGTCCTGGACCTTTCCCTGTGAGCAATACTTTGATAATTAATTTATTTTCTGTTTTGTCTGGGTCATTTTTGAAAGTTTATATATTTACAGCATTTGTTCATTTCATCTATGCTATTAGAATCAAATTGCTTGCAGTACTCTTTGCAATTTTGTAAAATTCTATGAGGTAGATATTATTATATTCCTTGTTTTTTTATTTCAATAATTTATATCTTTTTCCTTTTTCTGTAATTATTCCATCTAGAGTTTTATTAGATTTGTTGATCTTTTCAAAGTAGGAATTTTTGGTCTTGCTGGATTTGCTATTTAGTATACTGTCTTTCACTCATTTCTTCTCAATATCTATTATTTTTTGCATTCTTCTTGACTTAGATTTTCCTTTATTATTTAGTTTCAGAAGGTAGAAAGATAGGTTGTTGATTTGAGAGGTCTATCTTCTTTTTAAGTGTAGGTAGTTTCAGATATAAATTTGCCTTTATCTACTCTGTTAGTTGCATCCCGTAGGTCGTGTTATACAGTGCATCTATTCAACTCATCTCACAATAATCTTCCCTGGAATTTCTCTTGAGCCACTTGTTACTGAGGAGTGTACCATTTATTTTCCTCTTTGTGAATTTCATGTTTTCTTCTTTTCCCGCCTTATATTTAATTGCATTATAATTGACACAGTGTATATGATTTAAAGCTCTTCAAACTTAAGAAGTTCTATTTGGTGCCCTAACATATGCTACATCTTGGACACAGTTCCGTTTACTCTGGAGACAAATGTGTTCTACTATTATTTGATAATGTGTTCTGTAGATCTTTAAGTCCACTTTATTTATACTACATTTCAGATTTTCTATTTCCCTGTTCTTTTGTTTAGCTATTCTGCCAATTGCTAGAAGTTGATATTTGAAGTTACTATAGTTTCCATTCCAAAATGTCCACCTCATTATTTTAAGTAATTTATATTTCTTCATTTATATTGCATTTGGAGACAAATCCTTTTCACATTTTCCATTAGTACTTTAGCATGATTTCTTTTACATCATTGAACATGATTACAATAATTGACTTCCGGTCTTTGTCTAGTAAGTCTAACATCTGGCATTCTTTGTAGCAGTTTCTATTGACTGCTTTTTGAAATGTATAAAGCCCTACTTTTCTCTGTCTTTTCAATTTTTGTAATTTTCTGTTGAATAAAAGACATTTAAAGTAGTATAATGGGTAACTTTGGAAATCAAACAACCCATCACTACCTGGAACTTGTTGTTCTTTCTTATCATTGTCTTACTGTTGATGAATGCTACTGCTGTTTACATGGTAAGTGACTTTCTTAGACTAATTTTGCAAAGTGTAGCTTTTTATGTGCAACCAATAAAATTTCAATTAACTGGAGATCAGGTAATGACTAGGTAGTAATTTTTTAAAAGGCCTTGAATCAATATATCTCCAAACCTTTGCCAGTGTGTAGTATTTCATGGTAGTATACACCTTCATTGTTCTGACAGAACAATTTCGCTTTGATCTTCACTTCCTGTTGAGCAGAGAATAGACAAAATCTGAAGGTGAAAGATTAAGGCCTTCTCAAGTCACTCCGGGACATATGCACCGCCATTCCTGTGTACATGCCCTTTGCAATTTCCAGGAATATGTTAGACATTTTCAAATCCCCCAATAATTACCTAGTTTTTTTTTTATTTTTGGTCAACTTCTTGTTAGCTATAACTGTTAACATCACTTCAACTAGCTGCAGTGTTAAACAATTTCGACTTTTTTACACAAATAACCAGAAATAAGACTCATTTAGACAGTTTTGAGTTAGGTCAAATAAAGATAAACCCTATGAGTGAGTCTTTGTTTAGGAGCTTCTAGAAAGCTCGATTTGTAATACTTCACTGTTACTTTGATGAGACTTAGGAAACCTCAAACCCTTTTCTCTCATCGACTGTTAGTTTGTTAGTTTTTCCAGCTATAGAGTTGTGAACTTGTTGGTTTTTAATGCTACTGGAACAGGAAGAAGAAGATCAGGTTAGCATGTCATAAATTGCCATAAATGTCATGGTTCATACTGACTTTCCGTTATTTTTGTTGTACTAAAGCTTCTGTCAATGGGCCAAGACTGTGTGGCTAACCTCTAAATATTTTGAACAGTTAATCTTAACTATTATTGCCAGTGTTCTCTCTCTCTCTCTCTCTCTCTCTCTCTCTCTCTCTCTTTCACTCTCTCCAGGGATTTTTGCTCTGCTATTCTGCAAGTGTTACCCTGTCTTGTGTGTTTCAGTTGTGTCCCTGAATAGATCACTCTATCATGTTCTATATTTTAATGGTCTTTGTTTTAGTCCTTCTAATGAATAAGCTCAATATGTCCACTTAACTATCCAAGAGTCTAGAATTTTTAGATTTTTTTCTTTCTTTATTGTATTCCCTCAATACATTTTCAATCCATCACAAAGCCCAGTGTATATTATTTCCTAACTCATTCTCAACTCTACCCACTTTTTAGCATCTCCAAGGAAAAAAATATTTCTGGAGTTCTCATGGTCTAAATTGTGAACACTTTAATAGACTTTTAAATAATCCACCTGCTTCAAGGCCAGCCTGGTCTTCTCATTTACCCATATTGAAGTCCATGTAATTTTTAAAACGCAAAATGATCCAGTCACCTTGGTTAAAACCTTTAAATTACTGTCTATTCTCTTTTTTTTATTTATTTGAGAGAGAGAGAGAGAGAGAGAGAGAGAGAGAGAGAGAGAGAGAGAGAG
>NW_004524580.1:8433294-8440436 GCF_000260255.1 Octodon degus
GAGAGAGAGAGAGAGTGGTGTGTGTGTGTGGCCAGCTCAGCCCACCAGGGGGCGAGGCTGGCTGGCATGTGGTGCTGGGGGATTGAACCGCGGTCCCCGATGCCTTGCTAAGCTTGTTCTAAGTAGGTGCTTTAGACCACCGAGCCATCTCTCCAGCCCCAACTGTCTATTCTCTTAAGAACAAGGTAAAAATTCTATTATGTTCAATTATCCCCACTATCTCTTACCCCAGGGTATAAGTATACATTCTCCCACCTACATGGAAAATTTTCCTCTTCTCTATATCTAGTGGACTTTCATTTACTCTTTATGTCTTACCTTTTGTTGTTGTATTATTGAATTGATATCTGTTTCATCTATTGGACTGTTATCTCTATGAAGGTAGAAAATCTGATCTTGCTTACAGTTGTGTCACCAGAGTTTTAGTCTAATGGTAAATGCAAATTTTGCACTCAATGAACTTTTTTTTTTTTTGGTACCAGGAATCGAACTCAGTACCCTGTGCCTGCCAGTCAGGCACTATTCCACTGAGCTATATCCCCAACCCAGAATCAATGAACATCTGTCAAATAAATGAGTGTTGATAGATTATCTGTGCTAAAGTTATGTTGAGGCAAACAAAAATAATCCCTGCCCTTTCAGCAGAGAAGTTAGACAGTGTAACTGTCAAACACTTAAAGAAATAAGTCTAAGTTTGGCCAACTGTTCTTCATTATTTTACTTTTCACTGATAGAATTATTAGATTTTTAAAAAAATTCTAACCACGGTACAAAGAAAAAGCAAATGTAGAAAATTTATGAACTTAGAGTTAATCCTCATAACTGAATTTTGAAAATTATTTTGACACTTGCACATTATATATATTTTTTATTTGAGACTGATCTCCTATACATCTGCCTTATCCTTGTCCAGCTATGTTACCAATTTTTTTACAGATTTATTTATTTATTTATTTATATTTATGTGGGGGGGGCAGCTCAGCCCACCAGGGGGCGGGGCTGGATGGCATGTGGTGCTGGGGGATTGAATCGCGGTCCCTGTGCTTTGCTAAGCTTGTTCTAAGTAGGTGCTTTAGACCACTGAGCCATCTCACCAGCCCCATATTATATTGACTTCATATGTTTGTTGATATATAGCACTAATAACCCAATGAGAATTTTCTATTTAACAGTTATTCCCAGACCTAGCATCATTGAATAAAGTAAAATCACTTACTTATCTTGAGTGGAAGGCTAGCAAACTTTTCAAAACATAAGTTGAAGTCAAAGACAGGGTGATTTTTAAATGTTTTTCTGTTATTTTTCAAAAGGAAAGCCCTCAAAAATATTGATTCATGGTTAACTATATTTCCATGAATGTCTTACGTGGGAATTTGATTAGTCTCCTAAATGACCAAATTGCTTATTTATATTTGTATAGATTAAAAAAGAGATTTTGTGGGACTTGAATTAGAATCTGTCCCTTTGGCTCCAGTGTCAGGTGTGCACACCTCCAGTGACTCACTAGTCTGACCGGACCTGATATTTTCCTTGTGCAATATCAGTTTCCAGTTCAGGAAAATTGTTGGCCTCACTTAATTTAACTTAGAATTGTCATTTTAAAGGTAAATATATTATTATACATTTAAAACACATCAGATAATAGTTTTGTGCTTCTCTAACTTTTTAAAAGCATTCACTTTCACTCCTGTGTCTGGTCTGCACAACTCTGATGTAACTTTGGGGGCCTACAGGTTTAATCTCTTCTTTGCTTTTGCACACTATGCTCAGTCTCCTCTTAGGTTATTTCTGCCCTAGTCCTAGAATCAGCCATGTCTGCAGAGAGCTGTGCACTTGAACAACAGCGTAATAAAGCAACACCTGGAGACCACATAGCCTATCATGTTTGCTTACACAAAATAAAAAAGATAAATAATTTTTGAGTTTCTGCAATACGTGGAACAAGAGGTAAGGAAACATTTTCTATAAAAGGCCCAATGACAAGTATCGTGTGTTTTGCAGACATGTGGACTTCGTTTTTGAACTACTGAACTGTTTTTGAATCAAGCAAAACAGATATCCATAGATAATATGCAAACAAGTGATGTGGTTGTCATTCTAATAACGTTTTACCTCCAAGTTTTGGGGTGGACCCATATTCCATAGTCTGCTTACCCTGCTACAATGTCTAGGCATGGTTTGTGAGTATGCATGTGCAGGAGAACGGGAGAGCAAGAGAGGAGAGGAAGGGGGAAGAAGAGAGCCTCAGGCACTCTTTTCTCATTGCTGGGACAAATTCCCAACACTCAGACGAAGGAATGAAAGCTTTCTTTAGCTCACAGATACTGGAGGTTTCAGTGCGTACTCAGCTGGCTCCAAGGGCAGAGTGACACATGGCAGAGAGCAATCCTTCAAGGCAGTGGCAAAAAGTGAGAGCAACAGGGCACAAGCAGTAGCAACTATGGCTACAGAGAGGAACGCTGTCTCCCTTAAATTGCATTCAGGCTATATGCCCCAGGCTGGGTGTAGCACTCATACCCATAATCCCAGCAGTACTAAAACCCATAATCTCAGCCTTGATCATGAATTAATCTCAAACTCTAGAGGTCCCTGCCCCATGACTTCATGATGCTCTGGGGGTGGGGGTGGGGGACCTAGGCACAAACCATAACAAAGAGAAGCAGAAGGGGCAGAGATGGGGAAAATTTTAAAAATTCTTAAAGAGAGATACAGATTGAGCTCAGTGATCTGTTGGCATCGTCAGTGTTATTGCTCTCTACTATCTTCATGCAGTGACTCTTCACATCATATTCCAGGAGATCTTGGTATTTTCTGTTTCTAGCTTTCCCAAAGCAGTAGAACATGTCATGCCAAGGCTGATGGCTAGCCCTAAGAGGAAAGTGTATCAGCGATGCTGTTCTGTGGGTCACATCTCAATAGGAACTTCAAGGCTAGCCATACATTAGACAGCTACATAGTCTAATTTATTAATAAAATGATCAAAATACTCAAAAAAGATGTTTACTGAAAAATGCTGAACAGGGTTGTTCAAGGTAAAGACATTTTGTAACTAACATGAGGATGAGCGGCCACATGTCTTCCTAGCTTTGTAATAAGGAGCTTCCCATCTGGTCACAGAAGCCAGCAGTGAAGATGGACAATGTAGCTACTGTGTTTTTCAAAGTCTAATGGAGGAAAATGAAGAGGAAAGATGGATACGGCAGTTGAAAGATAGACATAAACTCATAGAGAAAGGGCAGGATGAGAATCAAAGAAAACTTAGCAAACTTAAACGTGAATCAAGCTTATCCCTTGTGCAAGTTAAGTCATTGCTGGGTCAAATACTTTCCCTTTATATTGGTTCTGTCTTCTCTGGATCTTTTTTAATTATTTCCCAATTTAAGACCCCATATTTACAGGCTGCTGTATGAATTTGTGATTCTGATCCCTCAATTCATTGATCAAAGTCCATCTTATCAAGGCAGACCAGTTAGAAATAAACTACCTTTGCTTCAGCTATGAAACAAGGTTACCTGTAGAGTATATATTTTCTCCTTGAAATTGTTATAAGTCATGGCTAATCAATAGAGTGTTGAATAAAGATCATGTATGAATGATAAATCACACTGTATTTCTAGAGAGGTTTGCCTCTTTCAGGACATAAGAACTTTCCTGTTATTGATCAAACATTTTTCTAATTGTTCAAAAAATATATTCTCCAATAGACCAGTGATCTTTCTTGGACTGGTTTGAAAAGAACTAAATCTCTCCACCCATTAGGCCATTGATCAGTGATGAAGATAAATCTACAGTGGAGAAGTTAAATAAGACACCAGTTTATATAACTATTGATCACTTGCTATGTACACTTCTGGCACAAGGACAAAGTCTGTGGGGAAAAGGGTTGGAGTAATGAATTGGAAAATTGAATAGGAAAGTAATACTCTTAGGCGTTTCTGTGTCTAAATAATGTTTCAAAATATAGTAATAGAATATTACTGTAAGTTTTAGCAATAATAGCAATCGTGAACCCACAGTTAGGAAGGGAAACTACATAATTCAACTGCAAAGGAATTTAATATAGATAAAAGTTGTTTTATCAGGTAAGTGAAAAAAAAGGTGTAGGTTCACTGATCCAAAAGTACTTGCTTGTTTGCTTGCTTGCATTTTTTCTTTCTTTCTTTCTTTCTTTCTTTCTTTCTTTCTTTCTTTCTTTCTTTCTTTCTTTCTTTTTCTTTCTCTCTCTCTCTCACTCTTTCTTTCTTTCTTTCTTTCTTTCTCTCTTTCCTTTTCTTTCTTTCCTTCTTTGCTTGCTTGCTCACTTGCTGTTTTTCCTTGATACAGGGTCTCCTATGCAGCTCAGACTTGTAATTATCTTCCTGTCTCATCCTGTGCGACCCTGCTTTGCCACTATTTTTTTTTAAATGTATTTGGTTGTTGCAGGGTCTTACTATGCAGCTCGGACTCATGGTGAGCCTCCTGCTTTCAGCCTTCCTCCTGAGCACTGGGATTATAGGCATACATACTCTGACCTGTCAACCTGCCCTGGGGGTGGAGCTGCTGTGGCATGTGGTGTTGGGAATTGAACCACGGTCTTCGTGCTTGCCTAAACAGGTACTGTAGTTCACTGAGCTATCTCTCCAGTCCCTGCCTTGCCACTATTGGCTGTGGGCTCAGGCCCTGATATTACTATGGTTGAGTCGGGACCTAGAGGTCTCATCCACCTCAGGGCCATCTGACACCAGGCTCCTCCTTCTGCTCAAGGTGTCCCAAAGGGATGTGAAAATGGCATCATTTTTCTTCCTTTCCCTTATCTCTGAACTTGGGTAGCAAGGGCAACATTATTTGTAACATACCATTCCTATTATTTGGAGATAAGCATATAAGGATAAGAATAGAACTTAACCCAGGAGGAAAAGTAGTCAAAACGTACAGTAGGACAGACATTGTTTTAAGTGTACTAAGATAGATATTCATTTAATTCGCACAGCAGTTCTTATGATTGATGTTTTATCCCTATTTTACTGATGGGGAAACTGAGGCACAAGGAAGCTAGGTAATATGATCAAATCCACATGGCCTTTAAAAGATGGACTTTGGATTTCAACCCAGGCAGTATGATTCTAGAGTTTGTATCTGCAGTCCTTCTAATACACTCAACTAGCATGAGTGTTCTATGCCTTTCTTCTTTTTTCGAAAGGAAATCCAGTCTCTTCCAGACTCATCCTCTAAGACTATTAGGCACTCTAAACTCGCCCTCTAAGAGTTATAGTTTCTACCCCTGAGCTACACCCCTACCCTCCAAGAGTTTTAATATGCATTTGCCCAGGAGTTTGATATAACCCTTACTTGCCACTGCTGCAGGCCAACCTGGACTCATGTGACTTCTCTTCTTCATATTCCAAACAATGTCAATTAGTGTTTCTGTCACCTTCCTTAAGCCATTGCTGTCACCACTACACTGGCACCAGAACAATCATGGTTCCATCCCTTTCTCTGTATGTATGATATGAATATCTCACTTCAATTGGAATAGACCTTTAGCTTCCTGCTATATAATTAAAGACGAAGTTATACATACTTGGCAACAATTCACTGAGGCCTTGGAACCATAGACAGACTGTAAAAACACAACAAATTTCAACTATTATGAAACCAGACTGCTTTTGGAAAGTACAAGTCCAGGACCATTACTGGGGAGTCCCAATCATAAGAACCTCCTGGCCTGATTTCTGGGCTGTCTCTATTGTATTGGTGGCCAAGTTACCCTTACAACATAGAATATTTAGTAGACTTTTTTGTCAGAGTCCATGCACATGCATCAGTTAGTGAAGGAGTCCTACTTCAGTGTAAGGCTGAGTTTCCAAGACCTTATTTCCTTTCCATTACTAACAAAAAGTGTTCAAAACTTGGGATACAAAAGGATGACCAGAAACTCCAGCGGTGTAACTGGTTAGCTCAAGGTCCTTATGTAAAAGGTTGACCACATATCTTTCCTAAGGCAGACAGGACTGGTATTTATGAGATCTTTCCCTATGCTTGTCAAATTCCTTAACATACTTTTTTATTTGGCTTACTGTTTACTCTTGATAAAGTTCCAGACTCTTGTGCAGTTAGATTTAACCTTTAGAAGACCGTTAAATTGCAAATGATTTTCGTCCCGTTGAGATGCAAATGATTCTGTTTGACAGAAAAAAAATAACCCTAAAGGTTACTTTTTATGGCCCTAGAGGACATTAAGCAGTTTTGTATTTAATTTAGTGATGCCATTTCAGCACTCATTTTTTTTTTCCTGTGGCCAAACATACTTTGGCTATTTCTCTATACTATTGGACCAGTTGAACCTTTGGCTTACTCCTTCATTAAAACTTTTGACCTGGATTTACTTTGTGTTGTTATGAGTTATATTTTTAACTTTCAGAAAAATTATACTTTGACACTCTGATTGGCTCAGCTACATGATGAGTAAAAATAGCAAAGTCCCCTTCTCCAGAGCAAATCTCACCGTCAGGTTTATATTAGGTATGTGTGAGGCTGGGAAAAATTAGAAATATAGGTCTTTATACAGTATGACTAAATATTTACATGCTATACATGTGGATTATGGGCTATTAAATGAAATATATCCCATACTTCTGCTTTGGTCTTCAAATGAATATATTGAAAAATATATATTAAGAATCAACATCTTTTATCACTGAAGTTTAGTTAAATATAAAAGTGGCAGAATTTGATAATTGTACAACCCATTCTTGGTTGTTTCTTTGAAAAAAGATAGAATGCATTTCATGAATCATATTTTCTTGGCTTAATGTTAATATTAATTAAATATTATAATCAGGGTCTTTACATGGTTTGTAATCTAATGACAGGAATGCCAAATTTACTACTTTTCTGAATCATCATCATATTTAGAGCTAATTTGTTTTGTTTTGTTTTGTTTTGTTTTGTTTTTGGCAGAACCAGGGATTGAACTCAGGCCCTTGCGCTTGCCAGGGAAGCGCTTATTCTGCTGAGCCATCTCCCCAGTCCCCTTTAGAGCTAATTTGTTTCAGTAAATTTATTTTAGGAAACTACTCCTGGCTGGAATTCCTAATAAAAGTATTAATTCAAGTATCTTCTATCAAGATGATACCTTGAATTTAATCACAGAAATTAATTTC
>NW_004524580.1:8445751-8455998 GCF_000260255.1 Octodon degus
ATCACAAGTCCGCATCTTGTACAGCAATTAACCACTAAGAAGAATATATGCAGTGTATTATTTGTTGAAACTGTACTTCTGATTTGATTTGAAACTGTCTCATTGCTATCTGTTTATCAATAAAACTGTAGAAAAAAATACTATTAATATAAAACATTAAAATGTTTTACATTCTCATTAGTATTCCATTTTCTTTTAAGATACATTGTTCCACTGCAACAGTCATACTTTAGTCCAGCACTGGCTGCTGACTGACCACTGTACTGTATTGCACAGATCAAAACAAAACTATACTTAAATTTAAGAGAAACATGAAATGCTGTAGTTTAAAGGTCATCTTAGCCTCTTTTAGCAATCTCAAATACACTTCACATTTTGAAGATACTGCTAGAAGTACAAATGGGAATGAAAAGCAAGAAATTGATCACCCATTAGGTCAGACCTGATTGTACACCTAAGAGAAGGGGTTTGGTGGGTTAGTTTGATGTTTTGCTAACCTTTCATCACACTTCAGCTCTCAAATAAACAATGCAGGGCCGGCCAAATAGCTCAGCAGATTAAAGCGCCTGCAAGCAGGCGCAGGGGCCAGAAGTTCAATCCCTAGGCCTGCCATGCCAGTCCTGCCCCCAGGGCATGCTGAGAGGGCAATTCAGACTGGGCATGGTAGCACATGCCTGCAATCCTAGCTTTTGGGAGGCTGTAAACAGGCGGATCACTCGGAGTCCAATCTAGTAGTGAGATCCTGAACACCCTATAGACCCTTCCCTAAAATACAGAAAAAAAAAAATTCAAATAAATAATGCCCTTGGAAGTGGGGTCTGTCTCGGCCTTCAGTATCAGCACAACACAATGAGCTTCATACCTAACCTGTTATTCTCCTTTGGTCATAGGACAAGGAGGTGAAGTACTCAGTATTTGTAATCTATAGTTATCTAAAATGTTAGGCCAGCCGTTTCATTCGCAGTTAGTGTTCATATAATTATAACCTTTAGTGTGTGGGACTCAGCTCTTTATATTTTATGAACTGTCCAAAGTATAATGCACCATCTTAACAAAAAGAGTAAATATTGAGCAATAGAGCTCAGATGAAAAACATCCAAAATCTTTCCCCACAAGGATAAGGAGCACGATACAGAAAATTGCTTTATTTATGTGTAACTAAGTCAACTAATAAGGTGATCCTCCCTCCATAACAGAGTACCTTGTGTTCCAATGTACTATTCCAATTTTACCATTTTCTCCCAAGTTCCTTTCCAAGTCTCCTTTTCTAATTTGTCTGACCTCAGAATATGACTAATGTTTTTCAAAACTGAAACTGAAGTAATTAATGAATGATTTTGTGGAGGCCTTCATTCATTCATATAAGCATATTTTGTATTGCTTCTGGGAAATTCCAGACACTCTTCAAGTTGCTAAGAGTAAAAGTACAAAACCACTCATTTAATCAGCCTCAATGCTACATCCTTTTCTGGATTATTTATTTGTCCAGGTAGAATTTTGTCTGTACAAGAAGTGCCTTGGGAGCACAGAGAAAGGATCTATTAGACAGACAAGCCGCTGGAGCAGTTATTCCCTGTGCTATTTCTCCAGGGCAGTGAAAATTAAATCCAATTCCCCACATTAATCTACATTTACTTTCTGACTATTGGTGACCTTGAGGCCATGAATAGCCATGGTTCAACTGGGGGTTGAACCCAGCTGGAATCCTCTCAGATAATGTACTCCAAACACATAGAAAAGAATAAAGTCAACCAAATTGCAGCCATATCTTTATAATCCTCACCACTGTCCCTCTTGCATGCAGCTGTTTACTCTGATGTAAGGATCAATGGATTGACTGTTGTTGACAACTGCCATGGTAGCTCTTCTTTATTTACAGGTGAAATGGTGGATTGAAAACAACCCCATTAAGACTGAAGAGAGCACAATGGCCTTTAAAAACCAACATTAAGAATAGAGGACTGGCCAGATAGCTCAGAAGACTAAAGTGCCTGCTTAGGCAGAGCACAGTGGCCAGGGTTTGATCCCAGGCATGCAGTGACGGCCCCACCCCGGGGGCTTGCTGAGACTGCAATAGGGACTGGGCGTGGTGGCGCGCGCCTGTAACCCCAGTGCTTGGGAGGCTGAAAACAGGAGACTCACTACCAGTTCGATCATGTAGTGACATCCTGTAGACCCTGCAGATCCTGTACCAAATATATATATAAATTTATTAACTAGGGACAGCCAGAAAAGTCAAAAGATGTAGATGTGTTTCTTGGTTTAAATCCAACAGTCCAGAAAATATGGTAGTGAATTCTAGCTTATGAGGATGTACTAGATGGATGAAAAATAAGAAAAAGTTTAAAAAAGAAATGAAGAAAATCAATAGTACTTATTCTGAATTGCCTAAATCATAACATGTGAGAAATCACTGATTCCCTTTGAAAACAAAATTTATAAACTTTTCTTTGGATTGAAGAGTAAACATATTGTTAAATGTTCATTTCTCTAGGTCCTCTAAAGCAATTATTGCTAGTGATATTTATGTGTTATATGTGTTTATGTGCATGTATGTGTTATACACTTTCAAAATAATTCAAAGCATGGTCATAAATTCTATCACAGTTTTCTTTGCAAAAGTCCCCACTGTACACAGAGGCATTATGATTATCATCTTCTTGGAAATACAGAATGTGCGGGAATAATAGGTTATTTAATAGAGGCAACCATATATTGATTCATAGCTTTAAATCCCTGTAAAATAAAATAAGGCTTAATTTACAATTTATTTTTAGAAATAATGTCTTCGCAGTTGTTTCAAAAGCAATAATTTGTTGCCTTAGACTTTATCTGATAATTGCAAAAGCTATTAGTTTTCAGTTCCCCTAGAAACTCATATTTTATTTTGTATGATTTAATCCACCTAAAAATCATGCCCAAACAATAACTGAATGTTGAAAGAATTGTGGTCAATAACTAACTAATGGAGAAACCTCAATAATTTTTGGCTAATGTATAAATGCTTGAGTAATTATTTTATAGATAAATGCCAAAAATATAATTATCTTGGTAAACTTTACTATTCTAACCATACCTAAAACATTCACTTTTAAATGTGTCATGCTGACAGATTCATGGGAATATAAAAGAACTAATCTGCAATTCAGATTACTTTGGTAACCTTGCCTTAAAAGAAAAAAAATGGGGGAAAGTCAATACGTTTTAGTTGCAAAAAGCAACAATAAAAATAGAGAATATAAACACAGTAGTCTGTGGCGCTAGTCTTTCCACACCGTCGGATCTTGTGAGGAGCCTGGAGTGGTGTGATTTGTGTACGGGCCCAGGGGTGCAGCACCAAACGCCGCAAGCTGTGCTCTGGCTCTTGGCTCTGTCTCCTCTCCTTTCACTATGGGCACTATATTATTTTCATTCTTATTGTTTTTGCTGATCTTAACTTATGAAAGTTTTTCAAAAAAAATCAAAGAGAACACAATCAAATCTTTTGTTTTCTTTGTCACTTCTAGCTCTGCTTGTAAAGACAGACAGAAGGTGAATATTATACAGAGAATTCTATGTCCTGAATAAAGCTTCTTAGAAAAGATGCTTGAAATCCGCACCTCTAACCCTCTCCGAGTATGTGTTTCTGTTGGGACAGTGTGTGCGTTGTTCTCCTGTATCGATAGGCTTTTGCATCAGCCATGAGGCTGCCAATGCGGTGTCCCAGGAAATACTGAATAGTGACTTAAACGTCATAAAAGGTTGTGTCCCAGGGCAGAAGTCCATGTCCTGGTGAAATATTTAAATGCAAATTGGAAGGCACCAGGAGTGTAAAATACCTAACCCCATGCCTAAATAGCATATCAAAAGTTCTAAAAAACCCTCTTTATCCTGCCCTTCCTTCCTTCAGATTGTAGGTTTCAGCTAAGTTATTGTTCAGCTGGTAGAGTGTCCTAATCTGCTTTAGCATGTGTGAGAAACGCAGAGAGAATTTTCATTCTTCTGTGAAAAAAAGGCTCAATCCTACTCTCCCAGGCACCAAAGGGAGGTTTAACCCTTCAGTGTGTCTTGGTGTCACGGCTTGCTGAACACTGTAGACTGTGCGCTGTCTGCTCTAAATGACTGTTTCATTTTCTGTTAACACAGAACAAAATGTCTTCAGTACTACATAGCACTTGAGCTTCTTCTCATTGACTCTTGAAAATTTGATTTTGATAAGAATAATTCTCCTTCTTAAAGCTGTCAATAAATGCACTGTAATAAAAATGAGGATAGTCAGTGAATATAATACTGGTGACATTTTCAGATCTGAAGTGACTCGGCTTCCCATGTCTCCTTGCCTGGAGCGTCGCTCAGAGCCAAAAGCAAGGAATCAGATGGCAGTATGATTCACGACATTCCTAAACCCCTGTTGTTCTGACAGAAATTATTTTAATTGGAATTGGACACAGCCTGAAGATTGGAGGTGGAAGGTAGGGGCACGTGGCAAAAAAGAGAAAACTGGAGTCAACTTGGCTTACTATTTTTTTCTTTCCCAGTTCACTAATATCTTTGGGGTCAGTTTTCTGACTTGTCCTACTTTTTTTTTTTTAAACAGCACCCATTCAATTTGAGTTTACATGAAGGAATGCAAAACATTTCTATGTGACACTATAAAGTTAAGGAGACACCTACCTCCAACGTCAAGTGAACCCCATCTCCCAAGCATTGTGTAGCCCATCACTCTATTACATTGCTGTTGTATCCCACTTCATTTGGTTTTCTGTTACTATTTGGTGTCCCCATAAGTGCAAAGCCCCCAACATAGAGAAAACTGCCTAACTTATTGTGGCCATAAAATAAACATTTGCTGAATGAACAAATGAATTAATGAGTATTTTTAAGGTTTCCTCTTCAGAAAAATAATTATCACTGTCAATCTGGTGTGTTTTGGTTTTGAATTATAACACATCCCTGGTAAAAAAAAAAAAAATGAATCAGCCCTTCATACCTTTGATTCTTGTCTTGGAAAGGGAAATGTAATAACTCATTCTCCTGCGTTTAAGACTATGATAAAAGCCAGCTAATCTTTAGTATCATGCAACAGAAGCCAAAGGAACTATGGGAAGGATCAGCTATTTGGAAGTTATTTAAAACTGGGTCAAGTTAGAAATAAAAGTGAAAGGAAACTTCAACTAACTGATTACTTTTTTTTTTTTTTTAAGGTATTTACTACAGGGTCTATAGGGCCACACTATGTAGATAGGACTTGTGATTCTTCTGTTTTCAGCCTCCCAAGTGCTGGGATTACAGCTGTGAGTCACCACGCCCAGTCTCAATCGCCCTCTCAATGCACTGTAGGGGCAGAGCAGGTATAACATGCCGGGGATGGAACACTGGCCTCTGCATTCTGCCTAAGCAGGCGCTGTTAGTCCTCTGAGCTATCAGGCTGGACCTAACAATGATTACTTAAAAAAGATGCAGTTTATTTTTTAGATGATTAAACTTTGAACAAACATACTGTTATCTGTCATTCAACAGAGGAGTTTAAGTAGCTAGAAATGGACGCTGTTCTATTTGTATGAGGGAGAAAATTTTCTAAATCATTACATCATGTAAGGCATGAAGCTTAATGCTCCTCCTTTTAATTGATAAGTATCGATGTTGATAAAGACTTTCTGCCAAACTACTGGGACACAGACTGATAACAATATGAGGCCAGATTGAAATTGAGTGGGGAAGTGACCTGTATGTAGAATGAGCGAAATTAGCTTGATGAGAACTTCTGTGATCAAATGTATAGAATACAATCTTTTGTTAGACTGAAAGCAAGCCTAATGTTTGCTTTTGGTCTGTGTGTCCAAATAAAAAGCATCTTTGAACTGTTCAGAATATTTGTATTTCATATTGTTCAGAAACTTGTGTTGCGGTAGAAAACACCCAATTCTTAGCTCTAGAAAATAAAGTTTATTTCTCCTTTGCGTTATATGTTAAGATAGGCTTAGCCTGAAACTGCATGTCATGATGATGTAAGGATTTAAACTGAAAGAAGTTCTTCTAGTATGCTGGCTGGATTTCTATTTCAGTTTGATCCTTCTTTGTGTACCTTGGCATGGAAAAACAAGAGTGTTTGTTGTCTACTCTGTAGTCCTTTAATAATATGAGGCAAACTACTAATCTTCACATTTAATGGAACTGAACAAATCATGAGTACATTCCTATTTTTAAAGAGATACAGATCATTCTCATACATTCAAGAGAGCATCATGGTTGACACACACCGCTGCTAATACAAGAAAGCTCACAGCAGAAACTGGGGGAGACATAATGCAAAATGGCAGGGGTGATTCATTTTAAGTTTTTGTTGTTATTATTATTCAACAAGCCTTCTTAATCATATACAAGTACTAAGTTTTTCAGTAATGCTATTGGGTGAAATTTGTACAGAATTAGATTTCAGGTTCATAACCTCAAAACTGATTATCCCCTAGATTTCTATCTTTCTTAGAAGGCATATTCAAGCATGAATTTATCTTTTTCTATTCTTTCATAAATGTACCTTTGTACCAACTACAGGATTTTCAGCCTCTGCTAAAGAAAATACTTAGAAATTAGATATTTTCAAAAACATTGATATATTTTTCTGTAGACATTTTTATTTCCGGTACCACATAAAAGAGACATTTTTTAAAAGACAACTTATATTTACTTTTATTTTAAATTTCGGGGGAACTGATTTAATGGTAATTACACTTAATTTGTCATTAGCCCACAATACATTATTATCTCAGCAACCAGACAGTAAATGGTAAGTGATAGTGTGTGTATGTCTTAATTATAATAGTTTATGTGTTAAATATTTTGTAGTATGAGGTTCTTTGTCTCAGATGCTTATTGAAAAGATATATAGATTAAGCTAGTGCTCAAAATCTTATTTTCAAAACTAATACAAAGGGATATACTTACATTATAGAGGAAAATTTCTGCATGTGTAAGAAACCTTTAAAACTATGTAATAAACATGTGGAGGAATTTAACCTAGGAAGGGGAATGTAAGCTCATTTTGGTAATCTGAAATGGCCTAGTACACAATCATAGGCATTTAGGTTTCAGACATTATGTTTTATTATGGTTTATTTTAAATGTCTGAGGGGCCAGTAATGTAGCTCAGTGGTACAATGCCTGCCTAGCAAGCACAAGGTCTTGAGTTCGATTCCAAGTACCACCAAAACAAAACAAATTTGAAAGGTAGAACTTCCTTGCCAGTATCAGACCTCATGAATGGTCCAGTAAAATATGCTAGGGTTTACACCTGTGAAGAATATCTTTTCCCAAGTAGGTAAAGTGACTTCATTATGAATGTTTGAATAGTATCTATTTAGAGTATCAATTTGATTATAACCTTTTCTATTTTTGTTAGTAATATTGTAAATTCTGTTATTTGTAATTGTAATTCACCATCTATAGGACACACATTGTTTACTAGCTAATAGAGTAACATAGTACTTCCTGTAGATTCCCTTTTAATTCTCAAGATATTCTAAAAGATTCTCATTTTAGTTCTATTTTATAGATGAAGTGACTCACTTTAAAGGATGTCTCTCTGATTACAAATACGATAAGTGGAAAAGCAAGACTTGAACTCCTTTTTTATTAATTTTATTGAGAAACAAATAGTAATGAGACTGTTTCAAAATGGGTTAGTAGGAGAGTTTCAATAATCAGTACATTGCATATTGTTGTCTTCATAGTGGTTATTCATAGTACAAGATGCAGACATGTTATCCTGTGCAAACACTATTACCACAAATCTTTCTTCTCTTTGAATTAAGAGAAGTAGCTGTATATCTATCCTATTTTGTGTATACAGATACAAAGTGGTCCTTCATTTATATCCCCTTTTTTGTTTAGTTTTGTCAGAGATGGGTATTCCACTGCCATTTAAATATTGTAGGTACATGAATTCAGGAAAATATTCCAATATAGTCCAGTAGTTCATAATAGTAGTGGGTTATCCATAGGACTGGCAATGTCAGAAGTTGTAGACTTGAGCCTTTTACAGCTCAGCATATTAGTATGGTTTTACTTTTTATACCTTGATTTTATACTTTCTTGCTGGATGGTTAAGACCAAGATAAAGCAAGACCTATATAACAAGAAATGGAACTTCTGTGTCTGGCAAGGTCAGTGAAATCCACTCATGATTTATCCTGAAACCATGTACCGCAGTTTGTAGATCTTTTGTCAATGTCAGCTATGTGGATGAGTTACGGCCGTTGCTTGACCAATTTGCTCTCTGTGAAAGCCTGAGAGAATGTTTTCTCTCCATGTGACTGTCCTTACGCACATTCTACATTGTTGCTCACTTTCCTCTGTGGGCCCATAATCTCCTTGATCAGAAAATTTGGGACATCACTGAGCTACAGAGTGTTACAGTACAGGTTCTCCTATGTCCTGAGTCCTCCCTGACCTTGAAAGGCTAGGGCCAAAATATTGGCTGTTCTTACAGCCCTTCTTTTTCTCTAATTTTTGGTTTGCACATGTAAGTTGTTAACCCTCCAGAAGAGAAGCTGTATGATATTATTACCCTATTGCACAGGCAGGTGAGCTGAACCTCACCAGCTGTCTGCATATCAAACGTCTTAGACATAACATGGAACCGGTATTTTCCATCCTGATTCTGAGCCTTCCACTGAACCTTTGTGCTACGCTGCCTCACATGGGTGCAGAGGCTTCTAAAGGGCAAAACTTGAAATAATTCCTATAAAGGCCTATGCAGCTGGGATCCTATGGTCATGCCACAAAGTTCTTCACTCAGTGGCAGTTGTTTTTCTTTCATTTAAAGCCACTTTAAGTGAATGATTAAAATTTTGCCATCTTTTGAACTATCAAGAGAATTTTTAAAAGTGAAAGTTATATAACCTTGATAAAATCAACGTATATTGCCATATATATATATATATATATATATATATATATATATATTGTACAAAATACTTAAAGTATAAGCAGAGTTAGAAATCAAGTATGACTTAGGAAAAATATGTTTAGAGAAAAATAAGCTAGAGTTATTGGTTAAAGGAAAATGAGCATAGTTATATTGAAATCAGAAAAAAAAATGAGTGGCATCATTTAAACATCTGTCCATTTTCTATTTTTTCTCCCCTTTCCCCTCCCTCCTTTCCTTCCTCCTTGCTTTCCATTCCCTTTCTTTCTCACATGTTCCTCTCTTCATTTTTCTCTGTCTTTCCCTCCCCTACTCCCCGCTTCCCGTTTTCCATGTTCCTCCCATCTCCTTTTTCTCTCACACAGTGTCTCCTACAGGACAAAAATATTGCTAAGAATTTGGAGACGACCATAAGAAAAAGCGTATTAGCAATGCCCGGTGATATCCTGAGCTCACTAGCCATCTCCACGTCTGGCCCAGGCTCTTTTACATTTTCTGGTGATAACAGCAAGGCCCTCTTAATACATCTGAGTTAAGAACGGGAAGCTACTTTTATTGCTGACTTGCACAGAGCACAAGCTCCCTTAACAGAGGGTAAAGTCGTTAGAGGAGTTTCTCACTAGTTTTTGAGCGTCTAGTTCATCACACTTTTCATCAGTGAAGTGTTGATGTCTTCACACTTCACAGACCCAGACCAGGCAAAGCGCTCTTTGGTGCAGTGGAGTTATCCCAGGAAAGAAGCTTGCTTAGTGCATTTGCCCCTTAACCAGCCGAGCAGTTGGAAAGATGACTGTACTGTGTCATCACCAGAGACCCTGTGCTGGTTCAGTTCTTCCCAATCACACTGCTATAAATATAAACCCACATATCTGTCATCAAATTGCTTTCACTTGGGAGAACAAACCCTGTTTAAAATTTGGTGACCATCTACAAAGAATCCCAGTAGAAAGAAATTATTAGTTAACTGGCCATACATAGAATATTTCTAGGATTTTCTAGAAATATTCTGGTCATAAACATACATCCTACCTGGAAGAGTATAATAGTATAAAAGGCAGAATAATAAACACATGAGAAGTTATCACAAAAAATTACAATGTGGTAATTTTATGCAGGTGGGTAATACTAAGTAATAAATACATAAAATTGTAATAACTGGCATGAGAATTTCCTATGTTAGAAGGTTTGTTGAATAGTTTTTGTTTTTGTTTTTTACATAGGTTGCCTAATCTTTACATGGAATTTATACCAGAGGTCCTATTTTATTCTCAAAAGTGACATATTAAAAATAGAGATAAAGGGTCGGCTGGATACCTCAGTGCTTTTTTTTTTTTTTTTTTTT
>NW_004524580.1:8456098-8458113 GCF_000260255.1 Octodon degus
TTATTATCATTATTATTATTATTTTGTATTTAGGACAGGGTGTACAGGGTCTCACTGCATAGATCGGACTTGTAGTGATCCTCCTGTTTAAAGCCTCCCAAATGCTGGGATTATAGGCACACCCCACACAGTCTCAGTCACCTTCTCAGCATGCCCCAGGGGTGGAGCGGGCATGGCAGGCCAGGGGATGCCAGGGGATTGAACTCCTGGCCGCTGCATCTGCCTAAGCAGGTGCTTTAATCTGTTGAGCTATTTGGCTGGCCCTTAATTTCAGTATATTTAAAAAATAATTTTATTGAGAAACAAATAGCAATGAGACAGTTTCAAAACAGATTACTAGCACAGTTTCTATAATTAACACATTACATATTGTTGTCTTAGTGGTTATTCATTGTACAAGATTCAGACATGTTATCCTGTCCACAAACACTATTTGAACAAATCTCATTCATTAAATTAATTTCAGTATTATTTTATGTGAACCTTCTCACATAAAATAGTCATACAAATATTTTCATATACCTAATTTCTTCGTATTTTATTAGGAGGTCATTTATATTGCATATTTTGGGGGATGGGGTACTGGAAAGCGAATGCCGGACCTCGTGCTTGCCAGGCAGGTGCTGAACTACTGAGCTAAACCCCCAGCCTCATGTATTGCATGCTTCATACACATTTTAAATTTAGAAATAGTTTTGAAATACTTTATTTTAAACTGTCTGAAGTTGAAATAGCTAATCTTAGATTTGTTTACCTTTTAAAGTTTGTCAACATTATTAGCAGCAAACAATAGTTTATATCAAGTAAAAATCAAAGAGGACAAATTTAAGACAGTTTTCTTTTAAGCACCTATAGCTCAAAATTTTGTTGTTGAATTTAAGAAATTATTTTAATGTATTTAATACCTTCTTCTATCCTTTACACTGAACCTAATAGAGATTTCAATGTAATAACCATTTTCTACAATATTTGTGCACCCCATACACAATAATTTAAACATTACAAAGTATTATATCCAAATTTAAAACACGTTACTCAATAATGAAGCCTCAAGTTCTTGTGACCACAATAAGACATGCCATGCTGCCTCCGAGGTGCAGTTTTGTATCTGTGTACAACCCACAAGACTCTCAGACCTATTATAAAATTGGTCGAAGAAGAATCCTGAACTTAAGACCAATCGCTAATGACTTACACTTTTAAAATTAATTTCTTTTAATGACAATGGTTCTTTGTAATATTTAAAAAGAGATGACATACAGACATTCCACAAACCTCTTCTCCAAAAAGCAAGGTCTTCAATTGTCACCTTTTCTCAACATTCCTTGAGTTTGGGGCATGTTTTCATCATTTACATCTTGAGAACCTTCTATCATTTTCCTTAACTGTTCTATTTTCATTTTTACAGAATGCAGTTGACCTTTTCACAGAGTGCTTAGGAGTCGATAAAAGGTGTCCTTCAGTATTTATTTCAAAAAATATTTCAAAATCCATTTTCACTTTGAATATAGTTGAAGCTATACTGCTGTGTACCAGTTTAAAGTAGGCCTAAACACAGCACAAAACTGATGGTACATTTTTGGTTACAGTTAAAGGATATATAGTTTTTTTTTTTTTTTTTTTTTTTTTTGCGGAACCAGGGATTGTACTCAGACAGTTGCGCTTGCCAGGCAAGTGCTTATTCTACTGAGCCATCTCCTGAGCCCTAAATTATTATTTTTTTTGGGGGGGGGAAGAACCTGGGATTGAACTCAGGTCTTTGTGCTTGCCAGGCAAGTGCTTATTCTACTGAGCCATCTTCCTGGCCCCGATATATAGTTTTCATTAGCAAAATATTTAGCACTATTCCATATGCTTGCCCTTCCCCTTTGTGAATATCTGGTGTCACACTTCACCAATTTAAGTCTAAATTAGCACTATTTGTGAGAAATGTAATGTTACAAATGTCACTTTGAATTTTCTATTTGTCACCTTGAAAAGAAACAAAATAAATAGTATAATTACTTTTAATAATA
>NW_004524580.1:8460673-8461795 GCF_000260255.1 Octodon degus
CAAAGTGGTCCTTCATTTATATCCCCTTTTTTGTTTAGTTTTGTCAGAGATGGGTATTCCACTGCCATTTAAATATTGTAGGTACATGAATTCAGCAAAATATTCCTATAGACCCTGTACTAAATGTATAAACAAAAGGAAAAAAAATAGAGATAAAAGTAACTTTACCAAGAGTTGAAACTGAAGAGTACATTTGGTCTTCATCACAATACTTTGCTCAGGAAGTAGTTGAGTAGAGATCAGGTTCTGTACAAGTCCTGAAGGAATCAAATCAGAAGAACTTTTAGAGAAGGTAATGTTTTAGATCCACTCTAATCATTTAAAGAATGATTAGAGTTTGCTAGTTAAATAAACATTGCCGGAGGAGGGAAAATATTGGAATGTGATGATGTTAAGAAGGAAGTAAGTCTCCATAGGTTTAAATAAATCAAATTACAATGCGTGTTTTGAGCCATGCCAGAGTGTAAACTGCAGAGCATAGGTGAAGGGAAACTATTGAAAGTTTAAGCAATAGGTGGTTTTCATATGATTTGTCAGGGGGCGGGGCATAGCCTGCGGCAGTGAAAGATGGATTGAAATAATTCAAAAGAAAACTATGGAGACCCAGTCCTACCCCAGGTCTGGTGAGAGTGCGGAGAGCTTCCTCCTACCCTGCGCCACCGGGACCAGTCCCAGCCCAGGCACAGAGTGGGCCGGACCCTCTCCCAGCCCCTTGGGCCGCCCCCCACCACTCCGCAGTGCTCCCCCACCCCGCCTGCCGAGTAGGATTTTCTGCCGAGTTCCGGGAGCCCCCAGACCCAGTCCTAGCCCAGGTCCAGTGAATGTGTGGAGAGCTTCCTGCTACCCTGCGCCGGCGGGACCAGTACCAGCCCAGGTGCAGCATGGGCCGGACCCTCTCCCAGCCCCTTGGGCTGCCCCCCACCACTCCGCAGTGCCTCACCCACCCCGCCTGCCGAGTAGGATTTTCTGCCAAGTTCCGGGAGCCCCCAGACCCAGTCCTAGCCCAGGCCCGGTGAGTGCGCGGAGAGCTTCCTCTTCCTCCAACTTCACCTTGCCCCCTCCAGGCACAGCTCAGGCCTGGCATACACGCCTGAGGTGTAATCCTGCAGCTGCAAGCTCTGC
>NW_004524580.1:8483697-8486133 GCF_000260255.1 Octodon degus
TGGGAAGATTCTCACCCTGACTAAATACATATACTGATACCTGTGAACTAAGCAACTGCACTGAAGATAGCAATTTGCATTAGTAGGTTCATGCTTGGAGTGACTGTCATTCTGGTCTTCTGAATACGGGCTGCTTGTCATGATATGCCAGTTGCTGCCATGCTGTCTCTTCGGTAGATGATTGTTTAAAAAGGAAGGGGGTGGTGAATGAAGTTAGAAGACAGGAAAAGGAGTGCTGTGGGACTGTCCTGCAACAATGTTACATACGGTTAGATTTCTGGACTTATGTGTAAATATATATAATTCTTTATTTCTATTTTTAAATATATTTTACTTTTTAAATTTTTTGGTCATATTCTCTAGGGATGTAAAGTTTAACATATCAATACTTTATGAAAAACACCTGTTCCATGTTATGCCTAAGATATTTGATATTCAGATAAATAGTGAGGTTAAGTTCAACAGCCTAGGTTATATGGTAATAACAATAAGCTTCTCTTCTGGAGGGTTAACAACCTAATTTTGCAGACTAAAAATTAGAGAAAAAGGAGGGCCGCAAGGAAAGCCAACATTTTGGCCCTAGCCTTTAAAGCTCATTGAGGACTCAGGACATAGGAGAACCTGTACTGTAACATCATGTAAATCAGTTGTCTCCCAAATTTTCTGATCAAGGAGATTATGGGGCCAAAGAGGAAAGTGATTGATGATGTAGAGTGTGCCTAAGGAGAATCACATGGAAAGAAAATTTTCTCTCAGGCTTTCACAGAGAGCAAGTTGGCCAAGCAGTGACTGTGATTCATTCACATGTCTGACACTGACAAAAGATCCACAATCTGAGGTACAGGGTTTCAGGATAAATCCTGAGGAGATTTGACTGACCTTATCAGATCTAAAAGCTACAGTTCTTGTTACATAGGTGTTGCTTTATCTTGGTCTTTACTGTCCAGCAGAAAAATATGAAAACGATGTACAAGAAATAAAGCCATGTTGTTATGTTGAACTGTAGGGGACTCAAGTCAACAACTTCTGACATTGCCAGTCAGGTGGAAGACTCAGAACTATTATGGACTACTGGACTCTTTTGGAATATTTTGCTGAGTTCACATACCTATAATATTTAAATGATGGAACTAAACAAAAAAAGGGGATATAGATGAATGACCATTTTGTATCTGTGTATTCAAAATGGTTAGGACAGATATATAGCTACATTCTCTTAATTCAAGGAATAGAGAGATTTGTTCTAATAGTGTTTTTAAATAAGATATTATGTCTGCATCTTGTACAACGATTAACCACTAGGAAGGCAGCATGCAATGTGTTAATTATTGGAAATGTCTTACCAATTTGATTTGAAACTGTCTCATTGATATTTATTTTTCAATAAAATTATAGGAAGAAGTGACCAATAAACAATCTAATGTCCTAATGAAGAGATGCACCAAGGATTTGGACAGATGTAGCCTAAGAAAATAAACTAATGAAAATGTATATTTAAAGAAGCTTAACATTATTCATCACAAGGGAAATGTAACCCAAAATCATGGGTCGCCACTTCAGATATACCAGGATTGTTCACCTGAAAAGCTCAGATAATACCAAGCATTGGTTCACATTGGAGAAATTGGATTGCATGTTATTTTAAAATGATGCAGGGCCTGGGGAGATAGCTCAGTAGAATAAGTGGTTGCCTTGCAAGCTCAGGGTCCTGAGTTCAATCTCCAGTACTAAAAAAAAAAGATGCAATTATTACAAAATAGTTTGGTCTTTCCAAATGTTACATAAAGGCAACATGGAGCATCAATTCTCTGCCTAGGTATGAACTCAAGATCAGTGAAAATATATGTCAACACAAAAATTTATTTACGAATATTTATTGTGGTAGTATTTATAATAGCTGAAATAAAGGAACAACAAGTATCGACTGATGAGTTGATCAAGTATATCTGTACAATATTATTGCTATCCTGGAAGTGAAAGTTGAATATAATTGTGTGAATAAAATCATATAAAAGGCTGAATATTGCATGACTTGATGTTTATGAAATATTCACAATAGGCAAAATCATAGCGACAATATGTAGTGCTCTGTCAGTACTGAGGTGGTGAGAGAAGGAACAGTTATTGAATGTTGCAATATGACTTTGAAGGTAGACAAAAATGTTCCAAAAACGATTAATATTGAATATATTGAAAAACCACTGAACTGTACACATGAAGCAATTGAATTTTCTATGTGAATTTTATCTCAATGAAAGTCATAATTCAAAAGTAGTAAGGGGTGAAGCCTGATAAAAGAAATTGAAAGAATAGAATGGTAGCAGCTTAGGTTCTGTGCTAACATAAAATTTTTTTCTACAAATGTTCATTTATTAGCCCATCTTTGCAATACATAATGATCACACTCATTATAGGAGCTGTATGCAATGCAGCTTC
>NW_004524580.1:8487103-8488276 GCF_000260255.1 Octodon degus
ATTTCTAAAGTAATTTTTATTTCTACTAATTTATCGTACGTTTGTTATCCTATGATACTATCTTTCAATTCCTTGAAAATTTAAGAGTATTATTTTTAAACATATTCTTATTCTTACTTTTACTTAACTGAATTATTTTATAAACCTGCTCATTAGGTATAAAATATTCCCTTCCATTCAATTGTAAATCTTCCCTTAAACACTAATTCATGCAAATTAAATCATAGTCTGTCATTTGAAGTAAAAACGATTGGAAAAGATTACCAGTAGCAATTGTCAGAATTATTTTAATTTTCCACAGAAATACTCCACAGGATTTTGACTATATCTTCAACCCAGACTATTTTCAGTTCTCTACATTGATGATATTTTCTTTGCATACAGCTGGAAAGACTTAACAAGTACATTGTAGGCCTGGATATGACACAACATTGTATCATATTGTAGTGGATAATTCTCATGAAGTTTCAGGAGCCTGCTATCTTGGCATAGTTTCTGAAGGGGCAAAGACCTCAATCATGTTAATATATTTATTACAAGGTGAAAGAAATTTTCCACACACTGAACCCTACTATTACTGAGAGGAAACCTTCTTTAGATTTTATAGGGACATGTGTTCTTCTCAGTGTCTGAGAACTTCTGTGTGTTTCCTGTTATCAACTATGGGAAAAAAGACCTTCCAAAGCTAACTTACATGTGAAAAATAGATTATAAGTTGCAACTGTAAATAACAACTTCATTCAACAGGGGCAATAAGGAAGGAAGATCTTCCTGCATGGAGGCTGGAGCAGTGCTTTTAAGATTTACTTTTCTGGTCATGGATATGATCAGATGTGTGGATATACATTAAATAATGGGTAACTTGAATGCATTTACTGAATAGTCATGAATATGGAGGGAATACAGATGGAGAGTTAGGGACAAGGCAGGTAGAGACGGGATAAGTGGGAGGTCAGCAGAAGAGAGTCTCTTAGGTCATCACTGAGTGTGAGAATGGTGGTCTCCCACATACGGGCTGGGAACCCAAGGGAATGTGTTGTGCAGGAGACTTAACAATTGGATACACAAGGCAATAGGCACTGGGGATGTCAGCATCTCTCAGCAGCTGCCCTCATAATGCTCAATGAAGAGCAAAGCAGTTAAGCTGCGGGAGTATAATCTTCTCTGAGAGTA
>NW_004524580.1:8488376-8489624 GCF_000260255.1 Octodon degus
TCCAGGTCATTATGCTCTATTTTGTCTCAGGTTACATGCAGTATTTTGAGTTCTTAGGAATAAACAGTGAATAAGTGTATTACTTTCCAGTCCCATAATCTACCAATAGTATTACTTTTTATTTATTTATTTATTTGGTACAAGTCTTGTTATGCAACTTGGACTTCTAGTGATCATCCTGTCCCAACCACCACCACCCCCAGTGCTGGGATTACAGGTGTGCACCCCCACATCTAGTTTTGGTGGCCAGAATAGCATGCCCTGCATTCCTGGGCCAGCACAGCATGTGGTACCAGGAATTGAACCTGGGTCGTTGTGCTTGCCAGGCAGGTACATAGACCACTGAGCTATCTCCCCAGCTCCACTTTTAAACCCATTGAATACCTTACTCATGGTTATAAGTCTCTCAGTATTGTTTCTGACCAAGAAATTTGTTCAGTACGAGTGAGAGCATAAACTCACACTTACTTTGTTTTCTAGTGTTAACCTCTTACTCCATTCATAAGAAGTATAGTGAAAGCACAGAGTATGGAGCCAAGAGAACAAAGAGGAATAGCTCATATCATTATTAATGTCCCAAATCCTCTCCTAGTGACCATGGGCTTGCTAGTTTCTGAGTGGAGATCTCTTCTAGTCTGGCAACAAGCAAATTTCTATGAAACTAGGAGGGGATGTTGCCTCCTTAATGATTCATGGTAATGAACCAAGAAGCAAAACAGGGTTTGCAGAACAGTTTGGGATGACTGGTCCTGGTAATCATGGGAAGATGATATCACTACTACACATGGCATGGGGTGTGAAATATATTTTCTGGGAAACTTTTACTGCTTCTATCTACAGTGTGGGAAATTAATAAAAACTCCAGAATTGACTTCAGATAGGACTGCTAAATGTTATGGCAGCTGACCAGATAAAGAAACAAAGCAACTGAGGGGCCAAGTAGAGAAGAAGGGTGATAAGCAATAGTTTGAGTTTTGCTTCATGTTCGGGTACAGCAATTGTAGTTTCAAAGCATATTGTGCATGATAAAATTTGTCTATTAATCTATATCATTTTACATAAAGTATTTTTATGGTGAATAACCTTTTAGTTTAGTGTTCAGGTTGAAGTTTATACAAGTGGGTTGTTGCTAAACTAGAAGAGTATGAATCACAACCTTCATTTGGATGAACTAACTAACAGAAATGTACATTCTTTTCTTTGCCAGAAGAGAGTGAATCTGTCTCTATTTGACTGAGATATAGTTAC
>NW_004524580.1:8497914-8505543 GCF_000260255.1 Octodon degus
TTTTTTTTTTTTTGTCATTTATTTCCAGTTTGATTGCACTGTGGTGAGATAATATGCATGGGATAATTTCTATTTTCTTGCATATACTTAAGCATGACCTATGTAATAGTATGTGGTCTATTTTAGAAAATGACTCATGTGCAGCTGAAAAAGTGTGTGTTCCGCTGTGGTTTGGTGGAACACTCTGTACGTGTCTACCAAGCCCGTTTTTTCCAAGCTCTGGTTTAGTTTTGCTACTTCTTTGATAATTTTTGTCTGGTTGATCTATTTTTTGGGGATAAGGGAGTGTTAAGGTCTTTTGTTAAGATTTTTGTATTGGATATTAGAGTTCTCACATCTATTAAGGTTTGGCTTATATAGTTGTGTGCTCCTGTGGTTGGTGCATACATATTTATGATTGTTATTTCTTCCTCTTGAATTTTCCCCCTAACTAGTATATAGTGGCCTTCTTTATTTTGTTTGATCATTCTTTGTTTGAAGTTGAGACTATCCAAGACCAAGATTGCTGTCCATGCTTTTTTCTGAAGTGATGGGGTGTGTAGTATTGTTTTCCATCCTTTGACTTTCAGCCTATGAGTTTCTGTATGAGTTAAGAAGTTTTCAGTTTGTAACTCAAGTTGATGACTAAAAGGAGTACTGTTAATAGAAAAATATTGTAAAAAAAAATATGAGCCTCACATACAATTTTATGTATTCTAGTATTAGCAATTAACAAACAACAAATTTTAAATATTTTATTTAATCCAATACGCCATAAATGTTATCATGCAAAAATTATGAAATTATTAATAAATAACTGTAATTTTTTCTTAAGCAATGGGTTTGCAATAATCCTTAGTGTATCTACTCATGTAATAGTAAGTACCATAACAGAGTAAGTTTCAGTGTCTTTTTCTCTAAGCCTTCCAGGATAATAGACATCTTACCCTGCCATTTTCATTTCTTTGTACCTCGAATGCCTGACTTGGGAGATTTTGACTTGTCAATAATTATACTAGATTTTTATTTCCCTTATGAATTCTCATTTCTATAAGTAGCTAATAAACATAATTTATTCCAAAAAAACAATTTTCTTCACTGAGTTGGTTTGTACTTTCTTCTCAGGAACAATACTGACCCTGGAGAACTTAAGCAGAAATTATTTTCCTGAATAAATAGGGATTAATTCAAATTTTCATAGAAAGCCAGTCTCAGAAAAGAAGAAAACACCAAAATTTCAAGTGTTAAAGAACACAGCCAAGGTAATTCCTAGGAATATCACTAGGATCTCTGCAAGATTGTCATTACTGCTGTACTGAAGCCCACTGTACCTGCAACTTGACCCAATTTGCTCAAGCTTGACATGGTAAAAATCAAAATTATAAGGTCAAAGCCAACTTATCTCATTGGTGAATATCATGACCTTGCCATTAAAGGGTGGCAAACCAGAGATATCTGTACATTTTAGTATCTGTAGTGGGAAGAATTTGTTCAAAAGTTATATCAGACAAATTCTTACCAAAAGGGATGGTTGGAGGGAAACTATGCAGAAAAAAACAAATTTCCACAACAAAAAACTCAAGAGATTAATTGAGAGGAATAAGTAATTTTCCTTGTTTAGGGAATTATAACTAATATGCTCAATAAAGCTAAAGGTTTATTAACTTCACTGAAGTCAGAGAATGTGTGGCTAAATTAATATTGTTAATATTTTTAATTTCACAGAAGTATTTTTGATTTCAAAAAGCCAAATAAAGGGCATCAGACTTCACCTCCAAGTAGTCAGTGTTAATAGTTTGGTTATTTTTCTGTACCAAGATAATGTTTCAGAAGATTCTCTGACCAAAGAATTTCAAAATTATAAAGAAAATCATTCACCAGTTCTGTTACTTTGTCATCAATTTTAATTTAAAAATTTATATAAAGGAGAAGAGAAGCTAGTGGCTTGAGCTGCTGCTACATGCTCTTGCTCTTTGCCACCACCATGAAAAATTGCCCTCTTTCAGACAGTTAGTGAGGTGAAGCTTAACAGCCTAGGTTGTGTGGTAATAACAATAAATTTCTCTTCTGGAGGGTTAGCAACCTAAGTTTGTAGACCAAAATTAGACAAAAAGGAGGGCCGCAAAGAAAGCCAACATTTTGGCCCTAGCCTTCCAAGGTCAATTAAGACTCAGGACATAGGAGAACTTGTACTGTAATGTTATATAACTGTAGTATCCCAAATTTTTTGATCAAGGAGATTATGGGGCCAAAAAGGAAAGTGATCGATGATGTAGAATGTGCCTAAGGAGAGTCACCTGGAGAGAAAACATTCTCTTGGGCTTTCACAGAGAGCACATTGGCCAAGCAATGGCCGTGACTCATCCACATGGCTGACACTGACAAAGGTTCTACAATCTGAGGTACAGGATCTCAGAAAAAATCCTGAGGGGATTTCACTGACCTTATCAGACCCAAAAGCTACAACTCTTGTTGCATAGGTCCTGCTTTATCTTGGTCTTAACCATCCAGCAGAAAAGTATAAAAATGAAGTATAAAAAGTAAAGCCATGCTGTTACGTTGAGTTGTAGGGGACTCAGGTCAACAATTTCTGACACTGTCAGTGAAGTGGAAGACCCAATATTATTATGGACTACTGGACTCTTTTAGAATATTTTTCTGAGTTAACACACCTATAATATTCAAATGATGGAACTAAACAAAAAAGAGTATACAGATGAATGTCCATTTTGTATCTGAGTATTCAAAATGGTAAGGATAGATATATAGTTACATTCTCTTAATGAATAGAAGGATTTGTTGTAATAGTGTTTGTAAATAGGATATCGTGTGCATCTTGTACAACAAATAACCACTATGAAGAAAGTATGCAATGTGTTAATTATTGAAACTGTCCTACCAATTTGATTTGAAACTGTCTCATTGCTATTTGTCTCTCAATAAAATTATGGAAAAAAAGAAAAAAGAAAAGAAAAGTTGCCCTCTGTTTTGTGCTTGCTCTGCCTTGGACCCAGCTGAAAATGGACTGAAACCTCCTGTAACTGTGAGCTAAATAAACCTTTCCTTCCTTCAAAAAAAATTCTTTTTTCTATAAAAATATAATAATGTTATAAATCAAATCCCAGTAGTTATGCCAATGTTTTGTGAATATTTCTCTTACTGTGGTAAGAAAACTTAACATGAGCTGAACCATTTTAATACATCTTTTTTTTTTTTTTTTTAATTTCTTTTGTATGTTAGGGAATGGTCTACAGGGTGTTCTGGGTTTCACTACTAGATCGGACTTGTAGTGATTCTCCTGTTTATAGCCTCCCAACAGCTGGGATTTCAGGTGTGTGCCATCACATCCAGTCTCAATCGCTGTCTCCGCACACCCCAGGGGCCGAGGCCAGCATGGCAGGCCGGGGGATCGAACCCCCTGTCCCAGCACCTGCTTGCAGGCGCTTTAGTCCGCTGAGCTATTTGACCGGCCCTTAATACATCTTTAACTGCACAATATCATATTGTCAACAGTAGGCATAATGCGGTGCAGAAGTTCTCTACTTCTTATGTTGTCAGTTCCTCTTAATAGCTTAAACAAGCAAGACAGAAATCTTTATTTTAGTATTCAGGTAATGACAGTCAACATTTTTTAGTGGAAGAAGACAGGCAGACAACACCTCCACTTACGTTTATTTCAAAGTCTCTATGCCAAGGTTTGAAACACGTTTTCGCTGTCACTTGTCATGATGCCAGGCTCAGAGGCTGGGAAGGCGAAGGCTGCTGCGCTGCGGTCTTCTCAGGTCTTGTTTTCTGTGCACACGAGATATGGAAGTGGCGAAGCAGTTTGCGTGAACTCCGTGGGCCGCGGGACTGCGCGGAACCTCCTCGCGCCACCCGACAGATCCTGTAACCAAGAGAAACGTGTGCAAGCACAGCGCAGCCCAGGGCTGACCTGAGAGTTCACAGACACGCGGGAAATGGAGAACTGGGAACATTTAAAAGTGAGCTGTAATCTAATTTTGATTGACTCTCTGGAGAGAATGCCACAGGATTAATTACTGACTTTTATAGATTACAGTGTGTTTTTCCAAGTTTTCCCAGCTGATGCCTGAGTACAGAGTTTGAACTACTCAGTAAATATCCATTATTATCTAACAGAGTTTGTGATAAAAGCATTATTCAAATCATAAAGTAAAGATAGATCTAGAATTATATAACTAAGCTATTTTTTTTTCATTTCCTATGTTCCTCCAGGTATTACAATGAACGTGTTAATGAAGCACCTACAGTGTGGATCTCCTGAACACCTAATATTAAACCGTAAACCTAGGTAATTAATTTCACTGCCATACGGTGATTTAAAAATGATAATTTGGTAAATGTGTCCCAGATGATTATATTGGAGGCCATTCGATGTAATCAGGCACTCTGTGACTTATCTCCACACGCCATATTGCTACTTTCTTCCTTTGTCAGTAATAAGCGTCAAAATGAGGTATACCAAAATGAGCTGTGAACCCAGCTGTTTTAATATAGATGCTCCACCTATTCAGTTATAGAGTGTTTTGGTTCAGTAGCGCCTTAAACACGGAACAACTGACTGTATTTAGGGTCTTAATTTCCCACTGGACCAATCATGCCAGAAGGCAAGGGAAGAGACAATAAGAACAAAAGCTTCGCCTGTCTTATTTTGTAGCACATTCTGGTTTTACTTTTATTTTGCTCTTTTTGAGACAGGGTTTCACAGTGCAGTTCAGGCTGGCCTTGAGCTGGCTTTGTAGCCCCTGCTGACCTCCAATTCTCAGCAATCCTCCTGCTTCCTCAGCCTTCTGAGCGCTGGGATCTCAGGGCTGGGCCACCACACCCAGCCTGCAGTGTATTCTGGGTAGTGAGGAGTAGGTCACGCTCAAGATAGCTGAAGAGGCACTGCCACTCAGCAATCGTGGAGGACTGTCTTTTTCCGAGCAGGTCTCAGCACAATGGGTTCAGTGCACAGGCTCTGTTGTCCTTACGTCTCACAGCACATGCTCACCTCATTCTGCTAATTATTTTATATCTTCATGGTAGATATAAGCTTTATGGTGGCTCTCTTCAATAATCTCATGAGTGTAGGCAGACCACAGAGAGACGGATAAATCAGTATAAAATATTAGAGAGTGGTCAGTGCAATGGAGCCAATAAATCAGGATCTCTTTCTCTCTCTCTCTGTCTCTCTGTCTATATATATATATCCTTTAAATAGTATGGCCAGGGAAGGACCCACCACAAAAGTGGCATTTTTTTTTCCATTTATGTATTTGTTACAGGGACTGCACAGCTTAGACCTATAGTGATCTTCCTGTTTTCAGCTTCCCTAGTGCTGGGATCACAGTTGTGCATGACCACTCCTGGAACCGGGGATCAAATCCTGGTCTCTGTGTTTGCCAAAGCAGGCACTTAGTCCACTGGGATATCTTGTTGGCCCCCAAAATAGCATTTTGAATCAAGCCTTGAAGAAGAGATGGATCAAATTTTGAAACACAATTAATTTATTAAAAAATTATTAATAAGGAAATGAATGACAGTATGTACAGCTGGAAATGAAGAACACAAAATGCATTAGTGTAGCGTCATAGAAATTATTAATGCAATAACCATAATACTGCTAGCGCTTTTGATAGAATTATTCAGTTTACAATGTGAAGTGCTTGCCCTACAGTGACTGTAAACTATTAATCAAATTACAGTGAAGGACTGGAGTACAAACTATGAAATAAGGGAGCAATAGAATATTCAAGGCCAGCCTGAACTGCACCGTGGAACTCTATCTCAGACAGACCAAAAAAAAAAAAATACAGTGAATCAAAAATTATGACCAAAATATAGAGCTGGAAGTTAAGGAAGCAGAAGGCTGCTATTTTTAAAGGTAGTGATTTATAATAGTCTGAAATATATATGCAGTACAATATTAGAAAAGCATTAGTCTTCATTTAATATAAATGTACCACGGAATTTTTAGAGAAAATTCTGGTAGCCTAAGAAGAGACTATGTAAGTGAAAAATCAGCACACTCCATGTAATAGGCCATACCTTGTGAAAGAGTGGATTACCCTTTAGAGCTTATTGGCCAAAGCATGTACATTAGGACATTCATAATACTTCTCTTTATCAAGAGATACTCTAAACTTATATAAATAGGCATTCATTTCCTTTCTCAGTTTTCTTTTTCTTTCTTTCTTTTCTTTTTTTTTTTTTTTCCGGAAATGGGGATTGAATTCAGGCTTCAGGCCTTTGCGCTTGCCAGGGAAGCACTTATTCCACTGAGCCATCTCCCCGGCCCCTAGTTTTCTTATTTTAAAGGCTTTTGTTTTCTATTTGAAAGTGAATGAGACTCAAAGTCTGACATAATCATATGGATCCGAGTTAATTGGATCACATTTATTAAAAAAAAGTGACAAGAGCATTTCGGGTCACATGAGTAATGGTTAACGAATTGGCCAAACCAGATTGTTCCTGTGGTTTCCTTAGTTTTCATTCAAATAGACTGCCCATAGTGGTCCTTTTTAGATTCATTTTATATTTTATCATTATCCTAAAAAATGTAGGCTAATGAAATTCAACTATCATTGTTGATGCAAGTCCCTCAGCATCAAATAAATGTAATTTTTTAAAGTTTTAATCACACTGAGGACAGGATACCTAAACCTTAATTAACTGGATAATAGAATAGATGATGAAAAAATCTTCATTTAACATTAACTTTAGTTCTGAGAGATGCTATTAAAAGTATATTCATGCATTTCAATGAACAGATATTTCATCAGAGAAAATATCTTTTCTACCCAAGCAGATTTAAGTTGTAAATATTTCACAAATGCAGTTCCCCCAAAATGCCGCAATGGCTTCTATCCCCCTAGCAATCCAAGAAACCACACAAACCATCAAGGAGAATGGGGATGGAATAGAGCTCATAAGCATCTTCCACAAAACTAGGAAGCAAAGAAGTTCCTGAGACAGCATACACACAGCCGAAGTGCTGTACGTGGAGGACGTGAAGGAGAAGCTGCTATGAGTAGTGTGTCAGGGAATGGGCGGTGGGCCATTGTGGCTGCAAATGCAAACATTTATAGAAAATAATCTGTCTCATTTGGTTTGAAACTGTCTCATTGCTATTCGTTTCTCAATAAAATTATGGGAATAAATTAATTAATTATTTAAATTAAATGAAATTTTTAAAAAAGAGAAGAAGAGCCCTACATAGTGTAGGAATTTGAAAACTTACTTTAAAAATTCTCAAAGTAAGTGGTTGAATAGAAAACATATAGAAGAGGACCCAGGGAGACAGCTCAGTAGATATAGAGATAGAAATATAACAGATATAGATGTAGATATAGATAGAGATATGGATATAGATATAGATATGTCTGTTCTGGAAGTCATGTTTTGAATGTCTGTAGTTGGACTGCCTCAATCAATTTCTTGTCCTGAATCTAAAAAGTTTACATTTCATGGTCATTTTGATTTTGAACAAAAGACACAAGCTACATGGCGTCAAAAAGACACTCATGAAAGAGGACTTTCAGAACAGCTTCAAAAATCAACAAGAACAATGTGACAAGTTTGGGGGAGAAAGAGCATTTTGAGGGGATTAAAGGCAATATATCTTCTATTATATTAGTTTTTTTTTTT
>NW_004524580.1:8505643-8512758 GCF_000260255.1 Octodon degus
TCTAAGATCATTATAGGAAGTTTCCTGTGATTTGTGAAAATTCTTAATCCTCTTGTGGCTGTTAATGAAATTGAATAATAGTGAATGTTCTCTGCAGGCTCACATGTCCAGTTCTTCATGTGTATCCTAAGTTACCTAGTTCACTGTAGTGCACTTCTTCCTGATTGCAAAGCCAGATAGTGGGCCGGGGAGATGGCTCAGTAGGATAAGTGCTTCCCTGGCAAGCACAAGGACCGAGTTCAAACCTCGGTTCTGCCAAAAAAACACAAACAAAAAAAAAAAAACCATAGTGTTTTTCTCCATTTTTTTGAACTCCACTACCATGAGAACTATTAAATTAATCATGAAAAATCAAATTTAGCAAAACAGCATGACTTAGCCTAAATATTTTCAGTGAAAATGTGCTAGGTTGAGTTTTTGCCCAGATAAGCCTTAACCAGGCTTCTCAGAAGGAAAAATAAGAGAATATGGTTGATTTGGTTTTTCCTTGATCTTCCCTTCCCTTCTCTTTCCTTCCTTTCACTTCCCTTCCATGCCTTTCCCTTCCTTCCTTCCGTTCCTCCTCTTCCCTCTCTTCCTCCTTCCTGTCCCTGTGTTGAGTAGAAGAAGATAAGTGAGTTTTTTAAAAATACATTTGAACTGGGGTGGGTGATGAGGTGTCTCTTTGAACAACTTATCTGCCGAACACGGAACCATGATGCTTTATAATTTCAAAAGGCTAAGAGTCAATCTGCAGAAATAAAATAAATAAAAGATGATTACGATGTTTCATACAGACCAGCATAGGTTTCATATAAACAGATTTTTTTCAGCGTTTGCTTGTGTAGCATGAAAATGCAACTTCCCCTGCCTAGCTTCCTACCCCTCTTTCCACCACTATCACTACAGTGATGTTTGCCATAAGCTAAAATAATAAAGATGCTTTTGTTAATAGCTCACACTATGTTGGTCAGACCCTGTGCCAAACACTTCACCTACATTTTCCATCCAGTCTCCCTGCAATCATGTTATTGCCTACATTTCACAGACTGAAAAGGTGAGGCTTCAGAGAACCAAGCGCTTTTCCCATACAGGCGATAGTATGAACTAGTAAATGAGCCTATTCTTTAAAATTTATGAAAGATCTTTTATGTATTTGGTACAGGGTCTCACTACACAGCTTTGACTTGTAGTGATCCTCCTGTCTCAGCCTCCCTAGTGTTGGGATTACAGGTGTGTGCCACCACGCCCACTTTTGGCAGCCAACATGGAGCACCTGGGGTTCTGGGGCCAGCACAGCATGTGTTACTAGGGATCAAACCCAGGTAGGAGTTGAGCTTGCCAGGCAGGAGTTTAGACTGCTGAGCTATCTCCCCAGCCCAGAGAGCCTACGCTTACAGGTTTGCCACTTACGTATCTGGCCACTGTGCCAGATACTTGGAGAAAGCCCTGCTATTGTTGAAGCTTCAGAGAAATTCAAATTTAAGGCTCTCCTCCTTTGCTTCTCTCTATAAATACCTTTGTGAAGATAAACTCATGCCCAGGGCCTAAATTAAACTAAAGTGGCGAAGGAAATGAGGACAGTTACCTAAAATAAAATCTACTTTCTGCTTTATGGATACTGGATTTTTATGGGGTTCTTTTACTTCTTGAGAAGAACTCTGGATTTATTTTCTGTGGGTGGAAACTTTTATTCTCTGGGTTTAAAAAAAGGTGGAACCAACCAGGAGAAGGAAACACTCTATGTATATAGGGCAGACTTTTTCAGATATCTTGTTGTTTGAAGTGACTTGAAAGTATTTATTTGCCTTTCCATTACAATTTTTTTCCTCAAGTGATGTGAATTCTTTTTGCGGTGGTTGGAGTGGGAACCTGAATCCAAGTCCTTTGAAGTTTCAGGCTCTGGAACTCCAATAAGAAGGAGGAGGAGATTAATAACTTTCAGCAGATCGACACACCACATGTCACCCTGTGCTACAGTTTGATCTGCATTAAACTTATCTCTGGAGGACTGTGTGTATGATTTGACTGCCAATCTTAGCTACCTATTAAAAAATTCTGTTCCCTCCTTCAGAGACAGGTACAGGTTTTAAAGGTTCATTAAGTGTTTTCATAGTTTCTTATCAAACCATGAGGCACTCACCAAGACCATTATATGATTATAATGCCATATATTTTATATTTTTCTTCCTTTGTGACCTGAAAATTACCATACATTACAAACTAGAGACATTGGCTTAGTCTTAACTTCTGTAGCTTTACAAATATTGTAGCAACGTTGATAAACAAAGGGGAAAATGTGTATGCTTTACTTGGGAGTAAACTAGTGAATTGAATTTTCTAATTAAGAATGTGAAGCGGCACATCCCTTTTGTAGTAGGTTTTGTTAATAACACCAGTTCTTCTGATAAATAAATATTTAGGGTGTGAGATGCCAAACCACTGGATTAAAACCAAATTATTTTTGGTGATTCTACATGTAGTTTTAATTATAGTGCAGAATTTAACAGTTTTAAACATGGAAGCAATCTAATAGTCAAATATGGTCATATACAATTATTTTGTATATCTTGACCTTACAGGTGATGAAATAGGTAGTCAACCTCACAGAGCTATTAGTTTGAAACTGATTCTTACCCACAACAATACCTTTTTCAATAAATGGAAGTTTCATAAATATACATCAGCCATCGAGAGTCCTCTGTCAGAAGCAGTGGAAATAGACTTTGGTTAACTTCAACAGAAATGAAATGGACAGAACCCTGTCAGGGACATGTGACATAAAATGGTGATACATCAAGCTTTAGTTGGATTAACCAAGAGACCACTGTGGGTCAAAACTCTAAAATACTCTAATTGCAATCAATTCTCATTTTCAATGGGAGATGACAATGAGAGTGGTATATTGAAAGTGGGGGATTCTGGGAATTAGTGTTGGTTCAGTTCACTGGTTCAATGAAAGGTCTGGATGAATCATTTCATCCAAGGTCCAGTTGTGTGAGTGATTGGTTACAAATCACTTTAGAGAAGCAAATAATTCATGTCTGAGCTAACTTGTTGTATCAATCTCTGAGATATGTGTCTCTGTTGATACTAATTTCAAATTATATTACTCCCTCCTTTGATTAATATACCTAGCATCGATTGTTCACACCAGTTCCCATGAATTTATAGTTATCACAGCTCTGAAGTTCCTTCAGCCAGAAGCCTGTTTTTCTTGGAACCATATTAAAATTTGCTCTAATTAGAAGTCTGGGTATGATGAACATGTACCATCTTTGCATTTGAAGGAAATTGACTTAATTTCCAGACAACATTTCTGTAGGGAAGTTGCAATGATTTGAACAAACTGGGCAAGGATTATTTGACTGGCAACATAAATGCAGTGAGCTAGTCTTCCAGAATCACTGCCATCTTCAAGTCTTCCAGAATCACTGCCATCTACTAATCCTTATTGGGTTCTTACTTTCCTTCAGCTGGTGCCATAACTTTTATGTAAAACAATTAGGCAGGCACAGAACCTAATTACATTTTAATTTGGCAGTTAAATTTTGGCATTTGGATACTTGAGTATTAATGATGATAAGAAAGTCAATTTTGTTTTCTTTTAAATAATGACAGCAACCAAAGTGCTGAAGTTTTCAGTTTTTTTTTTTGTCTGTTTTTTAAGCAGGGAAGAAGGACTTTATTCTATGATACAAGAGTAGCGACAGTTGGTTCTCATCACAGCCTCTCTACAGGAGTGAGGTGCGTGCAGATGCGTCCTTCCCACCTCTACCTCAGTTACAGCAATTGCTTAAATCAGAACCAAAAAACCAGTGGTTTTCTAGGTACAGCATGGTCTATATTTCACACTCAGAAAATGGATATCTTTCTTATAGGAAGTGGTCTGCAGGGGTGACCTTGCTGTTCATGATGACAACCAATGCCCACGGTGCTCAGTTCTTTTTAGTACCAGAGATCGAGCTCCAGACCGTGTGCTTGCCAGACAGGTGCTTATGCCACTGAGCTGTATTCCTGGCCCAGCTGTCAGTTCTTCGTAGTCTCAGATTTTCAGATGTTACCACTTCCCACGGCTTCTGTTTCCATTGGACTAAGTGAGTAGCCCATTTGGGCAGTTTTCCTAAATATAATCTCCTGTATCAAAAATACACTCATGCTTTGCCTTTAGCAACAACAACAACAACAACAACAACAACAATAGGGCCAGTGAGATAACTTGGCTGACTAAAGCACCTACTTAGGAAAGCTTAGGCAAGTGTAGGGACCAGGGTTTGATTCCCCAGCACCACAGGTGGCACCAGCCCTCCCCCAGGGCAGGCTGAGTTGGCCAGAGACTAGAAGTAGTGGGGCACAACTGTAATCCCATTGCTGGGGAGGATGAAAATAGGAGGATTACTATGAGTCCAAGATGCCTAGTGAGACCCTGAAAAAAACCAAATACATTAAAAAAAAAACAATAAGTTTGCATGTTGAAGTGAATGCTTTATCAGCAACTAGAATTTCTAGTAATGGATTAAAATGCCACGTAGACAGATTTCAGCTGATATTCAAGCTCCTCTCCACCTCATTAGTTATCATATAGAGCAAATTTTCCTTAGACTCTTGGCCAAGCATAACTCAGCCCCAAAGAAATGACAAAGAAGGTCTATTTCCCCTAATTTACACCTTTGACTCTCACTGGGCAGCTCAGAGAGGCCTGTCTGGGACTTTGGCTATGGTCATGATTTATAGCTCTATCTAAGCTCTTATCTTTTTTTTTTTTGGTTTTTAATTAGATTTTATTGGTATATTTTAGATATACATAACAATTACAATCATCATAGAGAATTTGTATTTTTTTCAAAGCAGATTAATAGGACATTTTCAATAATCAATGCATTGTACATTGTCATCTTCTTAGTGGTAATCTATAGTACAAGAAGCAGACAGGATTTCCTGTCCAAACACTATTAGTACACCTCTTTCTTCTCATTGAATTGAGTGAAAGTAGCTGTATATTTATCCTATTTTGTATATATAAATACAAAGTGATCTTTCCTTTGTATCCCTTTTATTTTTCTTTCTTTTTTTGTCCTGTCAGAGGTGGCTATTCTATTGGCATCTAAATACTATAGGTGTTTGAATTCAGCTAAACAATACAACACTGTCTAAAAGTCTATAATATTAGTGGGTTATCCTCAGAAGTTATTGACTTGAGCCTTTTGCAGCTCATCATATTAATATGGCTTTATTTTATATACCTCATTTTTATACTTTTCTGCTGGATGGTTAAGACCAAGATAAAGCAAGACCTATATAAAAGAAATGTAACTTTTGCATCTGATAAGGTCAGTCAAGTACTCTCAGGATTTATGCTGTAGCCCTGTATTGCACCTTGAAGAACCTTTGTCAGTGACAGCCATGAGGATAAGTTACAGCCATTGCTTGACCAATTTGCTCTCTATGAAAGCCTGAGAAAATGTTTTTTCTCTCCATGTGACTCTCCCCAGGCACACTCTACATCATCGATTACATTCCTCTGTGGCTCCATAATCTTCTTGATCAGAAAATTTGGAGCACAGGGGCTGGGGAGCTAGCTCAGTGGTCTAAGTGCCTGCCTGGCAAGCACAAGGACCTGGGTTTGATCCCCAGTACCACACACCATACCAAATAAGTAAATAAAAAGATTTAAAAAAAAAAGAAAGAAAATTTGGAGCACAACTGAATTACATGATGTTACAGTACATGTTCTCCTATGTCTTGAGTCTTCACTGAACCTTGAAAGGCTAGGGTCAAAATGTTGGCTGACCTTGCAGCCCTTCCTTTTCTCCAATTTTCATCTGCTAACTTAGGTTGTTAACCCTCCAGAAGAGAAGCTTATTATTAACCTGCAATATATGCAGTTCGGTTTACCCTGTCTGTCTAAATATCAAACATCTTTGGCATATCATGGAACAGGTATTTCCCATCAAATATTGATATGTTGAACTTTAAGTCCTTACAGAATATGAAGGAAAAATAATTATATAAAACTAGAAATAAGCATTAACATATTTTAACAAAGAAATTTAGAAATCTAACCATATACAGAATTGTAACAGGACAGACGTGTGACATTTTTTTTTCTTATTCTTGTGTCTTTTTTTTCCAATTTATTACCCTTTTAAAAAAGCCTTTACTTGAGAGACATTATGGAAATAAATGGTATGTCATGACAAGAATTACATATTTAGAAGACTAGGATGACAATCACTCCAAGTGTGACCCCTCTATTACACATTGCCATCCTCAGAGCAGCCGCCTGGCTCACGGGCACCAGCATATACAGTTAGTGAGGATGAGAGTTTCCCTAGCCAACCGCTAGTCTCAAAAACCTGTTGATGTACCCCAGGATCATTGCCCCACCCATCTCATGCATACAAATGTATGGTTTTGCCCCTGTCATGTTTCCCAGCTTTTCTCCTTGCCCACTCCTCATTGTCCAATCCTCAAGTTCTCGCTTTCCTTTTATTTGTGTTGTAACTTTCTATATATAATTCCTCTTTTAAGTTCTTATATGAGGGAGACAATATGATACTTACAGATGTGGGTCTGGTTTATTTCACTTATGAGTATATCTTCAAGTGGCATCCACTTAAATATGAGGGCTTTGAGTTTATCATTGTTTATAGCTAAGTAATACTAATACTCCATTGTATAAAAATACCACATCTTTTTCAACTATTCCATATGTGACAGGCATCTTGGTTGTTCCCAAGATCTGGCTATCACAAATTGTGCTGCTATAAACATAGGTACGCATATATCACTATGATATGATACTTTCAGTTCCTCCGGGAAAATTCCTAGTAGGGGGATAGTAGGCTTGAATGGGATTTCCAGTCCTAGTTTTTTAAGGAGTCTCCACACTGATTTCTATAATAGCTGCACCAGTCTATACTCCCATCAACAGTGGAGAAGGGTTCCCCTTTGCCTATAGCCTCTCGAACATTTGTTGTTGGTTGATTTCTTTATGGTAGCCATCCTTTCTGGGGTGAGATGATATCTCAATGTTGTTTTAATTTTCATTTCATGGATGGCTAGTGATGAGGAGCATTTTTTCATATATTTATTTGCTTCTTTAATTTCCTCCTCTGAGAAGTATGTGTTCATCT
>NW_004524580.1:8512858-8514301 GCF_000260255.1 Octodon degus
GTGGCTTAAGCCCCTGCCTGGCAAGCACAAGGTCCTGAATTCAATCCCTGATGCCTCCCCTTCCCCCACACAAGAAAACATCTTACTCATGCATCATAATGGGTGGAATGTTCAACACTATCCCCTCAGCTTGCGAACAAAGCAATGAATGCCATTGTTTTTCTTCCTTTAAAGACTACACTATAAATTCTACCTAATACAAAGGCATGAAAAGGATATAATGATTCAGAAAATATAAAATATGATAAAGAGAACTTTAAAATGCTATCAATCAGTAGAACATTGTGTTACTGTGTTGGAGGGCTCATTACTTTTAGTAGACAAAATTTCAAAATGAGCAACATATTCCATTCACCCTGCATGATCTTATGCTGATCTTTAGCTTGTTTCTAACTTAGGGAATACGGCCCAGGTGATGAATATCATATATACAGTTTTGTCAGGTTATGTGTCAATACTGAAGGGATATTTGCAGCTATATTTAAAGCTCCCTGATAAGCTTTAATTAAGCAAAGGGCAATTATCCTATGTGGGACTAATTAATCAGGTAAATTCTTTAAGGAGAGTTTGATGGCAGAAAGAGAAGTCAGAGATTTTTCTTGGTCTGCAATAGCAAGCTGCCAAATGTTCTACACATGCACAGCACACATACTCACAGGGTTCTGGGCCTCGCTGAGATCCTCTAACTTTTCATCCATTTGGCTGCAGCTCTGTGAGCCCTGGGCAGAGGCCAGATGCTCTGTACCCAGAATTCTGAGTATGAAAACTGTGGGATACAAGATGAGGGCTGTATTTTAATTTCCTAAGTAGTAACTTGTTTCACTGAAAAAGAAAATTAAAACACTGTTTTGAGATTGAAATTCCCACACAAATTGATTTATACAAATCCAGTGCAATCCAAATCAAAATTCTACAAGCTTTTGATAAAACAAGCATTAATATGACTTTTACGATTTATAAAAAATAATACAAAAGATTTATAAGAGTCAATGATATCTCAAAGAAGAATAAAGCTTTTATTGCTCATGCTACCAGATATCAAGGCATATTATAAGGCTGCATGTGGGTATTGATGTGATCACTGAGGCAGAGATTAATGAAATATAAGGGAGAGATCAGAAATGGCCCCCATATATATATTCGTATGTTTTTCAAGAATGAGACTGAAATGTGTTATGACAGGAATGGTCTTCTGAATAAATGGTTCTAGGTTAAGCGGATAGTCACATTAATCTTGACACTTAAAGGTAGATCTAAATAATAAATATAAAATAATGAAGCTTCTAGAATAAACTGTACAAAGTCTTAGTATTGAAACATGCCAAAGGATTCTGAGTCTGTTCATTAAGAAAAATCATAAAAGAAAAATATTACTGATTTGTTGAGATTAACAATATGCATAATAGAAAGTAGGGCAGTAGCTCATTTTCATTTTTTAAAAAA
>NW_004524580.1:8514455-8517660 GCF_000260255.1 Octodon degus
GTTATAAAGGGGATGAAGAAAGAATTAGATTTGTTATATATATGTACCAACTGCACACAAGGACTGTAAATACTACGTACTGAAAATATGCACTACTAAAAAAAGAAAAGAATATGTGCCTGCGAAGCACATTCTCATGGGAGTGAAGGACATGCTGTACACTGGAAGAAGATTATTGTCTGGCATACATGCATCAGAGAATTCATGATAGATAGATAGATAGATAGATAGATAGATAGATAGATAGATAGATAGACAGACAGAGAGATAGGCAGATCTCAATTAGACAGATCTCAAATATGTGTGTGTGTGTGTGTGTGTGTGTGTATGTGTATTTAAACAGAGTCAGTGAGATAAAGACTGAGAAAATAAACAAATAAGAAGATGACAGATCTCATGTAAGCAGGCAGAAAACAGCAGCACAGCATAGACAAAGAGTCCCAGTGTTCCGGGGCATGAAGCCATGTTCAGCCTTAGTTAACAGGTAGAGGAAAATTAAAACTGCAATGAGATACCATTATGTAGATAATGAAATTTAAATTAAAAAATAACAATAACAAGGGTTATTTTCTTACAATTTTCTCTTTTGAAAGAACCTGGATATGAGGTGCAGTTCAATCCCTTGACTTGAGATTAAAGTTGGATTGGTAATGTTGGGTCACTATACAGAACGGACATTATAGTTAGTAATTTATTAGTGTAGCAAGAAAAGAATTCTGTGCTTCTTCTCACTACCAAGAGGAACTATGGTGCTCTTAGCACCCTAATAGGGAGAACACACCAAGAGAAAGTGGTCACGAGCAGCCTCTGACCACATTACCTTGCAGTGTAAGTTACCTTCTAGGAAAAGCCATCTAGGGATGTTCGTAGGCTTTATGTCTCAGGAACTAGTCACTGCACTGCCAAATAAAAGTCCTGAGCTCATTACTGTTGTTTATTTTTCTCCTTTGCTTCATGTGTTTACTTCGGGAAAATTGTTTAAAATAATGAGTTGAGAGAATACTTTGGTACCGCAATATCTTATTACTACAGCACTCTTACAAGGGTTGCTACTTATGTGACCTATGCTGAGTGTAAGAATCTTAACTACATTTCCTATTTATTTATTTACTTATTTATTTTGTAGTACCAGGGATCGAACTCAGGACTTTGTGCTTGTCAGGCAGGTGCTTATGCCACTGATCTATCTCCCTGGCCCTACATTTTCAAGGCTCTACCCTGATAGAACTTTGCAATAATATTAGGAAGATTCTTTCCTTCAAATTCTTAAAAATTGAGTAAAATAATTCAACTGATCTTGCATAAAACATTTGCTATGCAGTTAAATATAATTAAATGATAAACTATAAATGATTCGTTGACGTCCCAATTTTCTTCCTGAAGCACTCTTTGAGGTCTTCATGCACAAGTCTAGGGAGCTGGGTCTGCAAATTGGCTCCTGCCTCATGCTCACTTCTGTTCTGCGTGTCCTCTTTGCCCCATTCTCCCTAAGCTCCGATGTAATTGCTTCTTTTTATCAGAGACCTTATTACTAATAGGAAACCTAAGCAGTCTATAATATCCTTTAATCCTTTTTTAAACTGAAAAGTTCTTCCTCTTAGACATAGTTAAGTGAATCACTCCCGAACATTTAACTTTGGCTGGCACAGTCAGAGTCTCTTGTCTAGGGACATAAAATTGTCATTCAGAGACAGGTAGGCAATCTGTGTGTGCCAAAGAATCAAACACTGTGAACTCAGGAACTGTGAGCCTTCCGTGCGTGAAGATACAAGGTAATTGGAGAGCTGTGTGTACATGACACAGCAGGTGTGTGTGTGTGTGTGTGTGTGTGTGTGTGTGTTTTGGCGGATGGTGATACAAACATTCATTCTTATAGTGATTTATTCAAGCTATATAAAGCATATATACATTGTTGTAAAAATGGGCTTGCTCATGGGTGAGTTACAATACACATTGTTACTTAAAGTAATATAGAAATTCCTTACTATATATGTCACATCAGAATGAAAAGAATATATATAGAGATATGTATATCCACATATGTGACTAAAAGAGTTATGTATATATACATACGTATGTAAATATGCACATATATATAGGACTAAAGTGGCCTCTAACAAATAATAGACAAATAAATATTAGCTTTTATTATTAGTATAGAAAATTGGGTGAGATGAAGGAAGTGATTCACCATTTTTTACAACTAAAACAGTAGATGAAGAAAAGATGAAGAAACAAGATTTGACATGTTCATCAGAATCCATCAGAAAGTTGCAAGCTCCTAAGAGAGTGCAGGAATGTGCTCAGAGCGAAAATAAAACTACACACTATGAGCCCTTAAGTGGATAATTAGGTAACTATGACGAATGGAGTTTTCTTCCTTTCAATTTTCTGAAATAGGCTTTTAAGAAAATCACCCTTTTAAACCAGGTGTTGTGGTGCATGCCTGTAATCCCAGCACTTGGGAGGTTGAAGGAGGAGGACTGTCATGAGGTTGAGGCCAGCCTGGGCTACATTGAGAGTTCAAGGCCAGTCTGGACTGCATGGCAAGACACTGTTTCAAAAAAAAAAAAACCGTCACTCTTTTTCCTTCAGTCCCTTTAAGTATTCACCTCAAAAGAGTTGCACTTCTTTTTTTAGATTTTTTTCTTTTCTTTTCTTTATTTTTTTATAATTTTATTGAAAAACAAGTAGCAAAAAGACAGTTTCAAAACCAATTGGTCGGACAGTTTCTGGCAGAACCAGGGGTTGAACTCAGGCCCCTGCACTTCCCAGGGAAGTGCTTATTCCAGTGAGCCATCTCCCTGGCCCCACACAGTTTCAACAATTAATACATTGCATATTGTTGTCTGCTTAGTGGTATTCATAGTACAAGATTCAGACATGATATCCTGTCCAAACACTATTAGTACAAATCTTTCTAGTCACAGAAATAAGAAGAAAGTAGCTGTATATCTGTCCTACTTTGAATATATAGATACAAAATAGTCCTTCATTTGTATCCCCTTTTTTGTTTAGTTTTGTCATATATGGGTATTTCATTGTCATTTAAATATTATAGGTGCTTGAATTCAGCAAAATATTCCAATATAGTCCAGTAGTCCATAACAGTAGTAGGTTTTCCATAGGACTGGCAATGTCAGAAGTTGTTGACTTAAGCCTTTTACAGCTCAGCATATTAATATGGCTTTACATTTCATACTTT
>NW_004524580.1:8517760-8523621 GCF_000260255.1 Octodon degus
ATTATACAAAGAAGGCATTATTTTAAAAGGACAGTAGAATTATCAGTCATTCAAAACAGAAAACAGAAGGCATAAAAATTTACAAATAGTATGAAAATGGAAATAAATAGGATTAAAATAGATTAACGTAGTTTAAAGAATATGTAGTTTGGCTTTGTTCTATTTTCTTGTTTGTGAAGATTAGGGAGTGAAATAAGGAAAGTAACAGAGAATATAAACTTTCTGTGTAATAACCAAAAAATTAAAAAATTAGATATTATATAGCCAATACAAATAAAACAGGATTTAGAATAGTGCTTTTCACATACCTACAATACTTTTTAAAATATGGTAGTAATTTCTGAAAAATGAATTATATTAACACCAGTAGTACAAATAGACAAATCAATTAAGAATACAACCATAATCACAAAAAATTAAAATTCTATTAAAGTTATTAGAAAAATTTTACATTCATTAAATATTTTTCCTTTATTGCAAATAGTTTTCATGCCATATAAGATGCCACAGAGTAGAAAAATAGAAAGTGCTTTATGTTATTTTTTATTTTTGTTTTTTGGTACGTATTTGGTATGGGGTCTTACTATGCAGCTCAGACTCATAGTGGTCCTCCAAGCACTGGGATACAGGTGTGTGTCACCATGCTTGGGCTCAGTGGTTGGTTTGGCAGGCCTGAGGGTGGGGTCAGTGCAGCATGTGGTGCTGGGGATCAAGCCCAGTCCCTGTGCTTGCCTAGCAAGTACTTAGTCCACTGAGCCATCTCACTAGCCCTGCTTGCCATTATTTTTAAAGTTAATGTATTTCTGAAATAAAACTATGGAAACATTTCTTTCATTATGAAAAACTCCATATTCTATAGAATTAGAAAGCTTGTGCAATGGATTAAAGCTCTCAGTAAGAGAATGACTCTTTACACCACACGTACTTATTTAGAAATATTCACAATAATTCAAAGGTAGGTTGTTATGGTATCATCAGTGAATTATAAGGAAAAACAATCATTTTAACAAATCACCAAGAGGTTACAATAACATTAAATGCCTAGAAAACAATGCATCAGTAATAAAAGAAAGTAAATGTGATATCCTAGAAAACCAGGAAAATAAGATTTCCATGTTGTGCTGGGTGACGTTCATACCAAGATTTGGACTATATTAAGCATAGAAATCCAACCACTTTAATAAGATGTAAATGCCATAAAAATATAAATGATATCATTTTTATGTTCATGAATGGAGCTTCAACAGAACATTGGTGCACTGGAGAACAGGGAATATGGACTAAAAGTAAGTCTAGATAATGGTTGTGCTTATTTTTGAGGTCCGGAACATAAAAATAATTGGACTGTATGATAACAGTTCAATTTCTTTAGTATCAGTTTTGGAATTACCAGAACTTAAGATAGTATGTTCTTAGCCAACATTTTGGCCCTAGCCATTCAAGGTTAGTGAGGACTCAGGACATAAGAGAACCTGTACTGTAACATCCTGTAATTCAGTGGTGTCCCAAATTTTCTGATCAATGAGATTATGGGGTCACAGAGGAAAGTGATTGATGATGTAGACTGTGCCTAAGGAGAGTCACATGGAGACTCTGTCACATGGAAAATATTCTCTCAGGCTTTCACAGAGAGCAAATTGGTCAAGCAATGGCCGTGACTCATTCATAAGGGCTGACACTGACAAACGATCTACAAACTGAGGTGCGGGGTTTCAGGCTAAATCCTGAGGGGATTTGACTGACCTTGTCAGATACAAAAGTTACATTTCTTGTTATATAGGTCTTGCTTTATCTTGGTCTTAACCATCCAGCAGAAAAATATAAACACGAAGTATAAAAAGTAAAGCCATATTAACTGAGTAAAGCCATATTATCAGCTGATAACTGAGCTGTAAAAGGCTCAAGTCAAGAACTTCTGACATTGCCAGTCCTACAGATAACTCACTACTATTATGGACTACTGGACTATATTGGAATATTTTGCTGAATTCACGCACTTATAGTATTTAAATGGCAGTGGAATACCCATCTTTGACAAAACTAAACAAAAGAGGGGATAGAAATGAAGGATGATTTTTTATCTGATTATACAAAATAGTTAGGATACTTGATATACAGCTACATTTTCTAAATTCAGTGAGAAGAAAGATTTGTACTAATAATGTTTGGACAGGATATCATGTCCGCATCTTATACTATGATTAACCACTATGAAGACAACAATATGAAATGTATTAATTATTGAAATTGTCCTACTAACCTGTTTTGAAACTGTTTCATTGCTATTTGTTTCTCAATAAAATTTAAAAAATAAAAAGGAAACTAAAAATAGAAAAAAAGATAGTATGTTCTTTTACTGGTTTCACTAGTTATACTATTAATTCATTCTTTCTTCTGTTTACCAGCGGCAGCCAAGCATTCCATGAGCAACTAAATTTCTGTTTATAAATGTGCATTCTAGTTTTGACAATGCAGATAATTGAAATACACGACAGAAAGTTTTAGGGCTACAATGAATTTTGTCTTGGAGAAAGGCATAAAGCAAGAGAATAGTTTCCTTAATTCTTTCTTATAGTAATAGTTTTATGATGATGAACTGAGTTAAAGCATGCCAAGTATTTAGCATAGCACTTAGGACAAAACAAACAAATGTTTGAGTTATGTTTTCTGCCTCTTCTATATCTAGAGCATAATGAGGGATGACTCCCTCTTGTTGAATGAATGGATGTGCTTCTGTGTATCATATATCAAAACTTTACATGACTTCTGTGTTTTATATGGCTTATACAGGCATTTCTCCTTAAATGGTGTAAGTAGAAAGTAATATAACTTCATTAAATTTCACTTTTTAATAAACTGTATGTGTCCCTTCTATGAAGTTATGTTCATTTTTTTATTCATTCCTTCAACAAAAATTTTTGAGCTCTAAAATTCTTATTAAAAACTACTAATATGACAGCCCTATGAAAAGAGAAAGGAATCTAATTAATCACATATTAGAAAATGTACCAATGTACATTATAATAATGTACCAATTATTTTAATCTGTAACAAATTGAATTATATAAAATTATTAATATGTTAATGGATTGTTCAAATGGAAGTTTCATATGGGTCACAATAACAGCAGATAATGAAAAATATTCCATATAACAGAAGTGTGTCAGTTTCGAAGGGGGAAAAATTTCAGCCATGGTAGTACAGTAAGATCAGAAAGCACCTAGCTTGCACTTGAAGAAAATGTACAGGAGATGCAAATGGTCAAAGCCACGAGTCTCCACATGGGGCTGCACAGTCAGAGATGAGCATACAAAGTAATGACCAGAAAAGAGACATTGTAAAATCATTTCATTTCATTGGCCTCCTTATAATTTTGAGATAGCATCTCATTAAGTGGCCCAGGCAGGACTCAAACTTGCAATCCTTCTTTCTCAGCTTCCCTCAGTGCTAAGATTACAAGGCTGCATGGCTAGGGCACTTGGCTATCATTTACTTAATTTATAATTTGCAACTCTGAAGTTGTTGAAGGAAATAAAAAGAAGAAAATAGCTCAAGGCAGAATGTTTCTAACTAATGGGGTAAACACTCATAATGAGTTACATTTTACAGACCTACTAGTAATTTCAGACATGTAAATGTATATTTTGAGTTTCCTTAAGGTAATTTTTACTTAATATTGATTCCAAAAGGCCAAGTAACTAAGTTGGCATTTTGAGCTCTGTATTGTATAGGGCTGAAATATCTTCTGTTAAGAAAGCAAAAATTAAAATTCACTTCCTGGATTACTTATACAGTCCATTTAGTGAAATGGAATAATGTCCATTCTAAGGAGTTAGCTCTGTCCAAAAATAATTCATTTACATAATATGAGGACACCAGAGCTGCAGGATACTCAACACTTAAAATATTACATGAGATTAAAAACACTGAATTTAAAAATAAGGATTTTTTCATCATACTTTAAAATGCAAGCAATTTGAGCTCTAACTAAAAGCAACTAAGTTAGTATTTTCTCACTGAAAGCCTGGGTTTATGCTTTTTTAATGAAAAGAATTGTGTGTGTGTGTGTGTGTGTGTGTGTGTGTGTGTGTGTGTGTGTTTTATGGTAACTCTACATAGCTAAGGAAAATTTTTCACTACATTTAATATTAATTTGTATGCATGCAATATAGATCTTATCTCTGCATCTATACTTGTCAAAAAACTAAGCAAGAAGTTACTTGGTATTAAATAAAATATCAGTATGCTTTGCTTAAAGTGCTAATTCAAAAGTTACCCTACTGTACTAATACAAACATTCTCTCAAATCAGTTATAAATGCAAATGAATTTATTTGCTGTTGATTAATTTAGAACGAACTAATGAGACATCATGCATTTTGATGCTGTTGGAATCACCTCTGAACTGTTCACATCCTAGAAAAGTAGGTGGTTAGATTAGATTTCTTTCATCAGCCTTAAATCTCCATTAAGGAAACTAATGAATCTGGTTGTAGAAAAATGCCAGGAACTGACATAAACATGATTATAGTAGAATTTATTTTCCAGTGCCAGTGGGGAAATCCATTTACATTACTGTTATATGTACTGTACTAGAAAAGATGAGGAGAACTTTTTTCATAAAGCTTCAACGCCTTTTAATTTTACTTACACAGAAAAATATAAATCTTTGTTATTTGTGAGCCTGGTATTGTTACTTGAACACTTTTGAGTATTTAAGGAGCTGGTTTTATACTTACTTTAAATGTACTATGGCTTATAGAATTGTTGCCTGTAGTTCTGATTTTGGCTTAGTTTCTTATCTTTTCTAAAGTCATTGTGTTCTTTGAAATGCAACATGATACCATTTTCTGTGCTGGGTAAAACTTGTGATCTTGCCTCATAATGGTAGAATTTCTGATAGACAAACCAGGGGACCTGGATATCAAGCCAGATGCAGCTCTGTTCCTCTGGTTGTCTGTCTCGTGTCCCCACAGTGTAGCTAGTATTGGCAGTGCTAACCTTCTTTCTGCAACGCTGGCCTGACAACACTGCTCTGTTGCCATTTATTTATGGCTCACAGAGAAAATGAGACCATTTTAAGATCTTTTAAAAGAACGTAAGCATCGCTGAAGCAGTCAACAAAGAAGATTCATTATTTTCTTTTTACTAAGATAACCTTTCAATGAGTTCTTCACCTTCATGAAGAATCCCTAGAGGAAAACAGGCAGAAAAACAAAACAAAACAAAACATTTTTTCTAGGTCCATTTAAACCACTTCTTATCATGTTTCTAAACAAACAACAATAAACCCAATGAAAGGGAAATCGTTTCTTTTTAGCTGAGATGAAAGCTTGCTTCTCTGTGTTCAATAGTCAAGAAGATGAGGGAGTGGTTCTATTTACGTGGAGTGTTGTGAGCAGTTAAATTTCATGGATAAACCTGTAACATTTTTCTTTTATATTTCATGTAAAATTGAAAAGCTTATGTCTTCACTATTGTACCTGTGGACATATAGGCCATTTTATAGGAAGAATATTCAAAACCTATTAAACAGATCTCACTGTTCATGAACTGCTGTCTTCAGACTTGATGTCACTGGGTTTATCCATTCATTAGGAACTGGACACAGAGGTACACTTGTTTTTGTGTTTCCTGGGGTTTCAAGGTAATAGCAAATATTTGGGCTTATCGTTATTTGTTCCATATTCTATGTGATACATGTTAAAATTCAGGTTCTGAAAATCCCTTAAACTTTCTATTGAGGAAATTCAATTGGTACTCATACTATTATTTTTGTTGCATTTTATCACTGTAAGACAAATGTAACTTCCAGAGAATTTAACCTATTTTTTAGAATTAAAGAATTTTCTTTATATTAAA
>NW_004524580.1:8533751-8543473 GCF_000260255.1 Octodon degus
CGATACGGCAGAGCAGACTGGGACAGGCCCTTCCCGGGAGCATGCATGCGACCCATGATGGCGGCGGTCTGGAAGCAAAAGCTACATTTCATACTTTGTTTTTATACTTTTCTGCTGGATAGTTAAGACCAAGATTAAGCATGACCTATATAACAAGAAATACGACTTTTGTTCAAAGAATGCCCTGGTCACATAGAACTTGAGGACCAAGGACTAGTTTACCAAAGTATTGTGCTTTATATTGCCAAGTCACTTAATGCTAAACCATTAATTTATGAGTTTTTCACAGAAAAATGAGGGAAGATTGGTTCAAAAATTATTTGAACCAAGATGTAGAAATTTTCTCTCTGTATAAGCCAAACTGAGCACATAAAGTAACAGTCCTATTCAGGGGTTGAATGAATAGTCTAGAAAGGTATTTTCTTTTTCATTATAAAGTCTTGTATTCCTGATTCTAGATTATTTACTTAAAAAATCTTCTAATGAAATGCAAGTAAAGATACCAGAGTAGTGTTATATAATACTAATGTGTTCTTTATTGCATCAGAGTCTGCTTAATGCATTATACGTATTATTTCTTCTAAGTCTGCAACCATCCTGTGAGGCAGCCTGCAGCTAGTATTGATTTTGGCATCCTTGCCACTGCTCCTGTCACCCCCTGCCACTGTAAAGTCGCTTTTATGTTTTAGGCTAAGCCACTCTCAAATTCACACTTTGGCCCAAGCCATTTTCCCTCTTCTAAGATTCTTCCAACCTATAAATGCGTTCAAAGGAAATATTTGTTCCTAAGTAGCTAGAGAGGAAAGAAACTTGAAGGCTGTGTCACAGGGTTCTCTCTTGTTCTGAAAAGGGTGCTGTGAGATGAGAGGTTCATGACTACCAGAGTCACCTGACACAAAATGTGAAGTCAGCCAGTGCTCACAGAAAAGTTTAGGAAACTAGAGCTTTACCTGAGAGCAAAGCATTTTGAACACTTTTCTTTACATGAGGCAATTTTATTTTATTTATTTTTTGTGTATTTGGTTCTTGCAGGACCTCTCTACGCAGGTCCGACTCCTGGTGGTCCTCCTGTTTTCAGGCTCTCTAACACTGGGCTTATAGCTGTGCACCACTACACGTGGACTCTGTCTAGCTCAGTCCACCCTGACGGTGGGGCTGGTGTGGCAGATGGTGCCAGGGACCCAGTCACAGTCCCTGGGCTTGCCTGAGTATGCACTTAGTACACTGAGCTATACCTCGCTGGGCCCTCCATGAGCCAATTTTGTTTTGTTTGAGTAAAATTTTTATGAGGGCTACAAATAAGTGCTCTAAATGATCTGTCAATACACTATCATGCACATCAAACACAGGAGAAAAGTGAAATTCAGAACTGGTATGCCATTGCCTAAGAAAGCAGGACTAAGATTTGGATTTTGTGATTCTGAGTTGAAGAGCCAGGATGTTTAATTGATGAGAAACATGGCCTTTTTAATGATGACTAAAGGAAATTAAGCCTTCAAGAAATGAAATGTAAAGCACAAGTATTATGGTACCTAATAATTTTAAATTGTCCTAGCAATTATGATTCTCAGGTGATTAATGTTGTCAATGTATTCATTCTTCTCAACAACATAGGAGATCAATTAGAACAAATTAATGGTTCATAGCATTCATTTTTGTACTTTTGACATTCAGTCAACTTTTCCTGTTTAGGTCTTCTTGTGGTATGGCATATTGGAAGGATTTTGACTTCGTAAATACAGCATCTAGAAATTCAAATCTTGATTCTGGCCCTTTATTTTTATTTTTTTATTTTTTGTATTTACTACAGGGTCTAGAGTCTCACTATGTAGTTTGGACACATGGTGATTCTCCTGTTTTCAGCTTCCCAAGTGCTGGGATTACAGGCATGCACCACCACACTCAATCTCAATCGACATCTCAGCATGCCCTGGGCCTGCATGGCAGGCCTGGGATTGAATCCCTGGCAGCTGCATCTGCCTAAACAGGCACTTTAATCTGCTGAGCTATTTGGCTGGCCCTCTGGCCCTTTGGACACCATATAAATTAGGAAAAATTTGTATTTGCTTTCACACCCCATACTTTTTGTTGAAATAAATGAGTGGATTACAACAGACAGATTTGCTGCAATAAATATAAATAATACAAGCAAAGCCCTTGACATAAATTAGTGTGTGGTGTTCATTCCCATTTGTTCTTCCTTCCCGGGTCTTCTGCCATGGTCACTAAAGCATCACATCAGTGTAGTATGGAATAGTGGCGGAATGAGCACCTTTTCAGTACTGTAACTCATTTTCTTTGAAATCTGAGAAAACCAGAAATACAAAGAACAACCACCCCAAACTGCTGACTACAGTTCAAAAATGAGATTGAGAATTAAATAATATTTATCTTTGTGCATCAGAGAAGCTAATGAAACTCTCCTGAGTACTACAGGGAAATATTGCTTCAAAATGTCAGCTAAGATATTTTGAGTGGTGTAAGTTTTTGCTTAATGCATTTTTTCTGTAAAATGCGAAACCAAGTTTTTCATGAATGTTAGAATTGGAGATTATAAAGGCATATTACTTGGCCACATTTTTATGTATGCACACAGAAAGAGATAATAAACAATGTATATAAATTATGTATCCAAATATCTTTTTACTTATACAGATACTGAAATTTTAACTGCAAACACTTGAATAATTGCTTTAGTCCTCCACTCTTCATGTAATTGATCAACTTTAAATTTCACTCTTTTAAATTAGTTTTTCTTGCTGTCTCAATAGACAAACGCACTGGGGCATAATATTAAATATGTTAAAATGATGCATTATCCTCACCAAATTAAATTAAGACCTTCTCAAGGAAACAAAAGGTATATGTAGAATGATAATAAGTTAATAGTTTATTATTAAAATATCCTATTTGTATTATAGACAATATTTGTTTAAAAACTAAAGAAAAATCCAGCACAACAAAGGAATACTTTAAATGAAAATGTGAGCAGGTGGGGAGAAATGCCTTATTTGAGGCAGAGTAATGGGAATGTTTCCCTTTAGGCATTTGTGGCTTACATGTTTTGCATTATTAATGCACTATTTGCAGAAGACTAGCTTAGATAAAAAAAAAAAAAAAACCAAATTAGAAGACTCTAAAGGAGATGTGTATCCGGTAGGGACTATCCATCATCTTGTGCACCATGATAAGCTCTAACAAGGGGCTATATTAGTATGCACACGTGTGTTTTATTGTTTTTTCCAGTTTTTGTTCTTGGAATGAGGTATTCCCACGAAACTCATTAAATCTCCTCTATCTGCAGCTGACACCCCACCCAGGCATGAATAATCTAAGTGGTAAACAGACTGTTGATATAAATATGCAAGTGTTTTTGATGAAACATAACAACTAAGGAACCTAAAGGTTTTCATAGGTACAAGCAAAACCATGATGCTACTTTTATTATGTGTAGTTGCAGGAAACTAAATTTTACTTTTGAGTACTTATTGAAATGCATGTGAAATCTCAAATTTTTGAACTGTTATGGAGATGTCACATTATTAATAATACGAATATTTAAGGAATAGAAATGGAAAACTTCAAGTGAATTGTTGTATATTGCATTTCTTTGCTCAACTTTGAAGCTGTCTTACGTACAGGGTAACACTAAGGAAGAATTATTAAATATGTTCTTTGGGAGATTTTTTCCCAGTATTTTGAAAAGAATACTTTGAGATTGACGTAGACTCATAAAATGGGTCAGCCATTTTGAACAAGCAATTGTTTAATGTATCTCAAGGAAACAAAAAAAAGTATAATGATTCATTAATTCTCAGCAGACTAGCACACATTAATGTTTGATAAAACATGTAGGGAAGGAGAATTCATGTTTACTGGTGATAGTGTAAAATTTAAAAAAAAATTCCTTAAGCTGAGAGCTTGGCAATAACTATTGACTTTAAAAATAGGCATAGACTCCGGCCTACTATCATCACCATTCCTACATGTTGCCAAGGACAACTACAACTATAGTTGTTATGACTATGTATATAAGATGCTAGTGGTAACATTGTATCAGTGAAAAATTGGTCTCTGTGTGGTTATTGATACAATAAATAAGAACCATAATTTACATTATGCTTTGAATCTGTTTTTAAAAACCAAATTCTCAAATTTAAAAGTCAATGCTTTATAAAATATTTAAAAATGTAAAAGACATCTATTTTTCTAACTGAGAAGGAATCACAAAAGTACCAAAGTCATACAAATCTTGATGAAATATACCTTATTAAAATCACATGTTTTATTTTAAAGACAGACACTACAAACTAAAAAGATATCCTAAATTCAAGAAAGATGCAAAAAATGTATGTGATGTGTTTATCCACAATATATAAAAGAATTACTATAAATTCATAAGAAAACAAAACCAACTCATAGAACACTGATAAAAGTCATGTCAAAAACACTATATCTTATTTTTAACCATAGAGAATAACTTGCATAATTTTTAAAATTAAGTTTATTGGCATAATTTATATGTACATAAAGTTTACATTCGTAATAGAGGATTTGTGCCTGTTCATGATATATTTTGACTCCTCTTTTGGAGGCTTTGTTCCATTGAGGGAAAGTATTTGGCCCCTTAGTCAAAGGTAAGGTAGCTGCATGTGTTTGCAGTTGTTTCTGTGTCTTCTAATCTGCTCCATTGATCCTCATGTCTGTTTTTATGCCAGTACCATGGTGTTTTATCATAATAGCCTTTTAGTGTAATTATAAATCAGGAATTGTGATGCCCCTTGCTTTGTCTTTGTTCCAGAGAATTGTAGTTGCTACTTTAGGCCTCTTCTGTTTTTAACTGAATTTTAGGAATGTTTTCTGTAGTTGTGTGGGATATGTAATGGTATTTTGATTGGGATTGCATTAAATCTGCCTAACAATTTGAGAGCGTGCACGTATTAACTGTATTGGTTCTTTCTGTCCATGAATAATGGATATCTTCCCATTTTCTGCTGTCCTCTTCAATCTCTTTTTTCAGAAAACTATAATTTTCAGTGTATGGATCTTTTACATCTTTTGATAGATTGATTCCCAACTATTTTACTTACTGAATGTTGTTGTGAAAGATGTTTTCATATTTTCTCTCTCAGTGGGTTTGTCATTTGTGTAGAGAAAGGCTATTGTATTTTGAGTGTTGACTTTGTATCTAGCTATGCTATTGAATTTGCTTACTGAATCTAGCAGTTTTCTAGTGGAATTTTTGGGATCTTCTATGGAGAGTATCATGTCAACTGAAATAGTGTTATTTACTTCTTCATTTTCTATTTTTACTCCTTTTATTTCTTTTACCTGTCTAGTTGTTCTGGCTAATATTTCCAGGACTATATTGAATAGGAATAGTCACAATGAACATCCTGATTTTAGAGTGAAAGCTTTCTGATTTTGATCATTTAGTATGATGTTGGCTATTAGTTTGTCATATATGGCTTTTATCAGGTTTAGATGAAGACCATCTATTTCAATTGCATGTAGGGTTTTTTTTTTTTTGAGAGTCATAGGAGTCTTTATAGGAGGTTATGAAACTATATGATATAGTTTCAACCTATATGATAGGTAGAGAAGTCAGCCCAGTGGTAACATATATTTTTTTCTCCCCCCCCTTTTTTTTTTCAGAATCAGGGTTCAAACTCAGGGTCTTGCACTTGCCAGGCAAGTGCTTATTCTACTGAGCTATCACCCTGGCTCTGATTCTTCTTCTTCTTTTTCCCCATAATTTTATTGAGAAACAAATAGCAATGAGACAGTTTCAAATAGTTTTATTGGTAGGACAGTTTCAATAATTAACACATTGCATACATTCTTCCTAGTGGTTATTTGCTGTACAAGATGCAGATATGATATCCTATTTACAAACACTATTAGAATGCATGTAGAGTTTTTATCATGAATAGGTAGTTGACTTTTTTAAAAGGTCTTATGTATCTAGTGAGGTAATCATGTGATTTTGCCTTGGGCTCTATTAATATGGTGTAATAAGTTTATTGATTTGCATATATTGAACCATCTCTGCATTCCTGGTTTTAATTCTATTTGGTCTTTGTGTATAATCTTAATGATTTACTGCATTTGCTTTCCCACTATCTTGCTGATGATTTTTACTTTTGTATTCATTAAGAAGATTGGCTTGTAGTTTTCCTTTTGGGTGGGTCCTTCTCTGGTTTAAGTATCGCTATAATGTTTGCTTCCAGTAATGATTTTGAAAGTATTGCTTTGTTTTCAATTTCATTATAGAGTTTTAGCATCAGTGGCATTAGATCTTCTGTGAATTTCTTGTAGAATTAATCAGTGAATCCATCAAAACATGTGCTTTTCTTTGTTGGTAAGTTTCTAAACTTAATTTTCAATTTAATTTCCTGATTTCAGGCTCTATAGAATTTTTGTATCTTCTTGATTCAGTTTTGGCTAGGTAAACGTTTCAACATCTGGCCATTTCTTGTTTCTTCCATTTTACTGGTGTACTGGATTTTAAAGTAGGTATAGATGATTTTTCTGGATCTCTGCAAGATCCATTGTGATTTCACCTCATTTATTTCTAAGTGCTTGAATTTGAGTCTTTTCTTTCCTCTGTTTGGTGAGGTTTCCTAGAAGCTTAATGTTTTTTTTTTTTAAATCAACTCTTCAGTACATTAATCTTTGTATTTTTTTTTTAGTCTCAATTGCTTTATTTTCTGCCCTGATCTGTATAATTTCCTTTCTCATCAAGCTTTGGATTTCATTTGTTCTTCCTTTTCTAAAAGTTTGAGTCTCAATATTAAGTTGTTTATTCAAACTCATTCTGTTTTCCTAATATGAGAAAACAGTGCTATAAATTTCCTTCATGGGACTACCTTTGTTGTATTCTATAAGTTCCAGTATGCTGTATCAGCATTATCATCTGATTGTAGATACTCTTTAATTTCTTCTTTAATTTCCTTTGTGACCCATTGGTTGTTCAATAAAGTGTTGTTTAATTTTTGTATGTTTATGTATTTTTGTGGGTTTTTTGGCTAGTGATTTCCAACTTTATTGAACTATGGTGAGATAACATGTATAGATAATTTCAATTCATCTGCATTTACTTAAGTATGTTCAATGAGTTTAAACATGATCTATTTTGGAGAACATCCCATGTGCAGCGGAAAACATGTATTCTGACGTTGTGAGGCAGAACTAATCCACTAAGTCCATTTATGCACAGGTTTATTTTAATACTGATATTTTTGTTGAATTTTTGTGTAGTTGATCTATCTAGTTGTTGAGAGTGAAGAATTAACATCCTCTATTACAACTGTGATAGTACTTATTTGATTTTTCCTGTTCCTTAATATTTGTTTTATATAGTTAGATGTACTAGTGATTGATACCAATTACAAACAACTTTGTGGCTATTATCTCTTCTTATTCAACTCTTCCCTTGAGAAGCATATAGTGACCTTCTTTGTCTCTTTTGATCAGTCTTAGCTTTAAGTTCATACTGTCTGCAAATAGAACAACTACCCCAGCTTTTTACTGGGATCCTGTCACATGAAGTATTATTTTCCATCCTTCTATTGTCAGACTATGGATTTCTTTTGGAGTTAAATACGTTTCAATAATGCAGAATATTGTTGCGTTTTTTTTTTTTTTTTTTTTTTGCGTCTTCTTTTTTTATCCATTCTGCCAGTGTATTTCTTTTGATTGATGAGTTGAGAACTGTTACATTGATGTTATAACTGATACATACTGGCTTATCTTTTTCATGTTATTTTCCTCTTATTGATTCCCTCTTTCCCCTTTGTTTAATAACTGGTAAGTGTGGTGGATTCTTTCTCTTTCTATTCATGTGCTTCTGGTCTTTGTGTTCTCTAACATATCTTTCAGAATATTCTGAAGAGTGGTTTCAATGTTTATAATTTTTTCAATTTTTTATCGTGGAATTATCTTATTATTCCATGTATTTTGAAAGTCAGTATTGTTGGGTACTTCTGTCTGGGTTGAAGGTTGGTGTCATTTAGGGCTTGAAATAACTCATTCTAAGTTCTCCTTTACTTGAGGGTTTGTGTTGAGAAGTTTTCTGTAATTCTGATGGGTTTTCTTTTATAGGTGATTTGTTTCTTTTCTTTAGCTTCTTTTAATATTCTGTTCTTGTGCTGAATTTCTAGAATCTTGATTTTTTTTTTTTTTTTTTTTTTTTTTAACCGGGGATTGAACTCAGGCCCTTGCCAGGCAAGTGCTTATTCCACTGAGCCATCTCCCCGGCCCCTAGAATCTTGATTTTTACATGCCCTGATGTAGATGGATTTTGTGATAGTTCCTTGGAATTCTCTATGCTTCATGTCAAATTCCTTATCCATGTTTGGGAAGCTTTCTGCCATTATTTGTCTGAAGAGGGTTTTGTTTTTGTTTTTGTTCTCACAATTGTTTTGTTGGGTTTTTCTCCCCTTTTTTGCCTTTAGCACTGTCTCCAGCTTTCTCACTCACTCCAGCCAATCTTATGATGTTCTTCTTCATTTCATTTTGTAGACTCTGGGTCGTTTCTTCATGGTCTTGCTGTTTTTAAGGTGTCTTTCTTTTCATGGTCTTTAGGCACAATCCTGTCTTCCAGATTTGATATTCTAGCCTCACTTTCATTCAATCTGTAGCTTTAATTTGAGCAACTATTTTAATCTCCTTGGTTTTGGTTTGGATCTGTTTCGTGTATTCCATTTCTTTCCTATGTTGGGCCTTCATGGTTTCCATTGTTTTCTTGAATTCTATTTTAAAAAATTCATATCTTATTTAATGTCTTTCATTTTGATTGACACTTCTTTTTGCACCTTAGAGATTATTTACTCGATAACATCTTCAATTTTTTTCTGCTTTTATTGCTGTCATTTCAGAAAGTTCCAGTAGATGTCTTATATTTCATTATGCTCTGTACTTGCTCTGGTTGGGTTAGAGGAGTACGGCTACATTTTGCTTCTGTGTCTTGTCATTATCAATTTTCTATTTTATCTTGTTTTCTGTGTTGATGCTTATCAGCTTATGGCATATAGCTTTGTCACTAATAGCAAAGCTTCCCTTGGATATGTCTGTTCCTCAGGCATATCTTCTAGAGTTAGGTGGCTCTTGGTCTTTGTGTATAACCCAAGATCCTACCTTCTCAATATGCCAAGGTTAAGAAGTTGCTGTCTGTTGTGCTCATCTCACTCACTAGCTACTCGCTTGCATTCTTGCTGCTGCTTTGGATATTTGCACGTTGCTGCTCTTTACCTGTAAGGGTGAACTGGCACCCACCTGCAGGTACCCACCAGATTTACATAATATTACAATACTATTTTGTATTCAAGAATATAGTAAAATGGAAGCAATGTGATAATGGGAAGTGGAAGAGTAGAACTGTTGTTTTCCTTAACGTAATTAGTGTAGATATAATATAACAATTAGTTTAGATAGCATATTGACAATATTTAACAAATTTGAAGATGTTTATATACTTTATTGTAGTAATTGTACCTCTAGGCTGGCCTTTATTTTAGTGAAAGTTTAGCACATGAATTACAAAGTACAGGTACAAAATGTTCATGAGCACTTAAAAAAATGAAACTTATTCATTTTTTGGGTTCTATCACCTCCTTTGTCACTTTTTCTAAATCCAAACTTATGTTGTATTTTTTGTGTATTTGTTTATTATGTCACTTTCTTGATCACTTTGAAATAGTGAGTACAGTTTAATATATATA
>NW_004524580.1:8543573-8544180 GCF_000260255.1 Octodon degus
AGAGAGAGAGAGAGAGAGAGAGAATCTTTTCTAAAGTCTTTTTATTGTATGGATTCTGTTCCTTCAGTTTTCATTATAGTTCATTCACCCCAAAAGTCTTACTCATTTTTGTGTGAAACTATTTTTCCTGAACCTCTACAGAAAGATTTACTTCTGATGGCTTTTCTAATTTCACAGAATTTACTCTTCTGTTGCTTCCTGAGAGTCCAGTCCACATTCTCTTCACAACATTGCCCTGAAGGACCTCCTTTCTTCCTCCCTGTTAGCTAAGTCATCTGAATTTCAATTTGACTCTTAGCACTTGGTCCCTGGAGCCCTGTCCTAGAATTGGGCCTCAGTAGGTTCATATCAGCTATTGATGAGGATTCCAGTGTCCTGACTATTCAGGCTTTCCTACTGTAACCCCCTGTATTTACTGGCATTGACTACAACTATACCTAACTTCAGTTCTGGTGGTCATTGTTTTTATTTTTTTTATTTTTTATTTTTTCAAAGTTTTATTGATAAACAGAAATGAGACAGTTTCAAATAAAATCAGAAGTACAGTTTCAACAAATAATACACTGCATATATTCTTCTTAGTGGTTAATTGCTGTACAAGATGCGG
>NW_004524580.1:8551488-8572901 GCF_000260255.1 Octodon degus
CCTGGGCTGGGACTGGTCCTGCGGCACAGGGTAGCAGGAAGCTCTCCACACACTCACTGGACCTGGGCTAGGACTGGGTCTCTGGTCATTGTTTTTATGCTTTCCAGAATATACCTATTTCCTCTTACTCAGCACCCCTCCTGCCCTAAAAGAAAACACATGTATACATGCAGAGGTCTTATGGCTGCTGCTTTTATGAATTCCATTAGTTTGTGTTTCAGAATTTTTCAATGTATTTTGTCACTTAATTTTTATGTACTCTTACCCATAGATTTAGTTTGCTAATTAGGCACTTTTTCTGATTTTATGTAAGGATTTGGGAAGATTGAAAATCTGGGCCATCATGATAGCTACCACCTTCTCAGAGATGTCTTAAATAATTTTTAAAAAGCATTAATGATATAAATGTTCAGCGAAGAAGAAATTGGATAAATAAGTTGTAATATGCAATGAACTGCTGCAATCTTTAAAATGAATTAACTAAAGTACATCTAAATCAATATGGATAAATCATCTTAAAATGCTAGTCTTCTAATCTCAACATGACTGAGTAAATCATCCTTGTTTCTTGTAAGAATAATTTAAAAGCAAAAGGAGAAATGTTAAATAATATGCAAATTCATTAGCTGCATAACAAGTGGAAAACTCAGTGGTTTAAAAGAGAAATTGGTTGTTATGGTGGCTACATCTGCAAAGTTGCTGAGCTCCCGTGTGCAAATTTGCTTCAGGCTATGGTGACTAACAGCTCTGCTGCTCACTGCGGGGCTTTGTCACTGAGGGTAATTCTGCTTCCTCTGTCTTTTTTTCTTGCGCTGGAAATCTATCGAGAGTACGGCAATGACAAAGTCTACAGAATGAACATGAAAGCAAAGACTTAATAGCTGCGCTTGGAAGTGCTGTCGCCTTTTTGTCATATATAGTTGGCTAAATCACGTCACATTACCAGTCCCCAGGTCAGCAATGCCAGTCACAAGAGCACAAATGTGGAGGAAAGCTGATAAATGAGGCCAAAAGTGGAATATACCAAACCTTGCAAAACACCATTGTTTTGAGTATCTATGATAGACTCACATAGAATCTGTTTAAAAGGAAGAACAAACTGGGATGAGGAGAAGGACAGGAAGTGGGAGGAAGAGATAGATGTATGTCTGTATGCAAGTTGGCTTGGATAATTGTACTGCTTACCTGTGCTGGTCTACAGAGGGGAAGAGTTGATGCTTAATTATTTTTTCTTGTCCTTTTAAATTCTTTTTAACTTTTTCCCCCCAGTTTTGCATGCTTATATCTGGTAATCTGAACAACTAATTTGAAGACAACATTACAGAATACAGCAAGCACTGTTGAATTCCTATTGTTTTGTTTGGGGAAGTTCTGTATTTTTTCTAAAGATTTTCTTTTAAGCTGTTTTGTATTCTTTTTAGATAATAAAAATAAAAAAGTTTAAAATGAGAAAAAATTCATATAGTCAACCCAGAGCAATTGAGCTGAAATGGGAGAAGAAACAATGTGGAAGAATTACAATTAAACCTGTGGCACTGGATCTCAGAATTTATTTTATTTTGTTTTTTGTATTTTAGGGAAAGGTTTACAGGGTGTTCAGGGTCTCACTACTAGATCGGACTCATTTACAGCCTGTTTATAGCCTCCCAAGAGCTGGGATTGCAGGTGTGTCTTGGATCTCAGATTTTAAATGTATACATTTCTTAGAGGTAAGATTTGTAACCAGTTTCCAAATGTCAGGTTGTCATTTACCCCTATAAGAGGAAATGGTTACTTCTGAGATCTTGTTTAAAGAGAAGTTAAGGATAGGTTCAAAATGGGCCAGAGAATGAACCCATGCCTGTAAGAACCCGTCTCCCAAACACAGCAGGAAGAGGCAATGCATAGACATGAAAATGAGAGATTACAGCTCTAAAGAGGGCACAGGGTGTTAGCATATGAAGATGTGTACCAGGAAAATCACAGAGTAGCTGAAAACTCACCTAAAATTTCAGCATACAGTGAAAAGTAAGAGAGCAGTGGCTTCTGTGCACCGTGTGTAAAAATTATCAACTAAAACTACAAAAATATCAAACCAAACCAAAACAAAACAAAAAACAAACAAAATGGGAGCCGGGGAGATGGCTCAGTAGAATCAGCACTTTCCTGGCAAGCACAAGGGTCTAAGTTCAATTCCCAGTTCCATGAAAAAAAAAAAAAGGAAAAAAAAGAAAAAAAAAAAAGAACATATTGAGATAGCTCAGCAGCATAAGTGCCTTCCTGGCAAGTGCAACACAAGGTCCCAAATCTCCAGTACCAGTAAATATATAAATAGGAAAAACAGTAAAACCATCATAGAAATGAAGACAAAATTGGAAGTGACAGAAATCAAAACAAGAATCATGGAAAAAAAATATGTAAAACAAACACATTAACCAGAAGCTATAAGTTCAAATATGTTAAAAGAAAGAAATATTATTTTATTATTCTGTCAATCTTTTCTCTTGACGGATATTATTGACTATAGATTATCTTCTGAAAATTGCTTTAAATATATGACATATGTTCTAATATTTAGATTTTTATTTATTGTGAGTTTCAGATATTTAGAATTTTTATTTGTAAGTTTTCTTTGTACCTAGAGTCTAAGGAAAGATTTTTCATCTTACTATCTGGATTTTAGAAGCTTTTGGATTTTTCTAATATTAATTACTCATTTTATTACATTGTGATCAGAAAATAATGAGCCTAACACTTCTTTTGAAGATATTTATTGAAGTTCTTTTATGTTATAATTTGCAGTCAATTTTTATGGCTGTTTCATTGTTATTGGAAAAATATATATTCTCTATGATAATCACATAGAATTTGATACACACACATGTATACATGTAAGAAAGATGTTTTATTCTATTAAATTTGGTAAAATATGTGTGGCTCTATTTTTATGTTTATGTTGCAAAAATAAATAACCTCCAATAAAACCAATGAGGTAACCTGGGTAAGGACAAAAACCTAGCATCTCGGTAGTCAAAACTGGATGGTATTAGTACAAGAAAACTGGAATATAGTATCCCAGAAGTAGATCTTAATACATTAAGGAATTTAGTTATTTCTGTAGATTCATCTCCAATTAGTAAAGAAAATACATACATCATTTAATAAAACTTGAGGTAACTAAAAAGCTGTAGGGTCCGTTCTCATTGTAAATCATGGCAAATGCCAAATAGATAAAGATGAAGCATAAAAATAAACAAAAATTAAAACTTAGGAGAAAATTTGTCTTACAAGCCATAACATAAGAGATTGACAATGTGTGGAAAACAATAATTAAAGTGAGCAAGTTATTTGTAGCTCATACTATTGGCAAAAGTCTTTCTGCTCTAATACATAAACTTTTTCTATGTGTTGATGTGTCAGATCCAGTATCCTGAAAGAAATCTGGGTAAAGTTGATAGGAAAGAAAATGCAAATGGATCTAACACACATAAAAATGATCCCCTTGGTTATAATGAAATAAATTCAAGGAAAATATGAGAGACTTTTTTCTTCCATGCAATATGAAAAAGTACTAAATTTCAACAGTATAATTCAAGCATAGCTAGATCAAGTACTCTCACACATTCCTGTGGAAAGAATAGTTTGCTACATTCTCCAGTAGAACAATTTAACAATCTCAGTTACAATTTCATATTTGTAAACCTTTTAAATGGCAATCTTATTTCTAACAATTCATCCAACAAATCATGATGTAGTGAACCTTTAATAGTTCAATGATCTTGCTTCGCTGAAGTTTTTTATGACTGTATGCAATTCTATTCCCTTGAGTATGGGTTGGACTTGATGACTTCTAATGAATAAAGTATAATAAAATTTGACAAATTTACTTCCTAGATATTTACCAGAAAATGATGATCTTCCCCTTGGACACCCTGGCTATCTGTCTATCATCTCTCTTCATCTCTCAACTTCTCTTACTCTCCTTCCTTCTCTACTCCATGTCATCTTACCCTCCCTATAGCAAAACCTTTCCTCTGAAAAATTATCCTAAGCTGTCCTATAGAATGACCTGTCTGTCACAAAACTAAGGAAGAGGTCTGGACAAAAGGACCTGTGTCTCTCCATCCATTAGACTCTGCCACCATCCACACAAGTGGTCTTGAAAGCCGATTTTTCCCCAGTCAACCTTTAAGATGAGAACGCATACATGACCAACCACTCATTATAGCCTGGTAGAGATATTGATGTAGGAGAATCTGGCTATATCCTATTTTTATTTTTGTTCATAGAATTTGAACAGATTGAAATAGATTACCAATATGACACCTGTGCAAAATTATATATACATGTGTAATATATTGTTGCATTATTTTTAATAATTAAAAATACTAGACTAGTAGGTTAAATATTATTCATAAATAAAACATACTGCATCAAGGAAGGATAAAATTCTTATGAAATGATAAGAAAAAGAAAACATTAAATTTTTAAAGTAATGCACAGAACAGGATGCATAGTATGCTACCATTTGTTTATGTACTTAAAGTATTTTTGGAAGAATACTCTAAAAACTAGTATCCATGGGTACCTATTTTGGCTTTCAGAATTGGGTGGGAACTGGGTGATTAAAGTACTGTAGTGGGAGTAACATTTTTAATTCTATATAATTTTATGCTTTTTGACTTCAGAATCATGTGAGGGGACTTGCTATTCCACATATTATTTAATTGCTTATATGTTTAAATAAGTAAAACATATAACACAAGGCATGCCATTTTAAAAAGTAAACTGTAACATAATGATAAACGCTAAAGGCGAATTTTATTCTGTTTGTTACATACGTGCCTAGTAGCAGGCAATCAATATGTAGCTTATTAATACTTTCCAATGAATAATAATTCATTGAAATTATAAATTTAAAATTTAAATGTATGGTTCTTATTGGTAAGAGACAAAGGTGGATAGAAAGGGGGAAGGGAGGTGAAGGTCAATTCAGTTTTACTTTTTACATTTTTATTTCAAATTAGGGCAGATAGAGTGACAAAGTACAAAGAAGAACAGATATATAAAATGTCTTGGTGGTTTCAGTGATAGCAATTATTTTAGGAAAGACATTTAAATTATCTTATGTTTTAATAGTATTAAAGCAATTTTAAAATCTCTATAAATTAAATGGCTATTAGACATACATACATTTCGTACAGAGAAAATTCATATATCTTGCTTCACTATTAAGAATTTTGAAAATAAATATGTTAACTTGATTAGAACCTATTTAATACTTATCACATTACCAAGGGGATTATGCATTTTCTGTTTATAATAAAAAAAATCAACCAGAAATATAGGTAAAACTCACTTTTAAAAAATTAAACATGCTAATCTTGCTGTATGAGAAAAGCTATTTTTACTGCAAATTTAGGAATAGTATGAGAACTCTGTTCCCCTTAGTAATTCAGTGGTCCAGCACCCTTCTATGGGTTCTTCAATACAATGCTCCCAACATTTTTTGTTACCTGGAGTCCTGTATCCTGTGTCCCTTTATAAGTGCACACTTTGCATCAGTTTGGTTTACAAGACAAGAAAGTGAGTCCTGTTCATCATACAAGCATTGTCCCCTAGTGGTCCTTCCCCCAAAATGACTTATATACTTTTAACTGTATTTGATTGGCTGAACTCAGAGAGCCATACCTAATTTATTGTGAAATGTAATACTGCTTTGTCCTCAGAAATAAAACAAAGTGAGATTCCATGAACAAACAGCATTATCTGTTCTACAGAAAATGACAGGTACTCAGCTCAAAATTATTAATAGGATGTAAGAATGCACACTCAATATTGCCAGATCTTTCAATGTTAAAGGAGTGTTGAGGTTTGGTTTTCTTTTTTAATGTGATGTCACCTGATTTTAAATGTTGACAACAAGATCATTCTTTTTAATAAACTTATATTACTCCCACAGATTGTGTTTGTAAATTGTAAGGCCAACAGTTTGTAACCCTTGACTACTTTTAAAATTTCTTAAGAATCAGCATTCAGGTGGTCAAAGTTTAAGACCTCCTGTTTCATGGATTGCAGGTAAACGTTGTTCTAACTCTAATGTGCTCACTGGCATTTGTCAGAAGAGTTGGTGAGTGGTGCCATAGAAGCCAAGCAGTGGGGAGGGTTTTGTATACAGCAGTGGTCAATAAATTTAGATCTGGTAAACTAACATGAAAACCCCAAAGCTGTTGGATTCCACACATCACAAGCTCTGGTTAGCCATCACTTTGTAGTAAAGCTATGTTGTCTTCCCTCCTAAACTTGCAAAGCTAAAGGAAAGAGGCTCAAGGCAAACGGAAGAGCCTATAGTACTATATTTTCCCAGAAGCCTTGGTAGAGTTTGAGTTTATTATGAGAATCTGAGTAGATTCACATAACAAGTAGAAAGAGAGTGAAAAGATGGACAGGGATTCTAAAAAATTATGTGAACTTTCAAGTTTTGCCTTTGTTTCTTGAATGTTAGAGATGGCTAAATACCTCATAATCACTGTGCTGACTTCATTTCGCTGTTCAGGTAAGCACATGGCTCCCTTGCCTTTCAGTTCAACCACGTGCTTATGTTTTAGCTAATAAAGAAAGTAGGGTTCACAACTTCCAGAAAAGACCCCTCAAAAGAGCCATTTGCATCCCTCTCTCCTTGCTGCATACAAGGAGCCTGTAAATACTGAAACTTTCGCAGTTCATGAGGTAACAAGAGGTACGTTTTTAAATTTAGAATCCCTTAGAGCACACAGAGAAGAGTGAGGAGCCAAGGTTGGAAACGTTTGGACCCCTCAAATGGGAAAGAGAAACAAACATGTTCTTCCTTATGCAGCTAGCCTGTTTGTTTGTTACATTTTTCTCTTTTTAGTGCTACTCAAACTTGAGCTCCTCGCTTTACTTCCCTGAGCTAGGGAATATTCTTAAATTGAGCGAGGCAAATTTATTTGTAATCCAAATGTCGCCTTTGCACTTTAGCATTCTGCAAGATTCAGTAGCAAAATTAAAAAATATACAGTTGGATAATTGTGCCTTGTAAGAGTTTGCTTCAAAGCACCTTACATAAAATGTGAAAATTCAGCCATATGATTAAATGTTTTTGAATGGAAAAATGTGATATTATTCACTATACTTAAAATGTAATGTATTCTAAGAAATTTGAGATTTAAAAATATTCTAAATCTGACTATTCATTAATATCACACTTAAAACCAAAAATTAAATTACTGATAATGATATTGAACTTTTTTCATTTTTTTATTGGTACAGTGACACACGATTACATTCCTCTTGAGTTGGTACACACCATGTACATAACATTTCTTAACATTTTTTTCCTCTTTCTCTTTCCTCCCTCTTCCTTTTTTCTCCCATCAACCCATATCTCCTTCTGAATGAATCACCAAACACATTAGAGTAGGAAAATCCCTAAGCTGTCTCAAACAAGCAAATGAAATTATTACCTTTGTTTAATTATTTCTATAATGTGTTTGACCATAATGATATTTTCTTCAGAAGTGAAGTTTGGAAACAGTTTTAGATCGTGTCCTCTTCCAAAACCTTTCTTTATATCCTGCTGCGTCTCCATTTATAACAGTAAACAAAGCCCCAAGGTAGCAAATAAGTTAAAATCAGTTTGCTGTTTCACTGCACATTCCACAGGAAAACTGGTGGCAAACCGCAGTTGGAGGTTCTCAGAGGAACATGATCATGATCCCAGAGCTTTGTTTAGACATCACACACTTCAGTTTGCCTTTTGGGTTGTGCTTCTGGGTGGCGGAGCTCAATTGTGCTTCAGCAGTGTGATTAGCATGTTACATGAGCCTGTCAGGCTCCCTGTGCTTCATGTCTATGGAGAGAGATTTATCAGACCAGAATTTTAATTTTCTAGACCTTCCCTTGGTCATAAACCTTACAGTCTTACACAATGTATCTCTATATCTAGATATCTATCCATATTATATATAAATATATAATATATTAATATAAGTAACAATGGAAGCATGAGACTAACCAAATTTTAAAAAGAATAATACACTATAACAGTAACCTATTGGAAACACCTTTCTCTGGGTGTAGAATATTTTTTGTTGCACTTTTAACTGTTTTGTCTACCAAGAGAACAGACATTTTCTACAGGGAGCAGGAGATGCCATATGGTAATTTAATGCTCTATTACTATAACAAAAGCTCTATTTTTCCCAATTATAATATATCTAAAGACCTATTCTTTTGAGATTTCAGTTCTTAAGCCCAGGAAAAGATATATATTTTTTAATTTCTAAAAGCTATTTCATTATTTCAACTACTAGAACAGATTTGTAATACAAAAGTGAAGAATGGAGAGAAAACCTGGTCCATATCAAGTATCCTAAGTCCATGAAAATTCCAATAGTTCAATGTATTTTGAGGTGTGCTCTCAAAAATTATTATGAATAGTCCTTCCCTGGAATCATGACTGTCAAAATGTTGAAAATGACCCTGTTACAAATACATGTATTTATAAAACATGGGACAGATGGCATGGTTTCATTTTATTCAGTTGTTTTACAAATGGGTGAATCAAACATCTGGTATGATTTTTATCTTAATTTAATTTGCACTTATAACTCTAATTACATGTAATGGAGAATTAAGAAGAGTTAACAAAATACTTTTATAGAAATGTAACAATAGCACTGTGAGATTATTGAGTCAAAGCCTACGAAATCAGTAAGTGCTAATTAAAACATTTGCTCAGAAACAGAACTTATTTGTCAGTTTCCCATTTGAAAGCATGTGAGCGATCACGCATAGGTGCATTTAGCAGTGATTAGCACTGATTCATCTCAATATCCTACAACCTTAGATGTATGAGTTAGGGGAAAAGAACATGGGCATGAGATGGGACAGGTGACTGCCAATTTTGGATTTCAGTCAAATTGAATTCTACTTGGTTCTTAATGACTTGACAGGAAGGTGGGAATATCTGCATTTATACTGGGAATGTGTGCATTTTAAATGGTCACAAATGTAATTGTGTATAACCCAGACTGGGAACTATTCAGCTATACATCTCAAATCTCTATTTTTAGTTTGAATTCAAATGTTTACTTGCCCACAGCAGTATTTCATGAAGCCCTTGAACTTAGGAACCTCTACCATTCTTCATAGCTGGTTTACCATGCACAAGATTTGTCTGTTTTTTTTTTTTCTGAATAGCTGCTAATATTCATTTGTGTTATAGTCCAGGACATTCTATTTTGAAATCCAGTTTAGCATTTCATGTCAGTCTAGTGACCTAGTTCTCAAGGGAGGACAAAACTATTAATTTTCATACTTTTCAGTGATTTTTTAATCTCTAATAGAAACACCCAATTGAAAATAGCCACTGTGGTCTCCCCAGGGAGTGTAACTGTGTCCTGTAACATAATGTCCATTTTCAGAGATGAATATAACCATTAATAATCCTGGAGTTTTACATTGCTCTACTGGCTTCTGCACGTCATTACTTATATAAGAATAAATTCTAAAGATTTCTAAAGAAACAGTGAGATCATTCTTATTACTATTACTACACCCCTGCTGATGTAAAATACATTGCTTTCAATAAGCGAATTTTATAGATAACAAATATTTATGTATCCAATATATTTATTTATTTATTTTTATTTTAACATTGTGTGTGTGTGTGTGTGTGTGTGTGTGTGTGTGTGTGTGGCCAGCTCAGCCCACCAGGGGGCGCGGCTGGCTGGCATGTGGTGCTGGAGGATTGAACCGCGGTCCCTGTGCTTTGCCAAGCTTGTTCCAAGTAGGTGCTTTAGACCACTGAGCCATCTCTCCAGCTCCTATGTATCCAATATAAACATTAAATTATATTCTTTTTTAATTTTTATTTTAGGGAAGGGTCTACAGGGTGTTCAGGGTCTCACTACTAGATCAGACTCACAGTGATCTGCCTGTTTATAGCCTCCCAAGAGCTGGGACTACAGGCGCGTGCCACCACCACGCCCAGTCTCCATTGCCCTTTCAGCACACCCTGGGGGTGGGACCGGCATGGCAAGCCCCTGCACCTGCTTGCAGGCGCTTTAATTTTGGCCGGCCCTTTATAATCTTAACTAAATAAGAATCAATGAAACATAGAAATGTGGCATAAATCTTGCTAAAAAAGTTATTTATTTGCTTTCTTAAATAGTAAATATCAATTGTTAAGCCCTTAACAGTTTAGAGTCATTTTCATGAGCACTGACTTGTATGCTCAATAACATAAATTTCTGCTTTTTCCTTTTCTGTTATTTAGTAAATATATAACAAATTAATATGGTGATGTATGCTGAAATCTTAAAATAAATTTTGTGGAATGAATGCTTGCATTCTCACATGCTGTTTTCATTCTTCTCCTTTAAATGTGATGCAATCAGAAAATTAAGATAACCATGCCTCTTAGAAATAAACATAGATTGAATATAGAATTAAAAACCCAGCTAGTAGATCAGAAATTCAAGTCTTGGAACCCAGCTATTTGAGTGGTTTTCTACTTGCCAGCAGGTTCTCAAATTTGTTGTAGATGAATTTACCAAAGATTGAGCACTTAATAAGTTAGATATAATTGCCTTTGAGATTACATGAAGGAAATAAATGTTTTGTACAATAAATGTATGTTAACAAATATTTGAGTTTCCTTGAATCGCTACTGTATTTAGTCATTGATAGATAGAAGTCACATAGAAGTAGAAAAAACCCACAGTCTTTCTACATATGGCTTAGATCAATTCTAAATATTAGCATTCTAAATGAACAACACTTTAGTTGAAAACTGCACTATTAATGAACATTACATTGAATGCTCTCCAGGTTAGTTTGAAAATACAACCACAGAAAGTATATGTTATGTATATTGTTATCATTATTGTGACCATTACACTTAACTGCCAACCTGATTAGATTAAGAACCCCATAGGAACAATAGCCACCAATGGATTAATTGACAGATGTTTGTAGCCTAATATGTGTTCTTGGGAAGTAGGCCCAGTTGGAAGTGGGTCATGAGGGGCATGCCTTCTGAGGGCGTAGTCTCACTGGCACTGTGCCTTTCCTCTGCTTTCCTTCTCCCTATTGTTCATGCCTTAGAGACAGGTGACCATGAAGGAAACCTCTGAAACCATGGCTTGGAATGACTCCTATGCTTTTATATATACTTAGAATGATAATTCCTGCCTCACTGATGTATGTATTGTTTTATTTGTTTTTTTCTCTCTTTAAAATAAATGAAAAGAAGAAGGGAAGTGGGTCCATTGGACAAGAAGAGATTTGAGGCTTGAATTGAAGCCTACAGAGAGTGAAGAGAGAAACTTCAATGAAGAACGTAGCCAGTGATACTTCTCCCTGAGACAGGACTGACTGTGTAAGAGGAGCAGTTCAAACCTGAAGACACGAGGTAATTGTTGGTGACCCCAGAGGCTTCCATGGAGAGATACAGTAGTATAGGGGAGCAGTGGATGTAAAGGACTACTCTAGATGAAAGTGAATGCTGAGGGCTCAGTTGTCCTGCATGAGAAAGCAATTGTCCAGGAGTCATGTTGTAGAGGGGCTGGCAGAGCTCAGAACTGAGAGAGGCTGTTGACTCCATCTAGTGGCTCCAACCTGGGATCAAGCTCATGGAAGATGCATTGAGGAATGCAGGCAAAATGAGTCTGGTCATAGTCTGAAGGTGCAGCCTTGCTGAGATTACTCACTCCCCTGGAAAAAAGCTACTACTGGATTGTTGGGATAAAGCACATGGACCAGGACTCTGACTCCACATGCTGTCTATCAGTGATATCAGAAATATATCTGGAAATGAACATTTCTCTCTCTCATTTGTTATCAGTTCTTATGGTGGTTGTTTTGTTTTCTGTTTATGCTATTTTTTCTCTTATTGTTTGCTCTTTTTTTATATGAGTGTGGATATCCTTTCTAGCCTATTTGCAGTGTGGTTGTTCTGTCCTTTTAATCTCTGCTTTCTTTCCCTCCAGTCTTTTGCATCAATTTTCCAAACTTAGTGTGATCCCTCTTTGTCCTTCAGTCTTACTTATAATTTCTTCCTCTCTTCCACTTCTCTGTGTTCTCCCTAACCCATTTAAAATTTGAATACCTGAGGGGAAAATGATATATTAATTATATTCAGTATAATTACTATTTTATGTATTATATAATTACAGTTATATGCAATTAAAATTGACATATACTGCATATAATTTTCAGTTTGTTTTAGATTTTGTTTACTATCAACGCTATTAGCTGATATGAGCTGAGCTAGTGTCCTCTGCACTTGTTCTGGGTGGGCATTGGGTTTCCTCCATATGTTTCTGCATTTGATTCTTTACTGCAGATGTTATTAATTCAGGGATTTCTTTTTTATTTCCAATCTGAGTTCCTCTATACCTTTCTGCAGCTGTTTCTTTATTTCAGAAGCCATTGATTCATTGATTTCAGCTATGTGATTCCCAATTTGTTCTGTGTTAGTGTTTTCTGCACTTGTTATGGGTGGGCTTGGGTTCTGAGATTGCATTTTGCTCCTTCTCGTTGTCATTTTGTGTAGCACTGTCTTCTGACCTTTGTTGTAGATCTTTGGTGCAGTTATAATCTTAGCACCTACTGAAGATCAGGTGCAGATCTACAAATTTTGGATTTATCCAGTTGTGCCTGGCTTGGGTCTGGCTGCTGTGCTCAGCTCCTTCTTGCTGCTGCCCTTGGGGGTGAACCTGTTGTGTCGCTCTGGCAAGATGTTCTGCTCCTGGACTAGCTGGATGGTTCTGTCCCCTGTACTCTCTGCAGGGATTGCAGCTACAGGGTTTCACCACAGGCCTGTATGTTAGGCCTGAGCTGAGTCTGAAGAGGACATGGTGGAGTAATGGGGAGAGTCAGCTCTCCCACACACTCACTGGGCCTGGGCTAGGACTGGATCTGGGGGTTCCCAGAACAAAGCAGAAATTCCTATTTGGCAGGTGGGGTGGGGGAGGTGCTTGCAAGTGGTGGAGGGCATCCCAAGGGGGTGGAAGAGGGTCTCACCCAGGCTGCGCCTGGGCTGAGACCTGAGGTCCCACTGGCGAAGGGTAGCCAGAAGCTCTCCCACACACTCACCGGGCCTGGGCTAGATTAAAGGCAAAAAATTGATAGTTAGCTCGGTTTGTCATTTTCTAGGCTATGTTTGATGTTATTGTCATTGCTGATGTTACCATTATAGTCAAGAGTGGCATAATTGCTCTGAACAACTTTTCTTCCTGGTATTCCAAGACTGAGATTGATTAAGGGTCACAGAAAATACTGTGGCACAGTACCAGTGAAGCAGGAGCTGGGCCAAAGTGGTAGCAGCTTCTCATCTACAACAAATTGAAGAGGTAGGACTTTGCAATGGAATCACACTCCCATAATCCAGCTATATGTAGAAGATATCTTGGAGAAGTTGTCATTTCCTAATAGTTCTAAATACTAGCAATGAAGCTTCTCACCATAGGCAATTTACAAGCATCTGGAATTAAACCAAAAAAATGGAAAGAAAATGAGAAAACACTTAAACAAGATGCAACCCAGACATCCAGGTCATTAAAGGCAAACTCAGGAGTAAATGAGGTGGGGCAATCCAAAAGCCACCAATCTGGCCTCTTTGAAGTAGTAACAACAAAGCAATTAAATGAGGCTCTGGAAACAATCAAATCAGAAATAGTTTCTCAGATAACTTCAGAGATGGTATCTACGATGAAAACCATGCTTACCGGCTCTTTTGCAGATACAGACAAAAAAAATGTGGAGGAGCTTAAGAGAATCATAAAAGCCATGAATGTTTAGAATAGGAAAGAATTGAAATCCATAAGGGAGATTCAAGGTGATATCAAGGGGAATAAATATTCCATTGAAAGTATTCACAGCAGATTAAGACAATGTGAGGACAGCATTGCAGATATAGAAGACAAGCTTGTTGCTAGTGATCATGACAATAGCAAAGTACCATGAAAAATCAATATAGCAGCAGCTAAATGAGACAAAGAAGAATATTTTGAGATTCATTGGTGTCTATAAAAAATCAGGAGATAGCACAATATCTGCAATATATCCTGTTCATAGATATCATGGCAGAAAACATACCCACTAGAGAAAAAGAATTTGGCATGCACTTAGGAGGTACGTATAGAATTCCAACTAGCCATGATCAAAATGTATCTATGGTCAAGCTTATCGTAGTCAAGATTCCAGAAATTCAACCCAAGAATATAATCTTAAGAGCTGTTAGGGAAAATAAGCAAATGACCTATATAGAAAGCTCATCAGAATCAGAGCTGACTTCTCAGCACGAAAAGCTTAGAGTGAAGCATTTCAAGTTCTAAGTGAAAACAATCTTCCATACAGACTGATGTACCTCATAAAACTATGTTTCAAAATTGGTGAAGTAATGAGATACCTCTGTGGCAAAGAACATCTGAGGAAATTTCTGACCACCAAACCAAAACTCAAAAATGTTTTGAAAGACATTATAGAGATAACAAGGCATATGACTCTATGAACCCAAATAGAAGGAATCCAAGCAATGCAAACTATTAAACAGAGGAAGGAAGGAAAAAAAAGAAGGAAAGCAAACAACAGGAAAATAACATTTTAAGAATAAGTGACTATACAGCAGTCAAAACTATTAAAGTTAATGGTCTCAATTCACCAGTCCAAAAAAAAAAAAAAAAAAAAAAAAAAAAACAGACTGACAGAACTGATCACAGAAATACATTTAATTCAAAAATAAATTAGTAGAATGAAAGGCAAAAGATGGAAATCAATACTCCATGTAGTAGGAACCCCCCAAAAAAGCAGGGGTAGGTAGTATACTTGCAGAAAAATTGAATTTGAAGTCAAGACTGATTAAAAGAGATAAAGAAAGTCACTAGATCTTTGTAAAGTAAATTATCTATGAGGAACAGATAATAATAAATATGTGTACAACAAACACCAGTGCACTCTACTATATAACAAATATTAATGGGCATGAAAAATCAGATAAGTACTAATATAACTGTATTGGGAATCTCCATACCCCACTGTCACAAAAGATAGATAAACTAGACAAAATATCAACAATAAAATATTATAACTGAACAAAATATTTGTTTTTTGTTTTGTTTTTTTGTTTTGGCAGAACCTGGGATTGAACTCAGGCCTTTGTGCTTGCCAGGCAAGTGTTTATTCTACTGAACTATCTCCTTGGCCCCTTTTGCTTTTTTGTTTTTTGTTTTGTTTTCTGTTTTGGCAGAATGAACAAAATATTTGAACACATGGACTTAGTAGATGTCTACAGAATGTTCCACCGAACAACATCAGAATACATATTCTTTTCAGCTGCATGTGGGCAGTTGTCCAAAACAGACTACATATGAGTCATAGAGCATGTTTAAGTAAATGCAAAGTAAATGAAATTATCTCAGGTTTATTATCAGGCCATAGTGCGATGAAATTAGAAAGCAGTGGCAAAAGAAACCACAAGAACTTCATAAAAATATAGAAACTAAGTAGTACTTTCCTAAAAACCCAATAGGATACAGACAAAATTAAAGAAGAAATTAGACAGTTTTTACAAATACGTGATAATGACAACAACATACCAGAACTTATGGGACACAATGAAAGCAGTTCTAAGAGGGAAATTATCACAGTGAATATCCATATCAGGAAAGCAGAGCAACTGAAATAAACAATGCAATGTGAACTTCACACTTCCAGAAAAAGGAAAGTGGACTAAGCTAAAAGCTCATACAAGGGAGGAAATTATAAAGATCAGAGCAGAAATTAATGCATTGCAGATTAAAAACAATACAAAGAATCAGTAAACTGAAGAATAAATAAAATTGACAAATCCTTACCAAACCTTATTGAAAAAACAAAGAAAAGACTCAAATCCACACAATTGGGAATAAAAAGGGTGAAATTACAACAGGCCCTTAAGATGTAATTAAAAATTTACCAACAAAAATGCACAGGCCCTGACATATTCACTGCTGAATTCTACAAGAAATTTAGAGACAACCTAACACCATTACTTCTCAACTCTTTAATGAAATTGAGAGAGAAGCAATACTTCCAAATTCATTCTTGGAGGCAAGCATTATCCTGACACCAAAACTAGAGAAGGACTGAACTAAGAAAGAGAATCACAGGCCCATTTTCTCAATGAAAATAAATGCAGAAGTCCTCAATAAGATACTGGCAAAGAGAATGCAGCAAATTGGCAAGGAGATTACATACCACAACCAAGTAGGATTTGTCCCAGTTATGCAGGGACGGTTCAATATATATAAATTAATAAATGTGATACACCATATTAACAGAATCAGGGACAAAAGTCATATGATCATCTCAAAAGATACAAGAAAAAGATTTTGACAAAGTTCAGTGCTCATTCATGATAAAAGCTCTACAAAAATTGTAATTGATGATCTTTATCTCAACCTAATAAAAGTCATCAATGACAAACCAGTAGCCAGCATCATAATAAATGAACAAAGTATAAAGCCTTCACTATAAAATCAGGAACAAGGCAAGGATGTCCATTGTCTCCAGAGCAATTAGACAAGAGAAAGAAAAGGAATAAAGATGACAAAGGAAGATGTCATTTATTTGTAGATGACATGATATACTACAAAGAAGATCTCAAAAACTCTACTGAAAGACTTCTAGATTTAATAAGAAAGTTTAGTAGATTAGCTGGATGCAAAATCAGTACTCAAAAATCAATAGCCTTCCTTTACATGAATAACAAACTTACTGACAGAAAAATTAGGGGAACAAACAACACTTTTCACAATAGCATCCCATAAAATGAAATACCTAAGAATCAGTCTAATGAAGGATATAAAAGACTTCTACAGTGAGAACTACAGTACTCTGATAAAGCAGGTTGAAGAGGATATAAAAAAATGAAAATATATCACTTGTTTATGGGTAGAAAAAACAATTCAATGAAAATGGCCACTCTTCTAAAACTGTTCTACAGATGGAATGCAATTCCAAACAAAATTCCAATAGCATATCTCACAGAATTAGAGAAAATAATACTGAAGTTCCTTTGGAACCAGAAGAGACTATTAGCAAAGGCAATTCTGGGCAAAAGCAAGACAGTGTGAATTACAATCCCTGACTTGAAATTATGCTGTAAAGCTACCATGATAAAAACATAAAAACAGACCTGAAGATCAATGGAACAAGCAAAAGATGCAGAAACAACTCCAGAAAGTCATCTTATCTTTGACCAATATGCCAAAGATTATCACTGAAAGAAAAATCCTCTTTGATAAATGGTTTTAGATAAACTGGATCTGCATATGCCAAAGGTTGAAACTGGACACATATTGTTCAACATGCATTAAAATACATTCAAAATGGATTAAAGATCTATATATTAAAACAGAAGCATTAAATGTGCTAGAAGATAGAATAGGTAAAATCCTTGAAGATATTAGTGTATAGACAAAGACTCTACAAATAAAACCCTGATAACACAGAAACTATTATAAGGAATCAACAACTGGGATCTCATCTCCTTAAGAAGCTTTCTAACAGCAAGAGAAACCACCAACAGAGTAAAGAGACAACCCACAGTGTGGGAAAAAAAATGTGTGCCAGCTGTTCCGCAAACAAAGGATGACTATAAAGAACACATAAAGAACTTTAAAAAAAGACCTCCTAAATTTAAAGACCCAATCCAAAAATGTGCATCTGAGATGAATACACAGTTCTCAGATGAAGAAACTCAAATGGAAAATATAAAAAAAAATCTAACACCACTGTTCATTCAACAGATGCAAAATACAACAACCCTGAAATTCCATTTCACCCCAGAAATAATGCTATCATCAAAAATTCAATAACAAATGTTGGAGGGGCTGTGGGGAAAAAGGAACTCTTTTCCACTGTTGTATGAATGTAGACTGGTGCAACCACTATGGAAATCAGTGTGCAGATTCTTTACAAAAATAGGGTTGGAGGTCTCATTTGACCCAGCTATTCCCTTTGTGGGTATCTTCCCAGAAGAATATCCATACCACAGCAATATATATGCACCCATGTTTATAGCAGTGCAGTTTACAATAGCTACATCTTGGAAACAATCCAAATGCCCATGAATAGAGGAATAAATAAAAAGGTGTTTTTTTTCTTAACACAATGGAATACTATTCAGTTATAAAGGATAAACTGGAGACTTTTATTGGTAAATGGATGCAACTAAAGACCATACTTGTGAGTGAAATAAATCAGATTCACATGTGCAAGCATCATTCTGTCTCTATGGTGTGAGGTACTGGAAGAGTAAATAAGGTCCGAAACACAATAGATATTGTAAAATGGAAAGCCAGTGTTCAAAAAGGAAAAGAAAGTAGATGGGGAAAAGGAAAAAGAAGAATTAGAAAAGAATAAAAACAAAATATGATATAGTTATACTACTAGTTTCTTTTAGAGCTTTGAAAAGAAAAATTTGTGCTAAAAATTTTTGGAGAAATTTTTAAGCCCATATTTTGTACTTTGATGAACTGTTTAAAGAGAATAATACTCGGTGTATTGTTATTCTCCTATTATTCTGTTAATGACTTTTTTTCATACAATAAACTATCAGCCTGGAATTTATTTTTCCACTGTTAATAAAAAAGAGAGAATACCATCATTTTATAAGATGAAGTTAAAAAGTTAACATAAGTATTTCATGATATAACTAGACAAATGGATTTTTATCCCTCTGCTAAATAATACATATAAAATCTGAAAGAATCCATACGAATTTTATCTTAAGGCTTAACCCTCTGTATCTGGAATATTTTAGTGATCTCAAATATACTCACTCCATCAATCTCCTTGCCTTACCACTTCAAAGTTTTGTGGGGTTTTTTTTTCCAGCTAATGACTTGTCCCAAGGATGAGCGTTAGAAATAGTTGAAAAGAACTGCTTACAGTTAAGTGCATGAAAAATCTGGATTCTGTATTTAGCAGTTCCTAACCTTATACTATTTGCTTTGCTCCTCCAGGATGGACACAAATCAATGCTTTCTTTTACAACAGTAGGAAGCTGTTAGTGTTAAAATTTTAAACAGTAATTGTCTATTTTCCCAGTAGAAGTTTTTCCACCTGTGTTAGGTTTATCTATGAGATTGTGAAAGATATAAGTGTTATAACTGTTTACATTTCCTTGATTTATCTTCTTTGAATAATATTTCATAGTGAACTTACTTTCAAGGAGATTTGGGGAGAGCCTTTGTTCTATGAAGCTGGATGGAAGAGACAGGGCGAGAAGGTGGAAAAGTAGAATCTACCTTAAGTTTCTTCCACAATTCATCCTCAATTTTGCTTCAAGAAAAGCATACATATAAAACTGAATATATAGGATTTTATACTCTTAAAACTATCTTTCTCCTTTAGTCTGCTCAATGTTTCTCTGTGACAACAGTTTGCCCATTTGTTTCTTTTGTCTGAAAAATAAAGAATATTGTCAAGGCAGGGATTGAAGAAACTGAAACTATTCATGTACAATGTTTTAAATCATCCCATGGTTGCCTTTATAGTCATGTATATTAATTGAGTCATTTTATGTATACACTATAATTACTGAGTTCTGAGAAATCCTGGCTAATGCATTCAGTCATTAAAGACTCAGGCCATTAGTGCTATTTCATATAGGTCAAATCATAGGTCATCCATTTTAGTAGCTGTGGATGGATGCTGGAGAAATTTACTTACTTTTCTGAATGCCAGTTTTTTATCTATAAAATATGAACTATATCACTATGTAAAATACTTTCCTCAGTTTAGGGTAATGGTGAGAAGTATTTCATTCATCCATGACATTTACTAAGCCAAAAATTTTCCTTAAGAATATCAAAGATACTTTGTTATTCTGATGTTTGCTTTCTGGATATAATTGAGAGAAAATAAGTTAAATGCTTCAGGACTATTTTTACTAATATTGTTAATCATCATGATCAAATTTTCCCATCTATTTAAAAGATGAGAAAGCTTCTGTTGCTAAAAACTAATCCATCCAGCAGCTAGCATGTAATTTTGTTTTTAATAGAAAGTAGGAAATGTATTCATTTTATAGGATAAAATTAGATGAGGAACAATTCTAACTGGAATGAGAATTTAATGATATGATTTGATGTAATGGATTTTAGCTACCAACATAGATTTTCATTAAATCAGACACCTAGAAGCCTAAATTGTTCTGTTTCTACTGGAAGAGAATTTCCCTCTAGAAATATCTTAGGAGAGAACATGGAGTATGTGGGAGGAGAAATTATCCTTAGGATTTTTTAAAACTGTTTTGATGGGTCATGGGACAAAGAGGTAATATGTTTGTCCTAGGTTAAACACAGTCTATGTCTTGCTCAGGCATATATCTTGTAAAAATGCTGAAAACAACTGATAAATAGACTTTCCACAGTATAGACGCTATAGTTTGTTGGATGTCCTTATATTAAAGGCTTGGTTTTGGGCACTGAGAAAGCTCAGTGAGTGAAGAGCCTGCTTAGGCAAGTCCAGGGACTGGAGTTTGATCTCCAGCACCACATGCTGTGCCAGTGGCACCAGCCCTACCACCAGGCACTCTGAGCCAGCCACTGACACCAAGATTAGTGTACAGGCCTCTAATCTCAGTGCTGAGGAGGCTAGAAAACAGGAGGATCACTATGAGTCTAGGTTGCATACCCTATACCAAACACATTATAAATAAATAAATAAATAAATAAATAAATAAATAAATAAATGCTTGGTCCTCAGGTTAGCCCTGTAGGAAGGTGGTAAGAACTTTGGAGGTGACGTCCTTAGGTGACTGGGGCAATGTCTTCATGGAAGATTGTGAGATTTCTGTCTCTTTCTCTTCTTCTTTTGCTTCTTGGCTGTGAGGTAAGTAGTTCATGCCCCATGGTTCTCACTATTACTGCTTCCAACTGGCATCCCCACCAGAGGCCCAAGAGCATGAGGCTTCCCCAGCCTTGCACTAGAGCTTCTAAAACTGAGAGGCAGCTGGGCTCCATGGTGTACACCTGTTCATCTCCTCCACTCATGAGGTTGAGGTTGAGTGGCAAAGTTCAAAGATAGACTGCGTTATTAGTGAGAACTTGGATCAAAATAAAAAATTAAAAAAAAATCCCTGGATATGCACCTAGGTAATAGAGAGTCCTTAGTTTCAACATATGGTACCAAGGAAAGTGATGATGTTCAAAATGAACTTTTCTCGCCAGCTGTGCGGAGGCAGCTCGTGAGTCTGGGACACCCCAAAGTTAGGGCTTTTCATTGCACATCTAAGGCTGCCTGTGGTTGTGCTGCAGCTGTCACCATGCCCCAGAATGAACATATTGAGTTACAACATAAACACTATGAGTATCACTTGGATTATCATGAGAAAAAGAAAGAAAGAAAGTTGAGAGGCT
>NW_004524580.1:8573766-8575097 GCF_000260255.1 Octodon degus
CTTACTCTTTATAATTATTTTGTATAATTGGTATAACAGACTAACACAATCCAGATCAAATTCACTATTTAGACAGTTGGTACACAATTGGTGATAATGCACAGCAATGTTGCACATGCTGAGTGTAGATAAGTCTGGAGTTTTCCCAACATTCTCTGTATTATTTAGATCTAGCAATCCCTTGTAACAACTCATCCCCAAATCTCTCTGTCTTAATGTGAAGGTCATTAATTTCTCATTCCCATCACTTTTGATATAGACATTAGGTGACCCAACTCTCTTCATGTAGCTCCACCAACTTCTCAGGTCTTGTGCTCTTCCACTTTCCTCATCATAGCTAGAGGGCAGACAGGAAGGACAAGAATATAGTCTCACAAGGGTCTAGGGGCCAGTCTCAGAAAGGACACATCATTCAGGTGCACATTAAATCACCAGAATGTGGACTCTTGGCTCTGCATTCAAGAAACTAGAAACAAGTAACTAGAGACAAACCAGAAATAGTGAAAGACGTGGACATAGATGTTGGGGATAACCTGGTCATGTGTAGCCTATTCTCCATAGGAATTAATAAATTTTGTTTAAATTCACATATCTTTCCTGATATGGCAATGATATTATTCTACACATGTCTTTGTTACATTCCCTATTTGCTTTTACTTAATTGTAAGTGTGAATAATTTATTTATTTTTCACTGCAGGAGAATCTGCATAATGTTATATAGTTTTTGACTTTATTGTAAATTGAGTTAATTTTCAAAAGAACAAGTTCTACTTCATTTCATTTAAATCTAATTTCCAAGAAAAAAAATCACAAACATGAAGTGCAATTTTCCATGGCACCCAAACAAAGATAAATACCTTGGTGTTATGTTATGGTTTGTGTGTAGGTGTTCCCTCAAATCTTTATGCAGTTATGGGGCACAGTTCTAGAGTTTGTGATTAATTCATGATCCAAGGCTGGGATTATGGGTCTGAGTACTTCCAGGATTATTGGTTTCAGTGCTACACCCAGCCTGGGGTGTAGCGCTGAAGGCAATATAAAGAGGAGAGGAACTTGTTTGGTGGAGCCATTGTTACCACTACTCTTCCCATTTGCTCTTGATGATTTCTACCAGCATGAACTGCTGCCCTCCTCTACATGCCACTCTATCTTGGGACCAGCTGAGTATAGTTTTTAGGAATGGCTTATGGGAAGAGATAGGAAAAGTTTGGAGATTTAACCTATATAAGAAATGCTGAAACAGATTTGGCTGTGTTGTATGGGAGATTCTGGTCAGAGCTCAGAAGACCAGAAAGCTGATAGAAATCCTGCTTGAAAAACCAGGCTGGAG
>NW_004524580.1:8575942-8578442 GCF_000260255.1 Octodon degus
ATTAATTCATGATCCAGTGCTGGGATTATAAGTGTGAGTACTGCTGGGATTATGAGTTAAGTGTTTCTGGGATTGTAGGTGTGAGTGCTACACTCAGCCTGGGGTAGATAGACTGAATGCAACATAAGGGAGACAGATTTGCTCTTTGTAGACATTGTTGCCACTACTCCTCCCTTTTGCTATCTGCTCTTTTCCTATGCCAAGAAAGGTTGTTTGGTGCCATGTGTCATGGGTCACTCTGCCTTGGAGCCAGCTGAGTATGGACTGAAACCTCCACTAACTGTGAACTAAATAAACCTTTCCTTCCTTCATTTTGGGTGTCAAGTATTTGTACCAGCAACTAGAGAAGAGTAACAAAGACAGATGACCAGAAAGCATCACTGGAGGCAGAAGGTCTCCACCCTTTGCAGCCTCAGAAATGCAAGGATGAAAGACTTTGAATTAAGGGGAAAGATGAAGAGCCTCCTGTTCCAGAATGGTGGTGATGGCTGCACCAGTTTCCAGAATGGTGCTGGCATGGAGAATTTGTTCCTTGGAATCAGGGTCCAGGCACTCGACCCTTACAACCAAGAAAGAGGAAAGCCTGGCTACTGCTCCAGCTGGCAGAAGACCTTGGCATCATCCACATGGAATTCATTTTGGGCACTTGTAGAATGCAGGAGTTCTGAGGTTGAGGGCTTCCATCTAGATTCAAAAGGGCTGGGAGGCCAGGCAATGTGCTCCTGAGAGGGCAGTGTGTAAAGATGAGTTAGAAATCTATTCTGTGGAATTCCCAGAAGTTTGGAAAAGCCAGGAATGCGGATCATCTGAGGAAATCTGCAAGGAGGGAGCAAAGTAGTCCTGAAAGAGAAGTCACAGGAGCTACCAGCAGAAGTGCCGTAGAGATGGAGCCATGTGGAGCTCACAATTTGCCACAGATTGCTTTCGATATTCCACATGGAACTACAGGACTTAATGTTTGCCCTGCTCGATTTTGGACTTGCTTTGGTCCCAATGTTTTGTATTCTCCTGCTGTGCATACCTTTTGGAACCATGTTTATGTTGTACCACTGAATGTTGGAAGTTTTTAACTTTTCATTTATACAGGAGCCCATAGCTAAGTTTGTCTTAGATCTTGGAGATGACTTGGGACTTGGACTTTTCAGCAATGTGGAAACTGTAGGGCTTTGGCAACTCTTACAATTGGACTAAAATGCCTTTTACATAAAGGCATGTGCATGAATCTTTGGGGGTCCAGAAGTGAAATGTTATGGTTTATATCTAGTTGTTTCCCCAAAGTCTCATGCAGTCATGGGGCGGCTTCTGAGTTTGTGACTAATTCTTGATCAAATTCTGGGGTTGCAGGTGTGAGTGCTATACCTTGGCCCAGAGGTGGGTAATTTGCATTACAATGAAAGAGGGTAGAGATGCTAGCTAGCTGCCTGAACTACTGCCACTCTGTTGCTTTTTGATGCTACCATGAGCAGCTGGTGGAGGCAAAAGGTCTGTGCCACCACATGCCACTCTACTTTGAAGCCAGCTGAGGTTGGACTGAAACCACCACTAACTGTGAGCTAAATAAACCTTTCCTTTCTTCATTTTGGGTGTTAGGTACTTTGTTTCACCAGTAAGTGAAAAGTAACTGAGACAGGTTAATAGGAAATAACAATAAACTCTGAAATAAAACTAAAATCTTCTAGAAGATCTTACGAAAAAATTACTGTCTTCGTGAGTTAAATCTTATGATGACAAACTTTAACAAGAAAAAACAGTCACTAGAAAAGACAGTTACTAATCATATATCTTAACATCTTCAAACATATTTGACATATAAACATTGTTTAGCTATCTATTCTATTATTTCACAAGATATGAAGTCCTAGAGAGTTGTGTCCTATTTTTTGAACACTTATGTCAAGAATTTTAAGATTCTTATTCTTTCAAAACTCTAGTTACTCAAACTCAGGTCTTGTCTCTTCTATTTTAATTTATACCTCATTAAAGACCATGAGGTATAATATTTTTATTTCCTTTGCTAATCATATCTTTGTTGCAAGACAACTTGAGCAAATGCTCTTGGTCAAAATCTCTGGTACATGCTTATTAGTCGATTCAGAATGTCTGGAGCCGAATATACAATTTTTGGCTTCCATACAATGAAATAAATCAAGGCCACATTGTTATGCTTTCAGAGTTACAGTTTATTGGAACACAGTTAAACTATAATAAGTGCTATCGCAGTGGAAAAACATGACATCTATTATACTTAGAAAATGCTCCTTGCAGAAATCAATGCACAAAATCTGAATGCCAGTAGGAATTACCAAAGCAAAGAAGAATGGGATGGTCTCAAAAAACTGAAGCAAAGCATGTAAGTATAGGTGGTGGGAACCAGGCCTAACCAACAAAGAAACTGAAGGCCCAAGGGACAATTTAGGGATTCATAAGAAATGGAGAAAGAGAGCTAAAGAGAAACTGAATTGTGAAGGGACTCATAAGTTAGGTAGCGATATCTGGAATT
>NW_004524580.1:8580958-8582110 GCF_000260255.1 Octodon degus
CCACTAAACTATTCCCCAGCCTTAAAACATCCACAGTGCTGTTCGAGACGTGTGAGATTTTGTTGGTGGTGGTTGGTCCCTTGCAGTTGTCTAATGTAGAATTGGAAAGGAAATTGGCAAGGACTGAAAATGTTTGCAAAAGTATATTCGTATATAGAAATCAGGCAAAGCCACAGTATAGGATAAATGGATTCAGTATAAAATTCAATCTGTAGTTCCAGTTCATAAGATCCTTCATGACCTATCTATGCTTATCTCTCAGTTTCTATTTCTCAACCTACAATGTACTCCAGCACCACACATCTGTTTGCTACTATATAAGCATCTAGCTTGCTCCAACCAGAGACTTTCCATTTGTTCTTCCCTTAGTGTCTCTAAGCGTCTTTCCTCCCAGATAATTACTTGGCTGACTCCTAATTATAATTCAGGCCTCAATTAAAACATTACTTTCTTAAGAAAGTCACTGGTCACCATTTACTTTATTGAAGCTCAGATTATTATCTGAAGCACACAGCTCTTTGATAAATAGGCTACTGAATGAAAAAGCATATCGATCACTTCGATGTATGTAAGAAGAGGGCCTGGGAGATGGCTCAGTACAATAAGCACTTGCCTGGCAAGTGCAAGGGTCTGAGTTCAATCCCTGGTTCTGCAAAAAAAAAAGCAGTATATAGGAAGAGTTTGGGACAAGTGCAGGGCTGGGAAGGCAGGGATTATCAGGGAGGTTTGGTAGAAGTCAGACAAAAATACAACTGTGGCTTCTGTAAACCAATATGAGAAACACAACTTCAAACTACAAAATAATTTTATTCAGCAAGTCACTCATTGGCCTAAGACATTTGGATGTTTCATCAATCACTTTAGAACAGTGAAGTTTCAGTTTTCACTGCTTTCTGGCTATTGTTGCTCATAATTAGTCCATTTAGTGCTGGACGTAACTTTTAGAATAGCAGCTTCTTGTCCTTTTATCACAGATTCAGCTCACCACAACATGTTAGCTGTGGCATAGCGTATGGGGAACTTGTATTGGCTTTTTGAGTTCAACCGTCAAACGTTGTTGAGTGCACTGAGACACAATTATTTTTTGGTTCATATTGAAGCTTGAATTTTAACATAGATGTTCTTGGAAAGATAAATATATTAATTATGTGA
>NW_004524580.1:8583459-8585145 GCF_000260255.1 Octodon degus
GCAAAGTATTGAATAAAATATCCTCTAATGACCAATAATCTGGGTGAAAACACACCAGTCAGTGTTCTAATGCTTTTGTGTTCTACCCTTCTCTTTTAAACGGCATCTTCCTTAAAAACATGTATTCACACTTATGCAGCAACATGCTACTAATTTTGTTCCTCATTCCACTAACTTGTATTAAGAAACATTTTTTATATGCTGGGACAGTGTAAAGTATATTTGGTGATATTCAAATTAAGCTGCCAACCTCCTGGAACTCACGGCTTTCTGGATGAAAGTCTTTGCGAAAGGAACAATATCTATGTGATAAAATCTATAATGAAGATACGAGTGGCGAAGGACCAAAACAAGGCTCACTGTGCTTGGCAAAGGCAGCAAATACATCCACTCAGAAGAAGAGAGGTGGACTAAACCCTCAAGAGGAGCTTGAGCGTTATCAAGGTGAAGGCGCTGCAGCTAGAAGGGAGTATTGCAGAGATCCAAGCAGTAAGATTTTTCAGGGCACTACAAGAAGTTAGGAACAGTTGAGCACAAACATGTGAAAACAACGAGCACATGCGAAGTAGAGATGAGCACAGAGTGAAGAGTTAGTTGGAAACTCTGTATATGCCTGTGGCAGCATTCTCTCCTGTACAATGACTTCATATCCTGGTCCCTGACGCATGTTTGTGGTAATCTGTAGTTCTATACAAAACCAGAAGTGTTCTCATGTTTGGGTGCCATTCTCAAAGGTGGTCAGCATTCGTCCAAGTTCATGTTATTCACATCCTGGTACAATCTCCTCCCACCTTGTACCTGGGCTGGTTTGTGTGACACAGAGGCACAGAAGTGACAAATCCCTTTGAAGGGTGAGGTACACATGATTGTGTGCTCTGTCTTGGTGTCTGTCACACACACACACACACACACACACACACACACACACACACACACACACTGCTCTAAGGGAAACCAGAGTCATGTCTGCTGAGCAGCACTCCTGGCAAAGTCATGTGAATGAGTGTAAAGCTGTAACCTCCTCCCTATTCAGATGACTGTAGCTTTGGCCAACAGCCTGACTGTCCTCTTGGTAGAGCCAGTGCTTCCTACATAAGCTATTCTGGCTTCTGGACCTACAGAAGCTAATGTGAATAATAGGCTAATAATAAGCATGTTTTTATTTTATGCTTTTGAGTTACTAAATATTTCGATGCTGATAGTTAGGAACATACTACCTATCTACAAATGCCCTGCAGGGGAGGAGAACAGGTGTGAGGTGACCCGGCAGGTCTGGGATAAATGCTTCAAACTTTAAGGTGTTGGGAGCCATTGGTGGGTGTGGGGGAAAAGAAGGATAGGAATGACCCTGATTTAAAATGGTTGCATTCCTGGTTCTGTCATAAATAAATAAATAAATAACATGACATGCCAGTTGCTGCTGTGCTGTCTCTCTGGTAGATGATTGTTCAAAAAGAAGGGGGTGGTGAATGAAGGCAGGAGACAGGAAAAGGAATATTGTGGGACTATCCTGCTTCAAGGTTGCATATGGTTAGATATTTGGACTTATGTGTAAACATAAGAAGTATATAATTCTTTATGCCTATTTTTAAAATATATTCTAATTTTTAAATGTTTTTTATCATATTCTATAGGGACTTAAAGTTCAACATATCAATACTTGATGAAAAGTACCTGTTTCATATT
>NW_004524580.1:8586930-8587490 GCF_000260255.1 Octodon degus
AAATACAAATGCAAAAATATTACAAAGAAATGCCAACTGAAATTCTCTTTTGCAAAATAAAAAAATCTTTATTGGAAAATCTGAATGTAACCTGAACCTCTAGATGAAATTTATAAATGTTCCTTAGTAATACAAATATCTTATGGTGTAAATAATTATTGAACTATAAGAATAGGTAAAAAGGTATATCAACACTCAAGACATAAAATTGTCACAGATCATGCAAGCATGCCATCCTTTAGGAAAATGGAGAAATACACCCGCATGGTCTTTCTGTTCTTTTCTTCATATCATTTTCCACTCACTCACACTGAAGTGCATTGTGCAGTGTAGTAGAGTAGTCAGCTTGGAGGTGCAAAAATAGGACCAGAGCGAGACTGCACAGCCAACGTTGTGTTAGGATAATGTCAAAATCCTCTTCCTTTTTCTACTGTGTTTCCTATAAATAAGTGAGAAATCTAATTTCATGTTTTACCTAAATAAAGTTATTTCTTTTTTTTACTATTGAATATTTTTATTTATTTATTTATTAATATTTTATTTATTTATTTTTTCCCATA
>NW_004524580.1:8587782-8591972 GCF_000260255.1 Octodon degus
AATAAAGTTATTTCTTTCTCCTTGTATTTCCTTCAGTTTAAAACTATTTGAGCTGAAATCTTTGTGTTCTCTTGAAGCCCAACAATTATTGCCTGATTTTTTTACGTAAGCGCAGATCTTCTTTAGTTTATAAAACTGGTTTAAAGTTTCATTTTCTATTTTAATTTCAGAGCCACCTGCTTTACTACACACACACATGTACACACACTCACACACACACACATACACGCACACATGCACACGCACACACATGCACACGCACACACATGCACACTGAGGAAAATAATTGGCAACTAAATTTCTGTTAGGGCATCAATTATATTTTATTAAAAATATTGTGACAAAAGGCATTTCTTTTCATTATTTCTTACCATAGTATAAGATTACTCCTTACATATTTAAGATATTATAAGTATTTGAGTCTCATACAGTGCTTTTTGTTTAGGAATATGAAATGGTAATAGTATACTTCTTCAGGAATTACCTCTGCAAAAGAATGTAGATGAATTTTTAAAGATTTAGTTAAAATATTTATTACTTCTATTGACTTTTCACATTCACAAATGTCACAACAGACATTACATTTCATAAAAACAAATAGCTATGCAGAAGGAAAAAACTAAACAAGGACTTGAAAAACCAATTAGGAGACTTTTCTTAGGTTAGAAATATTTGCTTCGGTTGCTCTCTGCATCCTTTTTCATACAGAAACTACGAACTCTTTTCTTAAGTAGAAATACATTTTAGTTTGTTGTTCCAGAATTTGTGTTTAGAGGCTGATGAATGACTCCTATATCCTATTTTATTTGGCTAAAAAGACAACTGAGGTTGTGGAACCAGTATCTTGTCATCTATTGGAATGTTTTAAAATAATTCCCTTATGTATCGTTTTTCTCTTTCTCTCTGCTGCAACAATTGTGTGGGTAAAGAAACGCACATTTTAAAATTGGAGTTTATAATTTCATTAGCGATATTTCATTTTAGAAGCTTTAAAATATTTTTAAGACATAAAAATCAGCATATTTCCCAGAAATATTTCCCTTAATCTGAGTAAATCCGCAATGACCCCTTAGCATGATTTCATGGCAGCAATCTCACCACATACCATGCCGCAGAGATAAAGTGTGATGTGCAAACACATCCACTTGCCCAGTTTTATGAATACAATGAAATAAGAACTGTAAGAGCCATAAAAAATAAATAAACAATACCCCCAAAAAACCTGTTCTAGAACTTGCAGTTAAACATCTGGTTGTTAAGAAATGTTGGTAAAAATTAGAATTACATGGTCAGCAGATACGTGATGAGAAAAAACTGTAATATTTTCAAAATTCTCTCTTCTGTTCTCTTCTGTTGTCTCTCCGCCTCTCTTTCCCCCTTTTCTCCCAGTCTCCTCTCTTCTTCTCTCCCTTCTCATTCAAGTGCCATTCTCCTGTTCATCTATTTTTCAGCATCTTTTCCTTAAATAGTAAGTATTCTGACTCCAGCTTTCTCCGTTCTCCTTTACATTTCCTCAAGCAGATTTTACACTTTTTATATTTTTTATACTTTCTTCTGTATCCTCCATCTTCCTGTATTTCCAATTTATCCGAAAGATTTTCTCAGATATCATCAGTAAATATTTGCTTAAGGGATTTACACCTTGAAAAACATATTAACTGGACCATTTTTTACATCATATGAAATAAATAATGTGCATTTAAAAGGTAGCATAAATATTGATTGAGATTACTCTGTGCCTCAGATGGTATAATATTACTCTGTGGAATTGTACAGATATTGTATGCATGCTTAAATTAAGGTAATGTCTTTGGGAGCCGTCCAGATAGCTCAGCAGACTAAAGCACCTGCTTAGGCAAGCTTAGACAAGCAGAGGAACTGCAGTTCGATCCCTGGCACCACATGCTGTGACAGCCACCCCCCCCCAGGAGAGGCTGAGCCAGCCAGAGTCCTGGCATAGTGGTGTTCGCCTGTAATCCTTGCACTGGGGAGGCTGAAAGCAAGAAGATCATCACGAGTCCAAGCTGTGTAGTGAGACCCTGTAAAAACCAAATACATTAAAAAAAAAGTACTATCTTTGGAAATGTTTTGATTGTAAATTTTAGGCATATTAAGGAAGCTGAATTTGTTGGAAGTTGATTTGTTTGGAGGATTGGTAGTGATGGGCTTCACTGCTATCCTGAAATAGTTCAGCTTGCTATAGACCTCATGCTAAGAAATTCACCTGTGTGTGTACGTAAGCCTCACAACAGTTCTGTAAAGTAAGTTTATCAGTCTTGGATCACAGATGTAAAAACTGTAGGAAGGAAAGTTAGTAAATCTCGTAAACTTTCACTCTTTGTAAATGTCACTATTAAAATTCAGAAGGGGACTCATTGGATAGTGATTTTAAACTTCTTAATATGGTTAGTGGCCCATCAACAGACTTTCCGTGACTTAAAGGCCAACATTTACCCCAGGTTCTGACCTGTGACACCATTTGACAGTTCCCTACCTGGACTGCAGCCAGGCAGGTTTCTAACCCTACCAGTTTCTCTTGATTTTGTGCACATTACATGAAGTCCAACCCAAACACCTCACCTTTTCTGTGCGGTGCATTCACCCTTTCCCTTCATTTGGTCTGAAGTGGACCTATGTTAACAAGCTGGGCTATGCAGCTACTTACACAAACAAGATGACAAGGTGATGGCTCTGCAGTAAGCAGTTTCATCCGACAACATGATGATCTAACTTCACCTTATTACAGTTGGTTAACTGACTTTTGTTGTTAAACCCAGATCTTTCTTCTGAACTTTGAAGGGAATCAAAGACCTTCAAATCCTAACAGTCCTGGTTCTAAGGAAGCAATCCGTTTTCTTCTCTAGTGACAGTTACATTCAGCTTCCTGTACATCTTTTAGGTCCTATACCACAGGTTCAACTTCTTTCTGTTCTCTCATTTGTCATCTCCATCTTTCTAGTTCTCCAAGCCTACATCCCTGCCCTCTTTGGATCTCTTTCAGTTGGGTTACTCAAAGAAGAATGGAGTGATGGTTCCAGTCATATTGTATGGAAAATTTAAAATCTTTTCTTTTGAAATAGGAATATAATCAGCAATGTAGGCAAATCATGGACTTTGGTCAGATTTCCCCACTTTATTCAACTCACTGAACAGAGAGGAAATGATTTTTCACACTGCTGGAGCTGCAGTGCTGGAGTGGGCTGGCTCACTTCACAGGGGCAGTGCTTAGTGTTGGGGCTCACTGGTTGCACCACGTAACTCGGCTCTGAGGCACTCAGCATCAAAGAAGCTTATTTCTGACTGCCTTGTATAAGCTTTATAGCCTGAAGTAACTTAGCCTATCTTTCAGCTCCATTTGTAGATATGAGGATTATAATTTCTACTTCTTAGTACTCTTGAGAATCACATGAAATGTCTTGTTTTGGAACTTCTGAGCTCAATATGTACCCATACAAAGGATCCCTGACCAATGGCCTGGTCCTTCTTTCATATCTCCGCCAAAAGTCCACATCTTTCCTAATGTGTTTGCTCACATATTTGTTAAATGAGTGATTAAAGTGTACCCCGTTGCAATACAATGGGGGGGTCCTAGGAATCAGTGGAGCTTTGCCCCACAGAGGGGCGTTCCACCATGAAGCAGAATGAAGGAGGGCCAATGGTTGCCAGGGGTGGCAGCATCTTTTGTGCTCAGCTATCATTTGATTGGAGAACTTTGGGAGGAATGTGGGGTACTGTAGTGTCAGGGGAAAGTGTAGCACCTTGCTTTTCATTTCAAAGCCAATAGCAGGGATGGTTATTTACATTTTTTTTCCTATTTTATACTAGATTTCTGTCAGTTCTGCTCAGCCATTTTCTCCACTTTATTTGCTTCCTGTGGAGTCATTTGTTTGCAGTTGCTCATCTTCTGCTCCTTCTCAGGGTCTGGCCCTCTGCTCCTCACACCCCAGACAGCGGAGAACACATCTCTACATTGAAGAGTGCAAATATTGTCACACCAGGCCGGGATGTGTGTGGCATAATATTAAGGCAAAAGATGGCATCTGAATTTCATTAAAGCATGTAAAATAGCAGAGCATGAAAATGTTAAATCCAGATAGTAATTTATGCCACCTTTCTCTTTCCAGTGTCCCTTTCCCCTCTTTTAACCTTTTCTTTTCTTTTCTTTTCTTTTCTTTTCTTTTCTTTTCTTT
>NW_004524580.1:8592197-8624193 GCF_000260255.1 Octodon degus
GGGGGGGGCTCCCATAAACCTCAAAGGGGCAAACTCCAAGGGAGTAAATTACAGCTCCTGCACGGGGTACAGCTAAGGGGAATCGCCATCCTCTAGGGGCCACCTTTTGGAGGGCTGTCAGTCACCCCTCCAAGGGTCCCCCAGTCTAAGGGAAACCTTGCACTCCTCCTCCCTCTCAGCTGTCAGGAAATCCTGGAGCAATCCTTGTTGTAGAGTTCTTTGTGTTTTCAGTAACCTGGAACTAAGCTGAGTTTCAGACAACCGAATGCTTAAATAACCAGAAGTAGTGACTCCAGGGGAGGGGGGTCGTGCTGCAGCGCTCCTGGCTGAGGCCACGGGTGTGGGACAGAGGGGATGCAGCGATGAAATCTAGGAAGTGCGCAGCTCCTGCCTTTTGAAAAGAGCAAGGAAGTTGGTGGTTTTGTCCCCGAGCCCTGCGTGCTTTTGCTCTAAGTCGCGGATCTCCCGTTGTGTGAAGTAGATTTTCGTGACGTCGCCGCGGGCAGGGCACGCGTGGGGGCCTCGGGTCCCGCTGCGGAGCTGTGACACCACCCCGCCCCCGCGCCAGCCGGTCCCCACTCCAGCCTGTTGCTTTCCCAGTGGCTCCAGGTCGGTTTTTCCTGGCAACTCTGGTGTGACTTCCAAACTTCTGGGCTCCGGGCACACCTCGGAATTTGCCCCCGCCCCCAGCCGGCTCCCGGGGCCCAGAGGTCGCCGGCTACTGGAGCGACTGGGGCTCAGCTTGTAGCCTGGTGTTGGGGGCATCGGCAGGGATGAAGCCATCGTGGTTGCAGTGTCGTAAAGTAACCGGCGCAGGAGGACTCGGGGGACCCTTGCCCGGGTCTTCTTCGGCCCGCGGAGGCGGTGTGGCCCGCAGGGCTTTGGTGGCCCCGGGCCCTCGGGGCACTCTCGGGGTCCGGGGCTGCCGGGCGCTGTCTTCCGGGGGCAGCGAGTACAAGACGCACTTCGCTGCCTCGGTGGCCGATCCTGAGAGATTCTGGGGCAAAGCTGCTGAGCAGATCAGCTGGTATAAACCCTGGACCAAAACGATGGAGCACAAACACCCACCGTCCACCAGCTGGTGAGTGACTGCTAGGCCAGCTCCGATGCCTCCTAACTTTTTGGGCGCCAAGAAGCGAACATCGCTGGGATCTGGAATCTGAATTTCTATTAGGAAAGAAAATAGAAATTTGAGATGCCCAGATCTTTCAGTTCTGGTCCAATTTCAGTCTCAGAGGCAGCCTTCTTATCTTTCCCATTGTCTGATGTTCCTGAACTTCCCTTAAACTAGAGCTTTACCTGGATGGCTGGGGATGGCTTGGCACTCTGGGGGGTTGAGGGGGACTGAAAGGGAGACCAGCCTCCAGGGGCAGCACAGTGGAGCACACCACATGCAGAGGCAGGCAGTATGAGGAGCCTGGAAATTCTACCTTGGGGAGGAGGTGTGTGAGGAAAAACTTAAATGGAATCACGGCCTTAGGATTTGGGAGAATGACTGTGTCTTTGCAAAGCCCAGGAGGGACTGATTGACAGAGTCCAGGAGATGGAAATGTGACTGGCACAGTCGTTGCTTATGACTGCTGGCCAGAGAGAAGGGAAGAGAGGCTGGGCCTTCTGCTACTCAGGGGGCTAAGTAGCTGGCTTGTGTAAGTCTTTATGAAACTAAAGCTTGGCGAACTCAGAAAGAATGCAGATGTGGAACAGGAGATGATGGGGTGGTGGTAGACTACTTATCTTCCTGCAGTTGCCGTTTGAAGCAGTTATAAGCACTGTTTTGTTATTTCAGCAAACAGGATACATTGCAGAGATGACTGACTTGCTAGGATGTGGAGGGGGAGGTGCATTGGCCTCAAGAAACTGTGTGGCTTCCATATGCCTGGCTCTTAAAGATGGGTAGCTGTCCTCTTCCAACCAGTAGGAAGAAAAATTGTCTATAAAAGTTGGAGAAAACACTGATGAGTGATCAGGTCAGGGGTATGATAGGGTCAAATCTGCATTTGAGGAATTCCCCATGGCCAGAGTGAGAACAGAACTACGATTGGCTGTTTCTGTTTGTTTGGAAATATTCACAGAATGTTTAGTTTTGAATGTGTGCACCTGGTCCCTCTGTTTCTTTCTTTCTTTCCTTTTTACAGTAGTATTTGATTGATCTTTTTAAAAAGCACTTAGATAGCAAGATAGGCGGTAAGTACACATGAGTGTGTAAGACATAGCCTCTGCTTTCTGGGCGCCAGGTAGATTAATAACACGGACTCGTGCCAGGCTATCTGGGCTTGAGCTGTCTTTCATAGTTACTGACAGTGTTCAGAGGCAAGTTACTTAACCTCTGTGTGCTTCATTTTTTCTTAAATGCAAGTTACTAGTTTAAACATTAACTGAGTGAGGGCTAAGATCCTGTAAACAGTAGACCCTATGAATGTCAGAGGACAAATACCTCTCTTTGCATTTTCATGTCTCAGCTGTTTTAGGGGTGGGAAGTACCCTTTGTGCACCTTAGATCCAAACTCAGATTATTGCCTCTTCAAAGAATATGTGGATGGGGTTGGGGAGATAGCTCAGTAGAACAAGCGCTTGCCTGACAAGTGCAAGGGCCTGAGTTCCATCCCTGGTTCTGCCAAAAAAAAAAAAAAAAAAAAAAAAAAAAAAAAAAAAAAGTGGCGTCCTTACTTTGTTCTCCAGGCTAAACGTATGTTTCCATGCGAAAACATGGTACTATAATTATTTTAGTTAGCCATCTTCACCATAAAATCATTGTGCTGAGATGTCTGTTAAGGCACTGGAAGGGATGGCCAAATAACTGAACGGATTAAAGTGCCTGCAAGCAGGCTTAGTGTTCAGGGGTTTGATCCCTGGGCCTGCCATATCCTGCCATGTTGGCCCTGCCCCCAGGGCTTGCTGAGACAGCAATTGAGGCTGGATGTGGTGGCATGCATCTATAATCCCTGCACTAGGGAGGCTGTAAACAGGCAGATCACTATGTGTCCAATCTAGTAATGAGATCCTGAACACCCTGTAGACCCTTCCCTAAAATACAGAGGAAAAAAAAAAAAAAGGCACTGGATTAGACGTGGTAGCTCACACCTTTAACAGTAGGCAGAAGGTTGAGGCAGAAGCATCATAAGTTGGAGGCTCATGTGGGATATCTGGAAAGTTTTAAGATCAACCTAAGGAGGTCCTGTCTCAAAACACAAGTGAACAAAGAAGCAGAACACAAGCACTAGAACACTATATAAGTGAAAACAACTTAGGTCCGAAGTTAAGGCAATGGCAGTAACAGTGGAGAGGAAAGAGAGACGGGAGCCATTTGGTGGGATGAGTGTGGGGTGGGGCTGAAAAGGGTCTCTACAGCCCAGGGGAATCCAAAGAAGTGGAAGTCAAAGAGTCCTGAAGATAAAGACTGAGGGCCTGGAGATTTCCTTCCTAACATTTGGCTTTACTTTTTCATTTTTCTTAAATCCAGGTGCTTGCTTAAATGTTCTGAGCACTGTGTACATAAAATATTGTCTTTAATGAGAATTCTTACAAAAGGGTCTTTGGATTGTCAAGAAATTCAGAGCATTGCAGGTCACCAACTGTTGATAACACCATGGATGAATTATTCATCTTTGCATTCTGGGATCATACAGCCTGACATGCTTCATAGCAGCCCAGAAGATCAAAGTGAATAAGTGATTAACTTTGAGTCTGAATGTATTTAAGTAGGGTGATTCAGTCTTGCCAAGGATTTTGTTTGAATGAGGAGAAATGGAAAAGGAAGTAGAGGTGGGATACCAACTGTGGGCTACATTAGTACATAGTTTCAATTTGAACCTATTATTGTGGTGGATACCCAATTTCAGACACTCATAGTTACAAGTTTTCAGCAAGGTCAGAGCAATGATTCTACACAGTTGCCCCTTGTCTCCATACCATTAAAGTATATGGTAGAAGGGATAGATGATTGTAAAGATGCTAGTCAAGAGCAATATACATTATACATTGGTTTCATGAGTTTTGTTCTATGCTTTTGGAATGTGAGTAAGTGGGTATAGGCACAATTTGGTACTAGGGAGTTTCGCTTATTATCTTTAAAATTATTATCTTGGGATATGGGAAAGGAACATGTAGACATCTAAGTTCTTCAACAAAGTAAGACTAATTTTTCTTTCCCAATTGGAGCAGAAATACATGTAGTCACAGTTTATGATGTCCTTCTCCTTCATAAAGCAAGTAGAATACTCCTTCCTCATTGTAAGTTTGTCACTCTAGAATAAAAGTAAACTCCCCTCATAATCCATAAGCTTATGCTAACATAAGTAGTGTTGCATATACAGTTCAACAATGGTGTAATGTATACAACCTTTGCTAACCTTAGTTGTATAAAACTAGAATAGAAATATTTAAAGGACTCTGTTATAGTGAATGACTCTATAAAATACATTTCCAATATTGTACTTTCTTAAATCTTAGAAAAACAAATTCAAATTACATGCAGGTTCTTTAAACTTGCTGCAAACAGCCACCTCTTCATATAGCTTGATAGTTACTTTATATTGTTGGCACCTGGCTTTTTTGGGTAATAAAGTCTGTATTAGATTTTGATGGAGATATGAAATCAAATGTGAAGGCGAGGAGCGGGGAGATAGTTCAGGGAGGCAAGTGCAAGGACCAGGGTTCGATTCTCAGTACCATATGTTGTCCTGGCCTTAAACCCAGTGTGGTGTCGCACTTCAGCAGTGCCAGCACTGGGGAGGCTGAGACAGGAGGATCGCTACAAGTCTGAGCTGCATAGTAAGACCTTGTACCAAATAAATAAATACATATTCTGAGGCAGAAGGCCTCTCATTTTCTATTGTGTGTTGTGGCTGGCTCTCTGAGCCACCAATTTATCTTTTTCAGTGGGAGCATTGCAGTCCAGTTTTAGTTCGTTTTTATTTACACAACATTTGATGTCAAAATTCTTAAATAGCACTTTTAGAGTTTAATATGTATTTGCAATGATTATAAACTGAGCAGGGAGAAAAGACTCTAAATATAGATTAAGGAGATTGAGTTAGCCGTGGTTAACATTTCTGTGGTAGAAATAGTATTGTTTTTCAACATGGAAGATTTCAGTTCCAAGCTTCCATGAGGCTAAGCTTATCTAAGGTCTGCCAAGTCTTCAAATGCCTCACAAGGGCCAGGGAGATGGCTCAGTAGAATAAGTGCTTGCCTTGCAAGCACAAGGGTCTGAGTTCAATCCCTGGTTCTGAAAAAAGAAAAAAAAATCCAAATGCCTCACAAGAGTTAAAGGATGTCAGTCATTCACTTCCTGCGTGTACATTATAGAGAGATAATGACAAAAGAAATGATGAGGGGAGAGAGAGGCTCATGACAGAGTGGCAAAGGACAGACATGCACTAAATAAATGATTGCTTAAGCACTTACAGTTGCAGAAAATGCTAGAAAATACAATAGATAATGGAAGTTACAGTACATAAATACAATCTTTTTTTTAAAAAAAAGGATTATGGAAGAGATCTTGAGAAAATTATATTTGAATTAAAATCAAAATGATTAGAGATTAGACTTGTGAGAAGAGTGTTTCAGACAAAGGAAATAACAAGGCCATAAGGCATGAAGTGTTCTCTAAGTCCTAGAAGTGGAAAGAAGGCTTATGTGGTTAGGGCTTAAGAGATGAAAGGAAAATTATCACAAAGTGAAGGAGAGAGCCACATTGTGAATGCATTTGTGAGTCTTAATAAGGATTTTCATTTTATTTCCTGTATGTAACACCTGTCATGTAAGGAACGGTCACAACGTAAGCTTCCTGTTGTCTCTTCTGCCCTGGAATGGTACAGCCTGAAGTTCAACCTTGACGCTGCCACCGACTTTGTAAACGTTCCAAAAATCCTGCTCATGAGATAAAATTAGTGGCAGTATCAAGTTTTAAGTATTAAACGTGTTGGAAGAAGGTTACAAATGTCTCAGTAGCATGTATGAGCACATATAGAATACGAAAGAGATCTTCATGTGCTAGTTTGGTCAAAGGGAAGTTTTGTGGAGAGAAATGACAGTCATTGAAATTAAATATATATATATATATAATATGGATTGAATTCAGGACTTTTTTACTGAGCTATATCCCAAGTTTTTAGTTATTTTCTACTTGGAGAAAGGGTCTTGTTGAGATCTCTAAGTTGACCAGGCTGTTCAAACTTGCAGTCTTTGTCCTTGGCCTCCCAGAATGCTGAGATTACAGGTGTGCATCAACACACCTGACTGAACTGAATTCTGAAATAGGAATTGGGAAGGAGAAAGAGTGTTTGTATGTCTAGACAAACACAACAAAAGCAAAGACTTAATTATAAAGTGTCCTTGGAAGGTAGTTATTGTAGACAGTTGGCACATAGGGATTTTTCTGAGTTATTGGTGCTTGATTTCAGAAGATAGCTACAGGATGCTTTAGAGGGCTTAGAGTAGTAGCTAAAGTGTTTGCATTGACATTATCAGATGCAAATCACAAACTGGCAGAAAGCCTGCCTACTTCATTTGACCTGGAAGTACTGCTTGCTTTTTTTTTTTTTTTAATTTTACACTCAGTTGTTGGTATACAAATATTGACTCACTCCATTTGAAATCTATTTTTTTCTGAAGCAGTTCAACTTTTGGCATTATTTTGTAACACACACACTCTGTCAACAGTAGGTCCTCAACTCCAGCTTTTGGCTAGAAATGAGAAGCTGTTGTCCGCTTTGGATGGCACTTGTACTTGTTTTTATTCACTGTCGTAAGGTGACTATTGCATCATACTTGGTTGGTTCTAGTCTTGAACTGTGGTTGTCGTGAACCTTTTTATTTGCAGTGCTTACTAAGGCAATGGCGACACATAGAAGGTTTTTAAAAGAGGGTAAGGGAAAGAGATCCTCGCTTGATCTCAGGTTTTAAGATTTGGAAGTGATTGGGAATAAAAGCACCGGGAAGAAACAGAGTAAGCTAACATGAAATACTTTGTCTAATGGACCAGAATAACAGCAGGATACATAGGAGATGAGCTTGAGGAATCAGAATAGAATTAGACCTAACAGTGGCCTGGAAGTGAGGTGTGGAGAAAGGAAGAAGTTACTATATGAGCAAGAATTTGGATCCAATAATTAACACATTGCATACAGTCTTCCTAGTGGTTAATTGCTAGGACAATTGATGTTTGTAAATAGGACATGATATCCTATTTACAAACACCATTAGAACAAATCCCTCTATTCATTAAGAGAATGTAACTGTCTAACCTAACCACTTTGAATACGCAGATACAAAATGGACATTCATCTGTATATCCTTTTTTGTGAAGTTCCGTTATTGGAATATTATAGGTGTGTAAACTCAGCAAAATATTCTAAAAGAGTCCAGTAGCCCATAATAGTATTGGGTCTTCCACTTTACTGGCAATGTCAGAAATTGTTGACCTGAGTCTCCTACAGCTTAATATAACACCATGGCTTTACTTCTTATACTACATTTTTATACTTTTCTGCTGGATGGTTAAGACCAAGGTAAAGCAGGACCTATGCAACAAGAGTTGTAGCTTTTGGGTCTGAGAAGGTCAGTGAAATCCCCTCAGGATTTATCCTGAGATCCTGTACCTCAGGTTGTAGAACCTTTGTCAGTGTCAGCCATGTGGATGAGTCATGGCCATTGCTTGGCCAATGTGTTCTCTGTGAAAGCCTGAGAGAATGTTTTCTCTCCATGTGACTCTCCTTAGGCACACTCTATATCATCAGTCACTTTCCTGTTTGGCCTCGTAATCTCCTTGATCAGAAAATTTGGAACACTAATGAGTTACACAACGTTACAGTACAAGTTCTCCTATGTCCTGAGTCTTGATTAACCTTGGAAGGCTAGGGCCAAAATGTTGGCTTTCCTTGCGGCCCTCCTTTTTCTCGAATTTTGGTCTGCAAACTCTGTCTCATTGCTATTTGTTTCTCCATAAAATTATGGAAAAAAATAAAAAATAAATTAAAAAAAGGAAAAAGGACCTGGGATGGAAGAAAGAGGAAAGGAAGGAAGGGAAAAGGGAGAAAAATGCAACTTAGTCATACTATCAGTGATCTTAGTTCACTGAAAAGAAAGGTTTATGCTAATATCAATTGAAGTTTTTATGTCACTATCTTGTGCTCTGAGCATCTCCTTTGAAGATGAAAACATGCCATGTATTAACTATTGTTATTCTATCATTTTGTTATGAAATTCTGTCTTGCCTTTTTTCAATAAAATATTTTTTCAAAAAAAATAAAATAAATTGACACACACACACACACACACACACACACACACAGAATTTGGATCCAATGCGCTAGTTGAGAAATTAATCCGGGAATTAAAAGAAAGGGGGATGAAACCTAGGAGACAGTTTGCTGTAGAATTTTGGGTTTGAGTACAAGTTACAAAGAGGTAATGCACAAAGCCCTGTGAGTCTGCAAGGAAGGCCAAGCCAGGGGTCAGGGAACATCAGCGACAGTGTAAGGATTGAGCTTGAGGGAGAAATGCAAGAAACAGAGCCTGTGGGAATGGAAGAGACTTGTGCAAAAAAGCAATAGAAGGAAAAGGAAACTGTTCTAGTCTGATGAGGCACAAAGGAGCAAACAAAAACAGGAAGTCAGTAGTTGTCAAGGGTGTTAGAAAGGTTCCAAGCATTGAGAGAAGTCAAATATGACTTGGAGATCCTTGGTGACTTTTAATCAGCTGACATCATGGAGAAATGAAGGCTAAATCCACAGCAGCATGCTATAGAATAAACTGGCAATCAGCAAAAGCGTCCTGAGCATTTGCTGAGCAGTGACAGGGAGAGCAGACAGGAGAACTGCATGCTGAAGTAGTTGAGTGACATAAAAAGTAGTTTCTTTCCTTTCTATCCTGTTTTTCACCCTTAAGGGAAACCGATCTTTTAAAGGAGAGGTTAAAAAGTCTGTCATTTTGTAAAAACCTGGAATGAAAGGAGTTTTGGTGATTTTGAAATCGATTGCCCCATAGGACATCCTGTTCTTCCAAGTTGGGCCTTCCTGGTTGCCTGACCACCTGCCTTTCTCTTTCCCTCCCTCCCTCCCTCTGTCTCTGCCTCCCTCCCACTCTTCTTTTTATTTTAGATACTAGAATTCCATAGACAAACAGAATAGAAACACCTACAAGATGTAATAAAGTGCTCCTCAGTACATCTGTGTTGTATCTTTGTAGTGATTCTGATGAAATATGTATCGGAACATTTGATTGGGAGTCAGACAGGGAAGATAAAGCCATGTTAAAAAGAGATGAAGGATTTCATTTTATTTAGCGCTCGCTGAGCCATAAACTGTACAAGAGACTTTCTCTGGGTTTTTCATTACTGCTTCTGCTCTGTGTTGCAAGGTTAATTACATGGTGCCCATCCTACACGAGGGGACTGAAGCCAATTAATAGATGAGGCCACACAGCTAGTTGGTAGAGGGCAGAACTGGGTTAGTCACAGTAATGCTAGGGGTCCTGGCTTTCAGCCTAGAATTTTGCCTACAAATACAAAGTCAATTGTACCAGAGGCCCTGTGCCAAGTCTTGAATTACTTAAACTAAACTTTGGATTGAAGAATTATCTTAAATTTAAGGAGGCAAAAGAGACCTAAACTCTATGCAGGTCTGAACTAATTATCCCCAAATGTAAATTACAGCAAAATATCCAATTCAGAATTACACATTTTGCTGTAATTTACATTTGGAGATAATTAAAGAACTCCAAAAGGATTTGAGGATTATGTAGTAGTCGTATGTCAATTTCTCCCTAAATTGGATGATTACATTGTTGTCCTTTAGAACAGTATCTTTATTTGCAGGAATTTTGAGCTCAGTTACCTAGGATGCTTGTGAATCTTGGCAGTAAGTAGTTTAGAGGGTAAAAATTCATCTTATACTTGCAGTTTTTATGTGGATATTAGATTGCTACCAAAGGATGCAAAATAAAATTAAAAATATAGTGTGGATTTTGTACAAGCAGCCAGCAGTTTAGTTTCCTTATTGAGCTGTAGGGCTTTGGCAATTAGATGCTTAGCCACTTTAAATGGAGAAATTGCTCTTGTTTCACCTTGATATATTAGTAACTAATGAAAACTTTCATATCTATTCAGTTAAATAATGATAACATGCATTCACTATGTATAGTATGAATGTTTTGGAGTTTATGCAGAATGGTTAAATCTGACTAACATAGAAAATTATCTCACAGTTACCTCTTTGTGGTGAGAACACTTTAGATCCATATTTTTATTTTTTTTAGGAAAGCGATCTATTCAGATACTGTATTTTAAACAGTATCTTAAATTCTAGTTTGAGAGTTTTAGCTAACATTTGCCATTGGAAAACTGTGCATGAAGTGTATTTATTCATAACTTTGTACACCATACAGTTATATTTAAAATTTGAAATGATTGCTTTTTATAAATAAAGAAAAATATTTTAAGAAGGAACATGGTCAGCATGAAAACAAAAATCACCTGTTAGAAATAATGCCCTTCAGAATAATCTCATCAAGAAAGACTGATTTTAAAAGATGGGCCTTATTTTGTATTCTGAAGGTCAGCAGCTGGGTGCTGCGCCCGATCTAATTTTCTCAGCCTGTCATGCTGCTGAAACTTCAGGACAGCACAGAGTGAACTACAGGAACGCTGCAATTACATAAGCAAGGATGGATTGCCTGGCAAATGGCACAATCAATGAACAATGGAAATTCAATCAGCTGTGACGGATCAGCTACCAGGTGTTGGAGGAAAATCCAAACTCTTAGCACCTCCTGGAAGGCAGTTTACTTTTCCTTTGTTTGTGCCATGTATTGTTAGTTGAGTGGAAACATAATCCAGTGGTTGAAGTTCTTTACTTATGCACTTCTTTTCTTTTAATGTGCTCTTGTAAGTAGTAAGCAACAACTCCATGAAGATCATTGCTTTCCATTGTGGTGTGATATTTACAAGAGGAAGTGTGGGAGGCTGGTAAGTCTTTGCAATAATATATACATATACATGAATGTAAGAACCTCTCAAAATTACAGTTTTAAATGTATGTGAATGTACAATGGAAATCTTTCCTTTAAACTATATGGATAGAACACATGTTATATCCAAGATATTAATTATATTTGCGTTGGTCTATACTGAGGTTGAATGAAGAAAGGGCACATGAAGAGGTGAGGTTGCTGTTTTTATAATGTGTAGGAAAATTGAAGTTTAGGAATTTTAGATTTGAAAGAGTCCAGTTTAAAGCAAAGTAGCTAAATATAGATGCTCTTTAGAAGGCTAAATTAAAGAAGGATAGGGTATAGATAAATAGCATACTTTACTATTTACTAATTTAAAAACATTAATTGCTCTAAGTAGGAAAAAAGCAATGAAGTCTACAGATCTTTTATTTAGGAGCTAGATATGGACCACAGGAATATCTTCTTAGGTTTAATGTTAGAATAACAGGACTGCCCAAGATGCCCTTTCAATTTGTCTCTCCTCCGTGGATACATAAGCAAAATAAAAAAAATTGAGATGTTAAAAATATTTGAGAAGAGGGCAAAAAAAAGAATGCTCATTCTCTATTGTAGATCTGATATATATATATATATATGTGTATAAGTAATATATATATATTATATTATTCTATGAGTTAGTAGGATAAATTGTTTTGATCATTGAAGAAACAAAAAATCAGTATTATTGACAACTTGTGAAATAAATTTATGCAAATCAATGTATGGACATTCTATTTTTTCTTTAATCTGTCTTTACTTTCTGCACTTTTTAAATTTGCATGTATTCTCAATTGAGAGTAACGTGTTATTTTAAACCATAAAATAATTATAAAATAGAGGTCTTAGGAAGCATGCTGTGATGAGAATTTCTGTTCTGTGCATCTTCTACTCTCCCCCTTCTGTGCAGCACACAGGAGAATTGGACTTCCTCCAGTGGGCCTGGTTATGGGATCAGATTTGGCTAATGCGATAAACAGCATCAGATGTGTCACTTCAGTGTGAGGCATTTAGTTTCTAGAATTTCAGTTCTTACTCCTGGCTCATCTGCCTGGTTCTTCCTGGAGGCACATGTAGGAGACAAGCAGTGTGGATTGGTAGTGAAAATGCTTAGAGAAAGCCTACCTGAACATAGAGCAGAATGGGATGAGTGAGAAACAAGCATTTATTTCTGCAAGTTACTGAGATTTTGCCATTGTTGTTACATAATCTTAGCTATCAGTGCTGAATGAGGAGGAAGTAACGACTGTATAGGTCTGAAAAGCAGAGTCAGGTATATGACAGAAACAGCTAAAATTCCTTTCTTATTCATGCTATGAGCCAGACACAATTCCAAAGGCTTTCATTTATTTAGTGCTTCCAACAATCTTGAGAAATAGGGTCAATTTTTGTTATCTTGATGGATATGAAAATAGGGTTATAGATGTCTGAGGAAACTGGCCCACACTTACAAGACTAGCAAATATGTAGTAGATCCTGTATGCGAATCTGGGCAGTATGAATTTAGTATAGGTAGTCAAAAATCATTACATTGCTTCTACAATAAGTCTCAATTATTTTTAGATTGACTACCTCCTAAAACAGTTAAAAGTACTTTAACTTTTTAAAACAATCATGGATAAGAAGAGATTAAAGTATGAATTTATATTTTGGAAAGAGTTGATCAATATCCATGTTAGGTATAGAATAATAGATACACTTTGAAAAAAGCAAACTGTTTTATTGTTTACAACCTTTAAAGATAGAGGGAAAGAAGCTTTAAATTAGTTGACAACTACTGTGCTCAGGACAGTAGAAAGCAATATTTATTCCCTCCTTAAAAATGCTGCATTGGTTTTCTGGTTAAAGGAAAATCTATAATGACCACATTATTCATTGTGTGCAGTGTGCCTTTAGTGCTATTTTTATGAGAATATAGTGATAAATAGCTTAATTAATTCATCTAATTATGAGCATCTGAAAACATTTTCTTTCCTCCAACCTCTCAGTAAAAGAAAATACTACAATGAGATCTACTTTTGTGATTATGAAAATTGTTGATTTAATTTTCCTTTTAATGTACACGTGTGTAATATTTCCTCTTTTTGCCCTTTCGTTGTCCTTCATCTTGATCTTAGTTTCCTGTTGCAGTCTCTTAGGAGAGTTATACAGAGCTTGATAAATGGCTTCTCTTAAGTGAAGAGAGAAATTACGCAGGAATCTTAGTGTGTCTGTTGCCGTTAGTTCCAGTAACAATCCTCTCTTTCTCTCAGCCTCTCTGTCTGTCTGTTGCTGTCATTGTCTCTGTCTCTGTCTGTCTGTCTGTCTCTCTCTCCACATAGTTCTCGATGCATGGCAGTCTCTGCTGCCAAGCTATATCTCTAATCCTCTCATATTTTTTGACTTTGAGATAAGGGCAAATTGTACCTTTTCTTACTTCTCTGTGTTATCCCACAGATGTCATATTTGGGAGACTAAATCAACTGGAAATGTTAAATACTGTTTTTGAAGTGAGCCAAAATGTAACATGGGCTATTTGGAGAGTCTGTGTTAGACTGAGTATGAAACGCATGTGCATTTGTCCTCCAGCTTGCAATACAGCCATTCTTTACTCTCAAGCTGATATATTACCTTTTGATTATGGTAATAATAATAATAATAATAATAATAATAATAATAATAATAGTAGCATCCAAACAACCACCAGAAGTGCAACAACAGTAGTGCTAATTCTTGAGCACTTGTTCAGCATCAGGATCTATGCTCAGCATTGTCGCTTTGAACCTTCACAATGACCTTTGAAATGGGTGCAGTTATAATGCCTTTATAATTATAAATGAAGGCACAGAGAGATAAGTGACTTGTCTGTAATCATATAGTGTTGAACTTAACTTTCAACCTACTTGGGTCACGGTAGAGCCTATTTTTTAAGATGTATTTGGTACAAGGTCTCACTATGCAGCTTGGACTCATAGTGATTCTCCTATTTTCAGCCTCCCCAGCACTAGGATTACAGGTGTGTGCCACCATGCCTGGTCTTGGTGACCAGCTTAGCGTGCCTGGGTGCAGTGTGGCATGTGCTTGCGTAAACAGGTTCTTAGTCTGCTGAGCTATCTCACTGGCCCTTAGAGCCCAATATTTGTACTGAATTGCAACTATGTTCTAACTTCTTCTTTTTTAGGAGAGGGGGAAACTGGGATTGAACTCAAGCCCTTGTGCTTGCCAGGGAAGTGCTTACTCCACTGAGCCATCTCCTTGGCCCCCTAACTTCTTGATTGTCATATGACTCTTTAAGTGACAGAATCTAGAAAGACTACAGAATTTTTAAAAAATTAATCACTGATTTTAACTTTCTCCTGATTTGTCCTGGTTTTGTATGTTCCATGCCTTTCCCTCAGCTTAGAGGAATGGAAATCTTCATTGTTTCTACGTTATCTATAGCTCCTTGATTTCCCTTCCTTATGGGGTCTCTAAGGATTTTGCCGTGAAATTATCAGTGGTTCTCTTCCAAAACCAACACTAACCTTGTTTTCTTCCAAACTATTTTGGCAAAAATTCAACTCCATTTTCTCTCTCACTACACATCTACTTTATATGATCGTGCTCTACTGATACTTTCTTTACCAGTGATTTAATGATTCTCCACCAGGCGGGGGGAAAGCAGGCATCAGATCTAAATCACGTTTGTTATCTCTAACTATACACAAGGCCTTATGTTTATCAGTTGAACTGATTTTAAATCTTTATCATACATATAGTAACCTTCTTAAACTATCCCATAAACATGATTTCCTATGAATTTGACAATACTTGGCTTATCCATGCAATCAGAACCCCAAATGACTTATGTCCTCTCTCTATTGAGACAGAGTTTAAAAGTTTTGTCGTCTTCATTTCCCTACTTAATAAAAGAAGAGCAATCACAAGTGATATACCCTGTCTAATTATTACTTTCTGAAAATATGGGCAATAAAAGCAGTTTTGTTTTATAGTTGACTCTACTGTGAATTAGCTGTGACTGTTGAAGTGTGAATAGTGAGATCACACAGCTTCCATCCTGGTGAGCAGTGGCCATTTATAAGTGATGAATCCTTTAGTAATCAACCAACTAATTTTAAAGCCATTCCTCTGTTGAGGAATATTTTAGGTGAAGTGCTAATAAGCAGGAAGGTGAAGAAAGGAGAAATAGCAAAAGAGAATAAAGGGAAGCCATAGGCTTGGCTAGCACCAGCTGGATAATGAGCTCTTTGATAATTAGGTGGGTTGCACTGTGTTCTTGTTTAAATTATGACATGATAATGGAAGATGCTTCATCTATGAAAGTAGGGAAGTAGTCAAGGTAGAGTGACATTTGATAGCTCGCAGGACATAGGTAGGAAAAGAAAGGAATGGAACAGATTTCATCTTATTATTTTGCACAATGTTTTTAGCTACATCCAGTGGTTAGTCTAGTTATATTTATCTTTGACAGTGTGCTTACTATTTTTGTGTCTTGTGTAATATTATTTTGTTAAGAAGTAGAAGTGAGAAGTTGGATAGAGATATCATGTGCTTTAATTAATATGTTTTGTAAGTACAAGGCATGGATTGTAAGACTTCAGTTTGAATTAGTTTCAATGGGCACTTCTAGATTCATAAATAATTCTTATTAAAATTTAAGTTTATTTGACTTTTCAGCTATACTAGTAGTAGTATTTTAAATTTTAATCTCTCTAACTTATGACAACAACAAAAAAGAATAGTACAAAATTTACATGTTGGAAGATTTCAACTACAACCTTAGTGTACTCTGGGTTTATTTGATATAGTTCCATTTAGTCTTTATTATTATTATTTTTGTAATGAATTTAGGACAAAGTGTTCGGGGTGTACAGGATCTCACTACATAGACCGAACTTGTAGTGATTCTCCTGTTTTCAGCCACCCAAGGGCTAGGATTACAGGCATGCATCACTATGCCCAGTCTCAATCACTGTCTCAGTGCACCCTGGAGGAGGGGGTGGCACAGAGTGTCAGGGATTGAACCCCGGCTGCTGCACTCTGCCAAAGCAGGCACTTTGGTCTACTGAGCTATCTGGCTGACTCTACTCTTTGTTTTTCTTTTTAATTTTTATTTTGAAATAATTATAGACCCACAAGAAACTGCAAAATGAATGCATAACTGTCTCCTTATATCCATCCCTTAGCTTCTCTATATGATACTATTTTATGGAACTATTGCATTTTGTCCAAACCAAAATTGATATTGAGATGATACAATGAATTTAATTTTATGGACTTTGTTAAATTTCACCTATTTTTGTTTGCAAACTTTTTTATTTTTGTTATGCCTTTTAAAATTTTAATATTTATTTATTTTGTGTTTGGTTGGTTTTTTGGAGCTGAGGTCTCACTAAGTAGTTCATCTTGACTTTGAACTTACTATATAGCTCAGTCTGGCCTCAAACTCACAGTGAACCTCCTCTGCCTTGTGATAGCAGGTATGAGCTACCACACCATTTTTTTTTTTTTTTTTGGTATAGGGGATCAAATTTAGGACTTTTCCCTTGCCAGGCAGGCACTTCTTCCCTGGACCAGTTCTTAAAATTTGGAATCTATGTCTGTTTGCCATTCTATTTGACCCTCTAGATCCTTGTCCCTTTTTTTTTTTAGTTACAGAAAACTGCAGTTATACTAATCTATCCTGTGATAGCTCATTTTCCCACAGGTAAAACATAGTGATTTTTTTCACTCTGCTCCATGATGTTGTATATACACAGAATATTTTAACAAACTAGATGAACATAAAATTGTCACAGAATCCCTGACTAGTGGCAGTGAGCTCATGTCTCTTGATTTGCTATGATAGGCTGGTATCACCCATCTGGGGGCATGGTCTACCACAGCTTCATCTCTCTCGCTCTCTATTGACTTCGCTCTCACACTCTCTGTGTGTTTCTGATAAATTCTTAGATTTCTGAGTCAAAATCTATTTTGCACCTTTTGATGTGTAGCTATCAAATAGTTCTCCAGAATTAATAAATACTGTGGATAAATTCTCATAGTCCTTTTCCTTATGAATATTTGAAGATTGATTAAGAAAAACTTGGGAGTACTCTCAATCCACTTTGTAAAATTCACATGTTGTCACATTTGCCTTGATCTTTTAATTGTAAGCAATGAAATATTGCAGCTACAACTGATGCTTCCTGTTGTATCTCTCCCAATTCTATAGTCTTTCTGGAAGTAATCACAGAGTGCTTTATAAGACTCAGTGGAGTTATATGTGCTGGTTCACACCTATAATCCCAGCACTCAGGAGGCTGATGCAGGAGGATCCCCATGAGTTTGAGGCCAGCCTCGGCTACATTATTAAATTCAAGGCCAGGCTGAACTGCATAGTGAGACTCTGCTTTAATTAAAAAAAAATAACAACAACAACAACAACAACAACAACAACAAAAACCCCTACAATGCAAAGAAGTTCTTAGACACTCAAAACTGATTATATTCCTCCTCTTTAATATGATCTTGTATTCAACATCTTTCTAGAGTTCCCTAAGCGTAGAGCTGAGCAAAACGAATTAATGAATATGATGCCTACTTTCTGGGAGCCTCGAGGGTAGGCGGAGTTTCACTAGAATGTTGCATCTTGTCATTCTGCATGAGTCTTAACCTCTTGAGGAAGAAATGGATAGCTAAGATGCAGGTGTAATATGAAGTATGAAAACACATACAGTCCCAAAGGACTTGGGTGTGTAAAATATTTGCTTCAATCGTGTTCTATTTCTTCCCTTTCTTCCTCTCATTTCTCTTAACTAAAGGATGATAAGACCATGTGACCAACTATGTTCCTCTTCATTTTTTTTTTTCATTTGTTGTTGTTGTTGTTGGTGGTGGTGGTGCTGCTGCTGCTTCCCTTTCTAGTCCTCTCTCTTTCCCTCTCCTCCCTCTTCATCATTTCATTGTTGTTTCCATGCTACCATCAGAATTAAATGGTAAGAGTCATCTGCTGCTCCCTCCAATGAATTCTAGCTGGCCTGAGTACACTTTCCCTTCTGCCAACTCTTGCCTGTCTGGATGATCCTGAGATTTCTTAGGGCTCCCTTCTTGGAGACCCTAGAGACATCCTGGATTGTCTGTCCTGTTTTCTACAAACTTAGTCTGGTTCAGAGTTCAGTTCCTATTGAGCTTCTTGTGACTTACTTTGAGTTAGTTGATTGAGGACCTTTGTTCTTAGGTGTTAGCATGAAGAATCTGATTGATGCAGTTTGTTTATTCTTTCTTTTGTTTGTTTATTCTTAAGAAAATGTATTCATGTATATGCTTGCTTAGCATTATAGTTGATTTCACTGAACATATACTTGAGGTAGAAATTAGTTCAGATCTCATCCTGTAACTTTCATCAACAATATTAAGTGAGTTTGCTACAATTCTATGTTTTCTTCCTTTTCATTTTAAACTAAATGATATTGCCTTTTAATTCAGTTCTCTGTTTTTCCTATATTTTCTTCTAGAATACCAATAGAACAAGATGAAATGGTGTTCTTGCCTTCTTTGAACTTATTGTCAGGCATGACTCACAAACTGAGAATCTTTACAATCACCCATTCGTGTCTTTTCTCTCCTTCATTGACAGTGGATTCAGTTCAGATAACAGGTATTGATTTCCTGAAAGCCTTTCTTTCTATTCTTTTTTTCCTGTTGGCTGCACTTCTCTTCATTGGCAATTCAGTCACTTTTAATCCGAGATGACCTGGCAGGCTGCGGGTGTCTGAGCCCTCCTTTCAGGGAGAGACAGGGCAATCTGTGGCCAGAGCTATTGTGATGTGCTCTACCCGTACATACGCACAGAGAAAGAAAGGGTTGGAAGGATGAAAGGCCCCACGCCCTGCCCATTAGGTTGCTCTGTTAAAGTAATTGTCTGGCCTACCAAGAAATGTGCTTTCCAAATACTTTTACAAAAACAATATCCCTAGTGGCTAGATTAACATAAGGTTATTCTGCACCTCTAAGTAAGCAATTACCCAATTTGGAGGGTTTCCGGGAACAGTCAGTTGATACTGTCCAAAGTCAAGAATCTGCAATTAAGATGGGATGTTAGTGTGTGAGTAAAGCAACATGATGCCCTCTTAGAGCACTCAGGGCCTTCTCTGTGCTTGCAACAGTACTCTTTTGAGGCAGCCATTGTTTTTTGGCTGAATGTTGATCCTTTGCCTTATGAAACCCTCTTCTATTATTTGTGCTAATGTGTCAGAAGCCTACGACTTCTAGTTCTACCCATTCTCATGTGCTGGAAATAACCTTTGAGATGTAAATGAATACCTGCATGGCTTCTGTCCACAGGAAGCAGAGATTCTAGAAGGACACAGAGATTACTCAACGAACACACAAATACTTGAAACTGGAAATGCACTCATAATATTTTCCTTGGAATCAAAAAGCCTTGCTTAATAATTCTGGGAAGTTCTAGTGACTTTTTTTTTAAACTTCATTTCTCATCTACAAAAAGAAAAACATTGTTTCATCAAGAGATATTGTGCAGATTAAATGACTTGCTATTTGTAAACCAAACTCAGAGCCTAACCTATAACCGAAGAGTATATAAATGTTAGTTTTCTCCCTACTTCCTAAAAAAGTTTTTATTTTAAATAATCGTTCTAGGCATCACTTAAAAGAGCCATAAATTTGACAACTATAGGTCACTAAAATCCTGTGGGCTCTTTGTCACTGCGTTTCTTCCTACTTTTACTTCCTTTGATCTGTTTCTCCAGGTTTTGTTTTGTTTTGTTTGTATTTTAGAGAAGGGTTTACAGGGTGTTCAGAGCCTCACTACTAAATTGGACTTGTAGTGATCCACTTGTTTATAGCCTTCCAAGAGCTGGGATTACAGGAGTGCGCCACTATGCCCAGTCTCAATTGCTGTCTCAGCGCATGTTTCTCCAAGTTTCTGATCCTTGGCATCATTTTCTATGCCAGCCAACAGATGCCAAGTGACCCTTTGTGCTTCATCTCCCAAGTCCTACACTCACCGTGCTCTGCAAGGTTCTTTTAAAAATCCATTTCTGTGCTGGTAATTTCCCTGCTCCAGCCCCCTTCCTGGTCTTCTACGCCTTGGCAGCACACTGCAGGCTTCTAAGGCCTTGCCTCTGCCTCAGCTCCTGTTTTGCTCTCATCCCAAGCTCACATCTCACCACATGCTCACATCTCTTGGTCTCTTGTTCCAGCAGTGCTACTGCACTGGCAGTTTTAAAACAGAACCTGAACTTCACCCTCTAATATTATTTTACTTGTTTATTCCATTAAGAAAATCTTTCACTGACTTTTGATCCTTCTCCTAAGAACTACCTTGACTTTTCGCCCTTTCTTTTAATAGTTAAATCATGTGACAGATTTGCCGGAGTTAAAGAGAAGTCTGAACCTGTGTCCATATTCCAGTTCCTCTTCAAATGTGCAGCTCTGTCTCCTCAAGGGGACAGTGGTCCTCATTCCTGTCTAAGCGTAGCACTTTCCGAGAGATCAGAAGTCCCCATCTGTTGCTTAAGTCAATAATTTGTTTTTAATTTTTTCCCTACTTGACTTCTCTTTAGTAATTGACTCTCAGAACCAGTTCTACTTATTGAAGTTTTCTACAGCTGTAATACCTTCCACAGTAGACAATGTGTGGCGAGTGGCTGTCCTGTTAAGCAGCAGAGACACGGAATATTTTACTGTCACAGAAATTCCTGTTGCACAAGGCTGCTGTAAGAAAGGGCATTAGGGAGGGGCCAGAGTGAATATTTTTGGTTTTGTGAGTTGGAAAAGCACGTTTATAGTCACCCATTTCTGCTGTTGTAGGGCAAAAGGGGCCACGCAACTGAGCAGTGCTATGTTCCCATGAAACTTTATTTGTATGAACAAATATTTGGCCCCACTTGGCATATGGGTCTTGGTGTGCTGACCCCTGTTTTACCTCTTTGTTTTTTCATGTCATTTTACTCTAAATTTTCCATTCTCTCTCTTTAATATTTCTCAAATCCCCCCTTTTCCATCTTCGGTGTTATAGCAATTATTGCAAAACAACAACAAACAATAAGAAAACAGCATGACCCCTGTTTATAGCCGCACTTCACTTGTGATCTACTGCAGGCAGTGTTTTTTATTTCTTGGCATACATACAGCTATGCTTTCTTGACTTCTCTAAGGCAGTTTTCTCATCTGTACATGAGGACAACAAAAGTCACAGTCTTACAGAAAGGTTTCAGCTAAATGTGTTAAAATCATTTTCATGTAGGGGACAGAGTAATATCACAGTAATCCATCCACAAACAGTAGTGGCGAAGTCCCTGGGTAAAGGTACGGATCCCAGCCTGCCAGTCACCAGTGCAGACATTAAGTAGCTCACAGATCATATTTCAGTTTTCACATCTATAAAATGAGGATGATATTAGTACATTCATGTCACAACGTCTTTATTAAGATTAAATGAATTAATTCTTATTAAACACTCAAGCACTTTCTTTGTGTAAAGCACATCATATGATAACAGTTATTTTCCTAGTATTTTTTTGTAGATGACAGAAGCTCTACATGGGTCAGTTGCCTGCCTATAGTCATGTACCAGCAAGTGATAGGTTTGAAGTTCAAATTCTACCCAATTGGCCTCAAATCCCAGGCCATAACACTGCAAACACATATTTTTCAACATATAAAAGCTTTTTACATTTAAAAAATTAGAACTAATCTCTTAGCATTGTATTTTATCGTGTTTAATTTATAAAACTACCAGGAAATTTAACAGTTTGATTTTTATTGTTATTAAAAACCAGTTTTGCTTTCGCAAATGGAGAACATTTCATTAGTTATATGCTTTTGAAGAGAAAAATCATGATCGACAGTTAATATTAGGGGTGGCGATCTGCTGTTTTCTTAGAAAGTGATGAATTATTTGTTATAAAGTTTATGTAGTTAACATTACTGTAGTGGATGGATGATAAAATCTAAATTTGATCCTTGCGTTCTTCTAAGTATGTTGGTTTTGTATTTATTTACATTTTGGCAAAAAGACTGAAATGTTTTTGTTGTTGTTATGTGTTCTTTATAAATCTGTATTAAGTATAAATAGAAATAAGACCTTATTGCAACAAGAAATCCTCTGCTATGCTAAGAAAGTGCTCATATAAAACAGTAAACTGAAAAAAGGTTAGACTTTCTGGATTTTAATATTGAGTATATGAAAAACACAGGAGTCAATAGCTCAGATCACAGAAGTTTGCCATATATGATTACATTAGATTTCAGCTGTCATTTCATGCAAAGTGAAATAAAAGTGGTTTCTTAGCTTAATACTATAAGCTACATTCTTAAAATTATATTTTTTGTTCTTACAATAAAAGGGCTTCATGGAATTGAGAGGCACATTTCAGATTTTACTAATTCAATTTTCTCTAGTTTGATCATCAAATTCACAAATTAAATGCTGTCGATTTTTCCCTCTGAAAGACATTCTTTAAACATCAGAAGCTTATCATCTTTTTAAATGCTTGAATAATAAATACACAAATAGGAAAATTGTAACAAAGGGAAGATTGGACATAGGTGCTGGTGGAAGATTCACGGGAGCAGAGAACCACATGGCTGGCTGCCTGCTACCACAGCTTCTTCTGACACCCAGAGATTAGACAAGGCCCGGGAGCTTGTCAGAGGCCTTATTTCTTAAGAACGCATCAGACACCACTGAATATACTGACTTAAACCCATGTGTGGCTCAAATACACACCCTATTCTAACTTACTTGATTAACAAGGAGGAAGTCAAATACAGGGTAAGCTAAAGTCAATATTAGGAAAAGGAGAAGATCCAGGGGGGTTAAGGGGAAAGGAATCAATTTCAAGTCAGTTTCTCAAAGGGGCAGTCTTCACACAGGATGTAACTAGCCAGCATTAATGAGGAAAAGGTGAGGGACATTATGAAAATTATGGATAAGAAGAGCTCCAGACTGAACTGGAAAAGCTTTCTCCTGTGCAGACCCCTTTTGGAAGACCCTTTCCCTGCCGTTGGCAGCTTAGCCCAGGATGGCGGTGCACGGATTCCTCTTCCAGGACATGTAAGTTACTGCACCTTACCAAAACTGAGATTTCTCTTTCACTGCCTTGAGAATTTATTTCTCTTAAATCATAAAATATGGACATCAAACTCAAATTTTCCCAAACTCATGGATCTTAATATCAGAGTAGGGTTAGGGTGTATTACATCTTTACATCTTCCTTGTTTGGAATAGCCAAGATTTTATCTCCTTATGCCTTAAGTTTATCTCAGCTTTGCTCTGTGTTACCCTTTTCTACTATCAATACAGGCTGCTCTATCTGAGCAGTCATTAGTGGGAATGTCAGTGGTCCTTATGACAGAGAAGGAAGCATGCAAGCGCTTGATGGGTTGTGAAGATACCTTTGTTTGCGCTACAACTTTAGTCATGGGCTGCGGGACCCTGCCTTGTGTCACATGATTTGGAAAGTGAAATCTTAAAGTGCCAAGAAAGAGGGAAAACAAAAATTATGGGAGTGCTCAGCAGTGGTAGCATAGATAAATAACATTATCTATTTGTGGTGTGAAGTTCTATGCAGTCGTTTATTTCCTCTTCAGCTACCTAAGGTTGGTTCTTGTGCAAAAAGTAGATAAAAAGAAGTAAGATTGTTGTAGCTGTCATTATTTTTCCCCTTAATACTGAATTTAGATGTTGTAATGAGTAGCAGAAACATTTTTTTCCATGAAGAATTTTTTTTTTTTTTTTGCATTTTTAGGGAAGGGTCCACAGGGTGTTCAGGGTCTCACTACTAGATCGGACTCGTAGTGATCTGCCTGTTTAGAGCCTCCTAAGAGCTGGGATTACAGGCGCGCACCACCACGTCTAGTCTCAACTGTCATCTCAGCATGCCCCAGGGGTGGGGCTGCCACAGCAGGCCCAGAGATCGAACCCCTGGCTCCCTGCTCCTGCTTGCAGGCACCTTAGTCTGCTGAGGTATTTGGCCAGCCCTAAGAAAATTTTAAAAAGTTATTTTTATTAGGTAAATATTTTTCTGTATTGGTAGTTATGCTGGTTATAGAGCTGATGATACAGTAAGACCAAAGCCAAGCAAGTTAGCTCACTAAAATTTATTTTCTTTCTTCTTTCTTTCTTTCTTTCTTTCTTTCTTTCTTTCTTTCTTTCTTTCTTTCTTTCTTTCTTTCTTTCTCTCTTTCTTTCTTTTTTTGTGGTACCAGGGATTGAACTCAGGACCTTGTGCTTGCCAGGCAAGCACTTATTCTACTGAGCTATCTCCCCTGCCTCTAAATTTTATATTCTTATTTAAAAATACCTTTAAAAACCTGTTTAATGTACCAATGCCTACTTAACAAGAATCAATTAATTCAGGTTTTGGTGCATAAAAATGTAGACTATCTCATTTCTCTTTTTATTTTTTTGATTTTACTTCTCTATTACTGTCTGCCCATTCTTCTTTTATTCCGAGTTTGTCATTATAATTTTTTATGCTACACCATACTTATTATGTTTTTGTATAACATATAAATCAAGACTCAGTAACTTGCTTTGGCCCAATTAAAGGTTCAAGTTAGATGTCACATCCCATAATGGGGTTTCCACTGTTTTAATGATTGTGTGATACTGTAGATTTGAAATCTGGGTACGTAATGATTTATAATGCCTCCTAAGCTCATCTAATTTATTTAATTGCCAACATTTTATCAGGAGTGCTGCTTTTTATTTGTTCCCAAGCATGCAACATTTTACATCATTTCAGATGGGGAAATAACATCTCATCGCTATCTTAGTATTCATTTTCCTGATTGATAGTAAGATGGAGAAGAAATATTTTTATAGTTGTCATTTTTTTCTCAATTGACAGAGGTTCCTCGCTAATAGGATTTTAAATTTTTAATTGATTTGTTCAAATATTGACATATCAAATATAGCCTTTCATTCTTGAAATATACTATAGTGCTAGGGTGCCTATCTGTCTGTCTGTCTGTCTGTCTGTCTGTCTGTCTGTCTATCAATCATTTATCTGTCATCAGTCTACATATATGTGCATATACATACACACATGACACAAGTTAATATTCTCAGCTAGTAGTGGAATGCAAGTAGCTGACTGGAGTACATTTCAGGTTTCAATGATGATTATACTTCATTTGTCTATGGATCAGGCTGTGATTACTACAGTCCTTTTTTATAATCTTTGGAAAGAGGAAAGATTCCCAGGAGGAGGTGATATGTAGATTTTCTAGGCCTTCTAGGAGTTATGTAACACTTTCCCTCCCATTCTATAGACCTTCAATCATCTACAAAGTCCTCCGTACAGAAACCCTGTCATCCCAACAAATTGTATTCTAGGGCAGTAAAGGTTGCCCTGTGCTTGTGTATGTAGTGGGGGAAGGGTGAGGCAGTGCCTTAATGATCCATCCAAACACCCGTGACCCATTCCTTATTATTTCTTGTCTCTGGTCTTGAAATTATTTCAGAGATTTATTAAAAGATTTTTCTTAAGCATTTTTATTACTTGGCTTAGGTTTATAGGTTTCTTATGAACACAGAGTATTCTTTATAACAATTGCATAAATTTTAATATTCTTTTCAAAATAACATAAAATCATAGAAATCATTTTTACAATCAATCTTCTATGATCTACTGTGCCTCTCATGACTTCTGCATCGAGCAGTTAGCCCTCTCTTTGCATTATATGTGTTAAAAGTTGTCACTGTTCTGAACAGGCAGTGGATCATTACCAGGTGTCACACAATTGCTATAGATATCATTTTAATTGTATGCAGTTTTCAACGGAAAATTTTTTGGGGAAATGGTGCGTGATTAAAGAACATAAAGATTTCCTTTCTTTCTTCAGGAAAAGCAAAACCTGACCAAATCTTAAAGAGACAGTAATTCATAAACCTACTGTTAGATTATTCCAGTAGTTGTAACTAGAAACTATAGTCCTGAAAGAGACTCTGGTACATATTTGGTGTTAATGTGCATTGGGAAGAATGGAATTTTACCAGTCACTGAAAAGAGTAGTATGGTTAGTAAAAAAAAAAGATAGTTGGAAAACTGACTTAAAAAATAAAGATAATTATATTTTCATATCAGTATATGTGATATATACATACATACATATATGTATATATAAAACATACAACTATAGCAACAGTTTACATATATATATCCATATTAATAAATTATAGGGACACTTAAGAGATTAATATAATAGATGAAATCAGAGGGAAGGAGTTTGAGCTGTTTGAGGGAATTTTATACAGGAAATCAAGAATTTATTTTAAAACTAAAATGTGTTTAAATCAGGAGACCTCATGAATTAAAATTAGCAGATGAACTCAGAAAATAATCTCCAACGATGTCATATATTATATCTTTCCAAAAATGTTAGAAACACCATATCACAGTCATATACGTGTACCCCTGTTCAGAGCAGTGCCATTCATAATAGCTAAATCTTGGAAACAGCCTCTGTGTCTATCAATAGGTGGATAAAGCAAATGGGGTATTTGTGTATGATAGAATACTACTGTGCCACAAGGAAGGGTAGACTTGAATGTCTGGAAAAATGGGTGCTCCTTGACACCGTAGTGTTAAGTGGAGTAACTCAGTCACAGGAGCTTAACTGTCTCATGATTACTCTTATATGAAATGATAAGAAAAATGGGAAAGAAAAACATGTTATTGTAATCCAGCGCAGACACTATACCTAAAAGTGTACCTTGAGTTAGTGCAACTGTCTTGCAGGTTTTATATATTTTGGGTCTATTAGTTTAGCTTTCGATTTGCATATATAATTAAATTTATAGGATAAATAAATGAACCAGATTCTGTAAAAATAAAAAGGGTGGAGAGAGGGGGAAAAAGGGAAGGGAAATGTCTTATATATGTGCACTGATTCTCTATTGTGGATGTGACTGATCACTGTGTCCTGCAAACAGGTACTGATAAAGGTAAAGAAATCAGTGTTTTATATAAAATGGTTTTAGAAATTAGTAAGACACTGCAGATCATCAACATTTGCAACCAAAAAAAAAAAAATAAAAAAAAATAAAACTGTTTTTCACTTTTTAAATTGAAAAGTGCTGAGAATTTGTATTTAGAGGAGGTTAATGAAATATACATTCAGGCAATGCTGATGGTAGTACATATTGATGCAGTATTTACAGAAAGCAATTTAATCACTTGATTTTAGTGTGTGGGCATGTGTGTTGTATTGTAGAATTATAGCCTCAAAATGAAATTTGAAAACCAGTGTGATCAATACTCTCTATAAAAAGCAACATCTTAGGTTAATTTAAAATAATGATAATGTTGTGAAAGACAACTGGAAAACACATAGGATTATCTTCATTACTGCGTAGCCCCTATGTACAATCCTGTACCATAATTAAATCTGATTTTTGAAATTTTATCAGGCTTTTAAAAAAAAAACACATAGTATAATCCTCAATATAGAGGCAAAGTATCGTATCATCTATACCAGAAGGAATATTTATACATACAAATAACAAATTAAGATATGTTAGAGTATATATTTTTCTCTCTTTTTTTTTTTTACAATAAGCATTAGTTATGTTTACAATCTGCAGAGAAAAACCATTTGAAATCTGTCCATGCATTTAGAAAGAATGGCAGAGAGCGCACAGAGGCATTCCATTGACCTTTACTAGATGATTTAATTTACAATGAAGTAAGAATCGTGTCACAGAAGAATAATCAAACCTTTGCCCTGAGCAGTGCTCTGGAGTCCTTTTGAACCATTCACCTGCAGTATACCTGGCTCTGACTTTGGCCAATTTGTTTTCATGTTTTTATCGATGTAAGCACCACAGAACCATGCCAGTTTGATGCCTCCTGCAATACACAGCTGAACAGTACTTATAAAACCTTCGCCTAACTGGACATCCTTATTCTCTACCCCAGAGAGTATACTTACTTTTCTTCATTTTTTTAAAGAGAGTACAAATTGGAATTAAAACAGAAAAAATTACAAGTGACACAGAACTTCCCTTAACAAAGTAATATGAATTTCACAGTATTTGCTGTACTACATAGTGTGGTCTTCCAACCAGTTATTTAGATTGACAAATATACCAATGTAAAACTGGAAGAAGAAAGAATAAAGAAAAATGTACAAGAAATTAAGAAGAGAAAAAGTACAAACAGTTGAAAAAAAAGGAGACAAAAAATTGAGTATTATCTGCTCCTTTCCATAGATCAGCAGAAATGCACAGTACAGTTGTCCAAACCTCCTTGCTTACATACCTAGATAAATCTCTCAAAAGTTTCCTAAAGAGAAAACCTTAAAATCTTAACAAGTTAAATATCCAGTTATACCAATTTACAAGAAGCTGAAAAAAAAAATCCAAGTTCTTTGAGCATTGCTCGTTTGAGTAGCATTCTATAATGTTTAAAGAATTGGATCTGTGCAAATTGCCTTGAGTAAAACACTGCATCTTTAGGTCTTTAGTGGTACCTACCTCATAGGAGAGTTTTATTTTTCAGTTAGAAAGGGCTAATGCACACATAGTCTTGGCTTAGAGCAAGGGCTCAGCACAATTAGGGGCTGATTTTCAGAATAAGATGGAGAAAATGTACTACTCTGTGTTCAGTGTTCACCCTGCTCTGTGCAGTTGAAAACCCAGGATAGTACATCTCAAGCAAAAAGCTCATTTGGCGGGGAACGGTGGGCCTTAAGGAATAGCAGTAGGGAGTTCTCTTGCTCTTCCTTTTGTGCTATGCATCTGGAAGAAGCTGGAAACTTTAAAATACTAATGGTTGGGCTGGTCAGATAGCTCAGGGGACTAAAGCACCTGCATAGGCACAGCGCGGCAGCCAGGGTTTGATGCCCCGCGTGCCATGCTGGCCCCGCCCCTGGGGCGTGCTGAGCCGGCAACGAAGACTGGGTGTGGTGACTTGCGCCTGTAACCCCAGCTCTTGGGAGGCTGAAAACAGGAGAATCACCATGAGTCCAATGTACATAGTGAGACCGTGTACACCCCGTAGACCCTGTCCTAAATACAGAAGAAAAAAATAGAATAGAATAGAATAGAATAGAATAGAATAGAATAGAATAGAATAGAATAGAATACTAATGGCCACAGACTTAATAAAACCCACAACAAGAGCTTCACTCTCCGGCAGAAGAGCCAAGAGATGATAATTCTAGCAGGGAATGGGAAAACATAATTAAATAATAATTACCATCATCTAGCCAAACTGTGAATGAGCTGTGGCCCCATTCCACACTAAAGTTGCTGGAGAGTTTAGACTTTTATTCTTGCCTTGTTGTAGCAAAGTGATCCAACATCACCATCTTCCCATGGAAAGGGGTGAGGGGTCTCTTCCATGCAGCAGTGTGAATACAGCTGGTGCCAGGTGTGGGAGAGAGGTACACTCGCTTCTCACACAAGCAGCATGTGGAAACACAGTGGGAACCTCCGATTTCATCAGTCCTGAGGCCCAAGTGGTGGTAGGGAAGACGCGTGATAAACTGGAGCTTCGGTCTGAATGTGATAGTAGCGCGTGTCACCCTGTCCTCAGTGCAGTCAGAGGAGGCCTGCCAAAAGGAAAGGTTTAAATCAGATCTTCAAGCGAGCTCTGGAGTGTCACAGTATAACACCCAGGATGTGTAAGACGTGATCAAAAACTCACTTGTTACACCAAGAACCGGGAAAATCTCAAGAGAAGTGAGGAAGGCAATCAACAGATACCAAACGTGAGATGGCATGGGCTCAGAATTATGTGCCAAGGATTTTAAAGCAGGCATCACAAAATAATGCTTCAGCAAGTCATTATGAACACACCGAAAACAAATCAGAAACTCTCAAAACAAGAAACATAAATCAACAAGCCAAAGATGCAAAGAATGACAAAGCAAGAATTTTTTAAATATGCCTCAAGTTGCTTTCTTATTGTTGGTTGAGACATCCGACACCCACGTCTGAAAGGAGGAGAGGTTTATTTTTGTTCATGTTTAGTTCCTGTTGGCAGGGTGCACAGCAGGAGGCCAGGTGGCAGGGCCCCCGGGGAGGAGAGCTGCTCCTGTTGGAGGCCAGGAGGCAGAATGAGAAGGGAGGAGTGGACAGGATGCGTCTCCTCCAGTGCCTGCTTCTTCCCACCAGGACCTGCCTCCTGGCAGCACACTGTGCCACTGAGCTAATCTGTGGATGGATCTGCTGATGAGTGCGGGGCCCCACGGCACAACCATTTCACAAGAGACCCACTTCTGAGAGTGGAACCGGGAGTGGGGGTGGGGCTTCCAGGTCTAAGCCATAAGGAAGGGCAAAGTTTGTTGTCCGGCCTCATCAGCAGTGTGTATATGGTACTGAGATCAATCGGTGAATTTGAGGATAGAAAATAAAATTTTTAAATAAAATAATGACTATAACGTGGTAAGCTAGGACATCACTTTTAGGTGTTTAAAGTTGCAGGTTTTCAGGTGTAGCTTTCTGCTGTTCCTAACCAATTGTCCTGGGTGTTATTCTTTTTAACACTGTTTTCCTGACTTTAAAATGGGATAGAAAATGCTTTCCTTGATACACTATCCGTATCTTAAATACAATGCTTCTGGCAAGTTTACTAGTATTTTCACTCTTTCCGTTTTCACACATTTGTTGAGTGCCTGATACATGACAGGTAGTATAACAGATCTTTTATGTACCAGAAGAGTATTGTATTAGTTACTTATTCTCTCGTTGCTGCGACAAACGTCCGACCCTCAAAATAAAGGAAGGAAAGACTTATTTAGCTGGCAGTTACTGGAGGTTTCATAGTTTACAACAGCCTGAATTACATAGCAAGACCTCAGGAGAGAGGGTCAGCGCCTCCGTCCTCACCATCTCCTCTGTGCACAAGGGGGGTCTCAATTGCAGACACTGCTGCCTTGCAATACAGGGTCTGGAGGAGAGGGTGGGGCGCTGCTGTGTCCCGGATGATGGGCTCCACAGACTAGAAGTGGTGGCAGAGCGCATGCTGCCAATTTAACGGTTCACACCTCTCTGGCCCCGTCCCCTGAGCCCCGCCCTGGTCAGCAGGCCCCGCCCCTCAAGCCACTCCCCTGCTCCTCAGGCCATGTCTGCCTCATGACTTATATGAGGCTTTAGGGGGACAACTAGACACAAACCAGAATAAGTATGATGTAGATTCTGCTTTCAGGTAGATTATAATAAAATAAACAAAACCTATACATAAGTGGACCAATTGTTCATACAATGTGATGATACTTACACTGGAGTTTGGGAGCTCTTAGGCACGGATGTCACTACAGGGACAGACAGTCACACAAGTGGCTGAATTGAGAAACTTCAGAGTTTGTCGATAGATATGACTGGATTGTGTAAAGTGGAATACACCAAGTAGGCAAGTGGGTTTTGCATGCCACTTAAAAATACAGAGATTTTACTATGGATTTTGTGGAAAGATATGGAATGATTTTAAACCTCACCTGGCACAGTAATTTATCAACAAGAGGCATCCCAGAATGATAAACAGATGACTTGAAAGTATTGGATCAAGCTTGAGGCAGGGAGGTTGATTAGGATGCTGTGATTTTAGGGAGGTGCACTGTGAGAGAACCAAATAATTTCAAATAGAAAAGCTAAATGTAATGTTATATATACTTCTTTGGATATAGTTGAGTGAGTGTGCAAATACTATTTTAAGGTTTATTTCAAGCCACTGGTTATAGCCAGTGAAATATAGAAAGTAGAAAGGAGGACTCAAGTTGGGGTGGGGCTGAAGGTTAGAAGTGGTGAGATATAATTTTAAGTTCGGAATTTTTCCATGTACCAATGTACAGTAGGCTGTTGGTGCTAAGAGCGTGGAGCTTAGACTGGGGAGAAGTATGGGAGATAGAAATGGAAGCTAAAGCCATACAAGAGTGGAGATCATTCAGGGAGAGCAGCAAAAGCCAGGCTTCTGTATGAGAAAAGTGAGATCATAGACAAAGATGAGCAGGAAGAAAAGAGAGGGAGAGAGAGAGAGAGAGAGAGAGAGAGAGAGAGAGAGAGAGAGAG
>NW_004524580.1:8624411-8645281 GCF_000260255.1 Octodon degus
AGAGAGAGAGAAAGAGGGAGGAGAGAGAGAGAGAGAGAGAGAGAGAGAGAGAGAGAGAGAGAGAGACAGAGAGAGATTTGCTAGCACATAAATGCTCCATGTATCTGTAACATACTCTTTTTGGAAATGAAAACACAAATGTGAATGTGTATTGTGCAGGAAATTCTTTAAAACACATGACCTTACTTCTAATATACAATGCCAAGGACATTTTACCTTTCTTCTTGTGTGTTAGTTAATTATGGCTACAGTTACGTTGTGTAATGAGCAAGGACATAATCTCTGCAGGGTTACCTTTATGTACCTGCAGGTTGCCGTGAAGTCCACTGATTTAAGACAGGCATAGCTAGGCGAGCTGCTCTAGGGCCTTGAGGCTGTGCTGGGCTCCCTGCCTGTTCGGGCTCCACTTTCACCTCTGCATGTGCATTGGGCTGCCAAGAGAGAAGGCAGGTGCTATGCCCGGGGTGCTCTTGTGGGGAAGGTGGAATTGCGAAGTGCGGGAGGGGGGCCTCACCATGGTGGTGCTTTGCAGGCCTCTGAGTGCATCAGATCTGCTGACCCTGAACTAGCAAAAGCAAATTCCCAAATGAAGCCAAAACCAAATGCATATTTTCCACTCATGGTTCCAGAGGGAAGAGGTAATACAAAACAGCTGTGATAGAAGCAAGCACAGTGAAGAGGCAACCTTCTGAACAAATGTCACACTTGGAAGCTAGACGTGGTGACACACTTGGGAGGCCAAGGCAGGAAGACTGCTAAGTGTGAGGCCAGCCTGAACTGCATAGCAAGACCCTGTATTAGAAAAAAAAAATCACACTTTGAAATTCAGTATTATTTTTTTATAAGCAAATGCAGGGGCCAAGTGTTCAGTTCCGGCCTGCGGTGCTGACCTCGCCCCCGGGGCACACTGAGATGGCAAATGAGACTGGGCGTGGTGGCACGCACCTGTAATCCTAGAGCTCCGGAGGCTGAAAGCAGTAGGATTACTATTAGTCCGACCTCTGTAGTGAGACCCTGTAGACCCTGTACTAAATACATAAAAATAAATTAAATAGATAAATAAAAAATTATTTTATTAGTTATGCATTGTGCTACACTGTAGGTAACCACACTTGGCAGCACTGAAGTGTATAAAGATTTTGACCCAGTTCAGGGATCTTCCTCAGGCAGCCTTCTCATTTATTATGTGCTAACGCTGCCACTGTAACCGTAGTTTCTTAAATGCACGGCTTCTCACAGCGCTCCACACCATGAAGCCTTGAAGGGTGTACTCAACAGGAATTTGTGCATGGGATTCACATGTTACCTAGAAAAATGCAAGCAGCGAGAATTGGAAGCTAACACATTTTATCACGTTTCAATTTATGTGAGTACCCAAAAAGGATGACTGGGCATTGCAGTGTTAGCAGTCCTTCGCCCGCTGCCGTGTATTTTCTGTTACTCTGTATTATCATATTTGGTAGTTCAGTGTTAGGAAAAAATATATTGCTATTGTGAAGAATACTAGAATATTTTATTCAAATCCCCTCCTCAAAAAGTATCATATATGTATATTTTTTCCCTTTTGGAAAAATGAGCTCTTTTTCAAAAGCAACCTATCATCATGCTTTGATGTGAGGTCTGTGTGTTCAAAGTAAAGCACTGACCAATTAGGAAATGAAATTCAAATGCCTTCTAAAATTTAACATTTTATTGCATGCCCATTCTTGATTCATTATGAAGCATTTCAGACAGTAGGAAAGAGCACATCCTATACACAACAGAAGACAACACATTGAATTGAAACACAAAAATTCATCACGATTCTTTCAGAGAACTGAATTTAACAGTAAGTTCTGTATTTGTAGCAGGAACCAAAACTTTAGTGAGATGCCTACTATTTTCTTTTTCATAATCTCTAAAGCTTCTCTACTACACTTACATATGATTCTATCCATTTATGTTGAATAGATTATTTTTATTCATTTATTTACATGTTTTTTATGCATTTGGTTATTACATGGTCTCACTATGCAGCTCAGACTCATAGTGATCCTCCTATTTTCAGCCTCCACAGCAGTGGGATTACATGTGTTCACCACCACACTCGGACTTGGTAGCCTGCTCAGCATGGTCGGAGACAGGGCCAGTGCAGCATGTGGTGCTGGGGATGGAACCCTGGTCCTTGTGCTTACCTCAGCAGGCACTTAGTCCACTGAGCTATCTCGCCAGCCCTAGAAGGGATTATTCTGTTACTCTATACTCTGGTTGCATTCTAAGCACTAAAATCCACACAGTTGTTCATCTGAACTTGATGGTGTAATTTTTCTAGTGTATATAAAATAAATACATTTTTATGAAAATAAAAATGTGCACTCTATGTCATACTAAATATAGCCATTACCTGGCATGACATATATACTGTGAAACAGGTTTATTTATTTATTTATTTTTCCCATACCGGGGATTAAACTCAGGACCCTGCACTTGCCAGGGAAGTGCTTATTCTACTAAGCCATCTCCCCAGCCCAAATGGTGCTTGAGGACTATCTCTGGACCAAGAAGTACAGTTACCTCATTAAGAAACAATATATTTAGAAAATAATTATTTACGTTTATTTTTAAATTATTTTTCAGGTTTGTGGAAGGAATGCTGAACATTTGTTACAATGCCATCGATCGTCATATTGAAAATGGAAAGGGTGACAAGATTGCTATCATCTATGACAGTCCTGTTACAAATACGAAAGAAACTATTACTTATAAGGAAGTCCTGGAACAGGTGACATAATTTGTGCTTTTCTCAGCATTAGAAATTGTATGTGAATTTTTAAGATAGCACACTCTCTGATTGTAGAGATTTTAAAAAATGCGCTGGCATAGGTAACCATATTTTGTATTAATACATGTTTGTATTCCTGATGATTGCATTCACAACGAGGAGTTGGTAGATGTACATAACACACCTTAATTCTGTTTCCTTATCCTTTCTCTCCCTTTTCCTGATGCAGCTTGAAAATTAGTATACATGCGTGAATTCATTTAGATGGTTTATAGCCCTTTAATTAATATTTTTTTAATACTGAAAGATGCTTATTTTACAGAGCCAGCTTGGTAAATCTCAAGAATATGCTCAAACCTTTTTCTGGCTTTTGACCTCTGCTTTTGCGGCCATTGTCATTGTCAAAGGCGCTTATAAGTTCCAGATGACTGAAGAAGTCTCTTTGCTGTCTTCCTGTTGGCAGACTACACATGGTAGATCATTCCCTACAGTGATTCCAGAGTTTTCTTCTGAAGATGCTACACCGTAGATTTTTATCTCAATCTTCTAAAATTTACTACTTTTCAGAGAATAAAACCCATACTCCTTGGATGTTAAAGATACTTTGGGATCCGCTCATAGTATCGCTCCCAAACTTCATTCCCTAACACCCTCAGCCATCAATCACCTCCTCATGGCCCAGATGTCCTGTTGTTCTCTCAGACAAGCAGGCTCTTTGCAGCACTTTGCAAATGTTCCTTTTCTTATCGCATTTGCCTTTTTAAAAATGTTTTTTTAATTTTTTGTTAAGCTCTTTCTTGTCTGTGTAGTTTTTAGGTGGAGCAACATGTCTACCCAAGTAGTATAAGATTTTTCTCTTTTTTTTAACCTTACAGTAGAAATAAGGTTTCAGAAGTTTTAGGAAAGTAGTTGATTATTATATGAAGTTTTTTGTTTTGTTTTATGTATTTGGTACAGAGTCTCACTATGCGGCTCAGACTCCTACTGATGATCCTGTTTTCAGCCTCTCCAGTGCTGAGATTACAGGCCTGGGTCACCATGCCTGGTCTTGGTGGCGAGATCAATGCGTCTGGGGGTGGGACCAGGGTGGCATGTGGTGTGCCTGGGATCAAAGCCTGGTCCCTGTGCTTGCCTAAGCAGGTGCATAATCTGCTGAGCTATCTCACCAGCAAACATAGTTGATTATTATGGACTATTGGAAAATTTTCTAACTCCATGGAACATTTATTCATTCATGATTTTCTGAGCATTTATTCATGTATTATATGATTTATAAAGGGAGATGATGTGTAGAGGTGTCTCTCAGTCTTGGCCCTATTGAGCTTTTGGATGAGAACCTTCCTTCCTGTGGTTGGCCACATGTACACAGTAGGATGTTTATCAGCATCCTTAATTTCTATTCAGTAGAGCCCATAATGTTGTCCCTTACTTAAGAAGAACAAGGTTTGTAAAAATTGCAAATGTCCCCTGGGTGATAAAATTTCCACTGGTTGCAAAGCTCATCTTGAGAGATGCTGTCATGCTGGGATCTGGAAACATTTATCTTTAAATGAAAGCTTCTTGAATTCCATTCTCTACTTTTGTGTTGAAACCAGTTCATGGTTGCACTCTATTTTTAGAAAAGTTGGCCAACTATCCCAGATTCTGAAATTATCTTCTTTTGAATCAGTGTATTCTTGCTCAGGCTTCCAAGTAATTATAAGAAAGGCAGCTCATCCAAAGCAGCTACCTCTAATCCTAAATTGTTATAAACAAGAAAGAAAAATTATGCTGGTTAAGTTGGAGATTAGAACGGTTGCAGCAATAAATTCCAACATCATCTGATTTAGACAAGGAGATCTCAAGACTGAAGAAGCAGGCTGAGAAAGGTGGCATAGGCAAGAGTGGAGGAGCCACAGCAACCATAGCAGGTGACCCCACAAATGGTCCGCCTAATGCACTTGCTGTCTTGAATCAGTCCTTTCAGACTGAAAGTCAGAGCAGCAGCTTAGGTCATGTGGCTAGAGTGCCAGATTTTGGGAGAAATAGCTTGTGTTCTTTTGATTGCACAGTAGGGATTTGGGGCCCCTTCCCCCAGGATATAAACAAGGAATAGTCAATTCCAGTAAGAATGGAGTTTGAAGTTGGGTGTAGCAGCACACCCGCAATGCCAGCACTCCAGGAGGATGAGGCAGGATGATCGTATCAGAAGTTTGAGCCCAGCTTGGGCTACTTGGTGACTTAACAAAATCTTGTCCAAGGGAAAGATAGAAAGAAGGAGGGAAGGAGTAAGGGAGACAGAGACAGAGAGGAAGAAAAAAAAAAAAAAAGCAAGCAAGCAAGTGGCTCAGTCCCTGTCTTTAATTCCTAGTACTGAAACAAAACCAAATCAAATAGGAGTGCAAATGCTAAACAGCACACAGCAGAAAATGCAAAGCAAAATCCTGCAGTGACTCTATGGTTCGTACTCATCACTGGTCTGTGAGTGGGAGCGCTCTCTGTGGAGGGAAGAGATGGAGCATGCACTAGCACTGAGAGAGGAAGGTCCTTCACTGTCAAATGGGCTTCTTACTCAGATGAGACTGTGTTCTAAAAGACAACAGTAGTTTCCTGAAAACCTATTAGATTCTGTTTACTCATTTTTAGTTTCCAGAAGAAGCTTTTCTATGCTTAAACCCGTGTTCCTCTGGCTTGGGCATATTGCCACCATTTCATTTATGAATATGAATGCCCAAGACACTTGTGAATTTGAATTGATATCCCCATTAAGAAGTTTGTTTAGGGGCCAGGGAGATAGCTGTGTAGAATAAGCACTTGCCTGGTAAGCACAGGATCCTGAGTTCAATCCCCGGTACTGCAAAAAAGAAAAAACAAAAAGTTTGTTTATGTTGTAAAAACATCATCTCCATCAACATACTGAATCTATACATTCCCAGCCAGCAGAGTTAACGAAACAGCTTTAGAGAAATCTAAAATGAGGCGCCATTCTCATTTTCTGTTGCTTTCCCTTTCAACGAATTCATTATGAAAGTTTTCATGATAATTACACATGCAATTTGCTTAGGCACTTTTCTCCTACTTCGCCTCATTTTCAAACCTTGAGTCTAGACTCTTAGACTCTTTTGACGTTTGTACCAGTTCACTGGTTTTCAGCTTAGCCTGCTATCAAAGTACTGAGAAGGACTGCTTCTCTTGCCTGCTGACAGCCTCTGTTTCTGTAGACTTTTCTTAAGTAGCAAAGGAAGAACTGTCAGGACCGAGAAGGGCACATTGTATGCTACTTTGATTACTTGCCCCTGGTTCCGTATGGCCTTTATTTTATTAAGGAAAGAAGATAGAGAAAGAAAGATTTAATGGTTAATGCCATTGAGGACAAAAAAATCACACTGCCTTTGTACATTATTTGTTTAATCTCCCCTGTTTCATTTCTACTGGAAGTTTACTGGCTAGGTGAAACTTGATGAAGTTAGTTAGCATGTCTTACTTAATCAGCAAGCTAACTAAATTTCAGCTACATTACACTGATGACATGAAAGATCTGAAAAATTTACAAAGTGATTCTGATCAGAGCTTTTCTAAAACTACCATTTTTCCCCCTGTGGTTCTGAATATGTTAAACAACTTTTTACTAAGGCTTCTGTACAGAAATTTTAGCTCCAGTTCAAATCCATTATTTATTCAACAAATATTTATTTTATATGTCAAGTCTGTTAGGAACAAAGAATGGGAGGCAAATTGACGTATTCCTTATTGTCAGGGAATAAGAACACAGATAATCAGGCAACTTTTATGTAAGCCTTATCATATAAGGCTTAGTTGTGATTGCAGTAGAAACACATGGGAAAGTACTTATTATATTCTTTTCCTTCACTGTAACAAAATACCTGAGATAAGAGACTTATGAAAAGAAAATGTTTTTTTCACGTTTTTGAAGATTTAAGTCTAAGATTAGGTTGACATAGTGCTTTAAACTTATTATGGATGTGTCAGAAGCTATCAAAAAAGGAGCTGGTGGTGGAACAAACTATTCTCATCGTGGACAGGAAACAGGGAGAGGAATGTGCCAAATTCCTATCACTGGGACCAGGGAGATAGCTCAGTAGAATAAATGCTTGCCTGGCAAGTGCAGAGTCCTGAGTTCAATCCCCGGCACCACAAAAGAAAAAAAAAATCCTACTATGGTGCACACACTCAGTAGTCTCGGAGCCTCTCGTGGGCCTCCTCTTCCTAAGACACCACCCCCTCCAGTGGTGCCATGCTGAGGAAGATGTCTTTAACACACAGAACTTTGAGGTACACTTACCTAAACAACAAGAGCCCCCAACTTGGCCAAGCATAAGTTGTGTCCAGAAAGGGTTTCTGTAAGAATTGATCCCTATACCCAGACTAATTTTCTACCTTCTGCTAGAAATAATCTTTTGAAGATATCTGGGTCATGTTACCCACATTACAGATAACATGGATCATGTTACCTGAATATTATTCTCTCAGTGATATCTTTTCTGACTGTATTAACTACAGATATTTTGGCCCATATTATTTTATGCTTCTTTATATTTTCTTTTGTTGTTTCGCTCTGTTTTGTTTTGTCTTCTTTTCTGAGATAGATTCTGGCTGTGTATTCAGGCTGCCCCTGAACATAATGTGCAGCCCAGGTTGGCCTTAAAGTTGCAGCAATCCCCCTGCCTCAGCCTCCCAAGATCTTTATTTTTAAATGTAGCAACTATTACTTAATAAATCTTTATTTTACATATCTGTCATTAGTGTTATTTATTTTCTTGTATGTAAGTGTTTTGAGGGTAGGGATTTTATTTTTTTTTGGCAGAACCAGGGGTTGAACTCAGGCCCTTGTGCTTGCCAAGAAAGTGCTTATTCCACTGGGCCATCTCCCTGGCCCCCGGGATTTTGTTTTGATAGCCTATCATTAGCAGAATGTATTAAATAATGAATGAGTGAATGAATGAATGAAAGATCATTTGAAATTTCTAGGTAGTTTCCTTTATTACAGGAAATTCTTATCTTTACACTATATAACTTGTAGCACTTGATTATCTTTCCAAGGAAATTTTAACATCTATCAGGAAAAAAAATTTTTGGCTTATTTTCATTAAGATTCATAGGCTAATTTGCATATTTTATCCTTTAATTTCTCATACTTAAAAGGTAAAAGATTTGTATTACAGGCAACATGTGTTATATTTCTTTATTGTTGCCCTCCTCTTCAGTGTTTTTCAAGTCAGTAGTGTGCTCTAGTGGGCCTCAGGGAAGTACGAGGTGTGCATTTGCAAGCCTACCTACACTAGTACTATTTGTCATTTTTAGCTATTCCTACATTGTGTGTACTTTCCCCATCACTAATCTGACTTTGAATTTACTTCTCAGTGTGAAGTTTTCTACTTTATGCATTACAACAGTTACAATTTTAAATATATTTATTTACTAAATAAGAAGGTGAGCCCAGAAGGGCATTTGAAACTTTATAGCTATATGTATATGAAGAGAATTGGAAAACACAGTGTGTGCTGAAGTTTCTCATTTTAGTTCAAATGGAGAGTACCTGTTATCTCTAATTAAGGTAATTTAAAAAAAATATAATTATGATAGAGATTGTAATTATGGAGGTTTAGTAACTTAGAAGAGAAAATTTCTCTGAAACCAAGGATCATTTTCCATGAATATTTCACTTCTAACATCTGCCTTTTGGGATCTTCTCTTTGAAGTATGAAAGTCATCTTCTCTGAAACATATTAGGGTGGAATAATCTGATATTTCATTGTCATTAATGTAAGTATTTAAGCAAAAACTTGAAAAACAAATCCCACAAGAACATGCAGAAATTCAGCCCAGTTCATGGTTGTTTTCCTGAATATTACAGTGCATATATTTTTTGTTTAAATTGCTTTAACAGTAAAACTTCCTTTGTGTTACAGTCAGTCCTACTAAAAGTGTATATCTTTTCCATCCTTTGTAAATAGATGAGCAATGCTGATATGAAGCAGAAGTTATGGTAGCCAATCCATTTTCCCCTAAGGTGCAATATTTGAACTTTTATTTAAATGGAATATGTACTCCACATAAGAACATAGATCATTAGTGTGAGTTTTGTCAGCTCTTAGGCGGTACCATGTAACATATCAGGAAATAAAGTATTGCTAAGCCCCCAGGACCCCTTGTTCTACTTCCTATCGGTCATTTCTCACCCAGCACACATGGATTGCAGTGAAAGCATCTCTATCTCATCGAGGAGCTCTGCTTGCTTTCAATGAGCTCTTCTCTGTGTGACTTGTTCAACTCAACGTTTGTATGAGGCTCATTAATTTCATAGTTTGGTGATTTGGATAGTAACTAGAGCTATTTCCAGCCATGGTTCTATGCATGTTTATGGATAAACTTTGGTGATGCATGTATTTGTGTTAGGGGATATATCTAAGAAGGAGATTACTGGGATTGTAGGATATACAGGGTGGAATGAGTAGATAGTACCAAGCAAACTAGGGTACCACCAACTGGATTTGACAGTGCCAGTGATTTTCATTTTGGTCTTTCCAGTGAATGTGTTGTGATGTGTTGTGGTTTGAGTGCATTTCCCTAATGACTGATGAAGCCGGCCCCATGCTTATTGGTGTTCGCTGTCCATTTGCCAGTCCTCTTTTCTGAACTGCTCATTCATATGCGTTTCCTATTCACTTTTGTATCAGACTATTAGCATGTTATATGTTGAAGTTTTTATAGAAAATTTTTCACTATTAAAAAAAGATGTACTAATATTTGTAAATCTATTGTAAACTAGGGGAAAATCATAACATCCTGTAAAGCAATGTATCCATTTAAATGGTTTTGGGAAATTAAAGCTAGAAAGATATTCTTCATTATTTTGAAAATAACTAATGATAATCCTGGTGTGGTGGTGCACGCCTGTAGTCCCAACACAGGGGCGACAGACCAGGAGAACCAGCGTGGGGTTGAGGCCAGGCTCTGCTACACTGTCAGATCCTGTCTTCAAAAAAGTGAAATGACGATAAGAAGAAAGAATGATAACGTGTGTATTTTGCAGTCTCTCCTGACCATTCTGAGTAGAAAAATGGGAAGTGAATTCTCTCCAAGAGAGTGCTCTTAGGCAAGAAACCCGTTCCCCACGTAGTATGTAAAACTGTAATCCTCTAGGAAGCAATATTATTCTTGCTTTCATTAATGTTAAAACTTGATTGTATTCAACCAAGTTTTTTCTTTATTTTACAAAAACGCTGTTATGTTTGCAAGTTATTTTGTACAATGCAAGGTCATATAATACGTTTCAGCAGAAACGCTTGTATTTGGTTTAAATGGTTAGTGACTCAGTAAATATTGTTTTTCTTCAGTTCTTTATTTTTTCAGTAATTTTATTGAGAAACAAATAGGAATGAGACAGTTTCAAACCTGATTACTAGCACAGTTTCAATAATTGATACATTGCATATTATTATCTTAGCAGTTATTCATTGTACAAGATGCAGACATGATATCTTGTCCACAAACACTATTAGAACAAATCTTTCCTCGCAATGAATTAAGAGAATGCAACTGTATATCTATCCTAACTATTTTGATTATACATATACCAAATGATTGTTCATTTGTATCCCCCTTTTTTGTTTAGTTTTGTCAGAGGAGGGCATTCCATTGTCATTTAAATATTGCAGCTGTGCAAATTCAGCAAAATAGTCCAATATACTCCAGTAGTATAGTCCATAATAGTAGTGGGTTATCCATAGGACTGGCAAAGTCAGAAGTTGTTGACTTGAGCCTTTTATAGTCAGCATATTAATATGGCTTTACTTTTTATACCTCGTTTTTATACTTTTCTGCTGGATGGTTAAGACCAAGATAAAGCAAGACATATGTAACAAGAAATGTAGCTTTTTTTTTTTTTTTTTTGTTGGTGGAACTGGGGATTTAACTCAGGCTCTTGTGCTTGCCAGGCAAGTGATTATTCCACTGAGCCATATCCCCAAACCCTGTATTGATAAGGTCAGTCAAATCCCCTCAGGATTTATACTGAAACCCTGTACCACAGTTTACAGATCCTTTGTCAGTGTTAGCCATGTGGATGAGTCACGGCCATTGCTTGACCAGTTTGCTCTCCGTGAAAGCCTGAGAGAATGTTTCTCTCCATTTCACTAAATATTGATTTCAAGCATTAAATTAGATTTTTATCAAAATTGTAAGTTGGAACTTTTTTTTTTTTTGGTTCTTTTTTGTGGCACCAGGGATTGAACTCTGGAACTTATTTTTTAATAACTTTATCACTTAGTAAAATTAGATTCTCAGTGGATTTAATGTAAAAACAGTAGTCACTAACCAATTTTAATAAAAAATATGAGAAAATATTCATAAAATGAAGAAAAAGTGATTTAATACTTTGTTTGCTTTTGCCATATTTAGAATCATTTATTTCAAGTGAAAACTGCCTAAACATTGTGTTATTTGAACCCAAAATAGTAAATGCACAACCAATCCCCTTGAATTTTCTTGGCCAGATGTTATATTGTCCATAAAATAAAGGTCATCATTTAAAGTGTGAACTCCCTTCAATTTCTGCCACACTGGAGGCTATTTTGCTATACTTTGAAGTACATGGCATTTTACTTGTAACTGTTTCCAACAAGCGGGTTCATTTTTCCTTTTTCCTCTACTTATTAGAGTACTTAAGTGACCTCCTGGTGAAAGAAAAGACTTCTGTAGGTAGCAGAGATAGTCTATCTTTTTAACCTATGCAGTTGCTAACACAAGTGTAGACTTGTTACATCCATTGAATTAGTTCATGAAATGATTTTTATAAAAGTGTAAAGCAAAATCTAATCCCTAACAGAAATAATTATTTCTATAAATATCACTTGTCCCTCTTACTTTGGAATCTTTCTATGTTATAGTAGGATTTTTTATTATTTTTTATAGGATGAGAATTTTCCTGGGTTTAATATATGTCTGACTTTAGAGGTCTGTGTTCCGCCTCATTAAAAGGCCTGCTGACAACATTTACTTCTACTTGCTCTCTTAGAAACAGAAAAATCTGTTCCCTGGTTTTTCTCCTTGCATTTGAAGGATGAATTTATGTTCATTACACATTGGTAGGCCTTGCTAGATAATTTGTCTTCTCTTTAGGGTGGCTAAACTCTGATGTAGAAAGTTGACATGATCCATCAACCATCTGGTTTGAATTTATTTTTCTGAACTACAAGGATAAAGTCAACTTTTTTATTCATCTATTTAAGGCATACTTGCCGGACACCTCATCTATATTTGACAGTTCTGAGCACATCCTGAGTTCCAGTAGTAAATGACGTAGTCTTTGTACACAGGAAAATTCCATTCTAGTTGAAGGCATATGGTGTGAATAAAAAGTGTAACAATCTAATTCAGTGTAAGTGAGGGAACATAGAGGGTTGAGGGGAATTTTGGGTTGCTGTTTCATTATATTTTTATTTTTTGTACTCTTCGTTGGTTGGTGCATACCTGCATACCAATTATGCCGTTGGTGGAGACTTGCTCAATGTGCATGGTGCATCCTAGTTCTCCTTACTCTCCATTCTCCACTAATTCCCCTCCCTTCTCTCTCTAGTTGCCTTTCTATTTGCTAGGAAAGCCTACTTGTCACTGAGCAGACAGAACTAAGCCTTGTCATAAAGCGTGGGAAGCCAATGGCACATGCCTGTAACCCTAGTGCTCAGAGTGGCTGAGGCAGGAACAAGTTCCAGTGCCACCTGACCCTGTCTCAAAATTTTAAGACAGTTAAAAAGCACTGAGGATTCTGCCAGTGTTAGAGTATCCCCAATCCTGGTTTTGCTCTCCAGTGCCGAAACAAAACAAAACAAAACAAAACAAAACAAAACAAAACAAAACAAAACAAAACAAAAGAGCAGGATAGAGCCATGTAAATGTTTGAATGAAAATCCTATCAGTTTGAGGCCGTGAAGGAAGCAAAGACTTGGAGCAGGAGGAGGGCCACGTGGCAAGCCAGGAGGCTGGAACTGTGAGGCTGCCAGCAGGCGAATGTGTGCGGCCAGACCACATAGAGCCTTGCCAGCCCTGGGCAAGGCTGGATTTCTGTAATATGAAGTGGAATTAAATAAGTTTAAGTGAATGACTTTAGCTTCTTTGAAGAAAGGACTATAGTAGAAAAGACAATATCAAGGGGATGACATATGATCCTCAAGAGAGATGAACAGATAATACTTAGCTTCAATTATTTAGAATACCAGCATTGCTTCCCATGTTAAACGAAGAGGTAGGGTAGCGACAGTCTCTGTCATGAGACTCTAAAAGTCACTCTGCATGTGTGCCTTGTCTTGGACCCCTGACAGCACCAAGTAGGAGAGAAGCATGTCTGATTTTGTCTGCTGTACATCAGCTACCTATAAATACCCTGCTTGTTTTCCAACTTTTGAGGTCTTTTTTGTACCAATCTGGAAGATTGTTCAATCTAATTTTATATAAACAGTTGTAATTAGTTTCACCATTAAAAGGCTGTCTAATTATTTATACAACCTTTTAAAAAATCTCTTAAATATTAATTGAAGGCTAAGCTGCTAAAACCAGTAGTCAAAAATACGATGGCTTAAAATGTTCAAGATTCATTTCTTTTAGGTAATGAACTCACATGATGAAGTTGAGCTTGCTGTGGCCTAATTTTGTTAAACCTTTATTGACCCCTTATCCTCTCCTTCATTGCTGTCATCTGCATCACGAAAGGAAAGGCAATGATACAGATTCCTAATTCTTAGCAAGGTAGGAAAGAATGTAGGGAACAGGCATGGTGTGCTTCAAGGGCCATACTCAGATATCATTCACGGTCTCCCTGCACATCGCATTTGTCCATCAGCTGCAAGAAAGCTGGGAAATGGTAGTGGAAATGGTAGTGACCACCAGTGGATTATCTGGTGGTCAACTTGTCATATTCAGTTACCTGAGCCAGTGAGGCCCACCTGAGGATTGCTGCCAGCAACATGAAAAGGTATTGTTAGGGGCCTGCTTGTTTTCCTTGGTGCTGTTGGTTCTCCAGAAGGAGCTTATCTTGCTGGCTTTTCTGACTTGATCTCAACAATTCTCATCATGAGAGGAGCCAGGATCTTGTTACTGAGAATGGCCGCGATTCGTTTTGTGGGACCTGTAGTCCTCACATTGGGCATTGCTTCCTGGCTCCAGAGAGGAAGATGGTGCACTGCTCAGTGTCCTGGAGAAACTTGCTGTGCTGGCTTTTCTGATATGAAGTTGGCTATTCTTATTGTGGGAGGAGCCTGGGACCTTTTGCTGAGGATGGCTGTGGTTTTTTTGGAAGAGCAATCGTCCTTACTTTGAGTATTGCCTTTTGCTTCCAGTGCAGATACCTCAGCCTGCTAGCACAGATGCTTCATCCCTCTTATACAGACTTTGTAGCTTCCACAATGGACCTTCAGGCCTTGCCAGTACAAATCCAAGAAACAGACTTGCACAAAACATTGCTGTGGGCTCTAGGTCTTTAGCTGGTTTCATGTAGGACATTTCCATGGGATCTGGGCCCTCAGCCAGATCTTTGGGTCTTTACTGAGAATGGATCTTTGGGTCTTTAGCTTGTGGAGAGATTTCCTGCACCTCTTTGTATACCACTCTTTGGGTGACTGCTATAAAATAGTCCTCTACATTATGTGTCCTACATTAAATTGTTCCCCTTGCAAATCCCGACTACAATAGAAATGTATAGCCAGATGAATTTTGATGGTCAGTTATAATTTCTTTTTCTTTTCTCTTTAACTTTTATGTATGTGGTACAGGTTGTCACTATGCAGCTCGGACTCATAGTGATCCTCCCATTTTCAGCCTCCCAAGCACTGGGATTATGGGCGTGTGCCACCATGCCTGGTATTGGTGGCTGATTCTGCATGCCCAGGAGCAGGGCTGGTGCATCATGTGGTGCTGGGATTGAACCCTGGTCCCTGCTCTTGTCTAAGCAGGTGCTTAATCCACTGAGTTACCTCACCAGCCCAGTTAGCTGTTTTGTCCTCAAATACTCTTTCATTTCATGTAGTACATCTTACATGTAAATACTTTTAACCTATTAGTATCAATAAATAATGAGTCCAGGGAAGTAAATATGAGCTGCAAATGAAGTAAGATGTGAGGCACATTAGACATTAAAAAGGAGCACTTTCTTCAGTGAGGTATTACTGTGACACATATTGATTGTTTACTGCATATCATTTCCTATACTACACAATCAAGTTGCAGAACAGAACAAGATGTAGTTCATGCATTCAAGAATTTCCTAGTTTTCTAGCATGAAAATCACAAGAGGATATGAGTACAGTGTGATCATGTAACAATAAAGATTTGTGCATTTATAGCACTGAGAAAAGAACCATCCTCTTCCCGGCAATCCAGAGGAGGCTTTGTTGCTAAAGAGATACACCAGCTGGGCCACAAAAGGCAACAGCATTGCATGTCTCACACTATGTGGCCCAGCCCTCCTCCCCAAGAGTCTCTCAAAGGTCTGCAGGAAGCATATTCAAGACCTGGATTTGACATAGACAATACTGAAAGTGGACACGCTGAAGACAAAACTGCCAGCCTAGGCTTTGACCAATGAGATGTACTAAATGGGAAATAAAAGTAGAAATTGCTGGAGAGTAAATGAGGGAGAGAAGCAGTTGCTAAGGTTAGGAGAAGAACAATATCAAGAGGGAGAAAATATTCCTCCAATTAGAATGAGGAGTGTTGCAAACAACTGTTCTTTTCTCTGTCAATTATCACCTGCACCTTTTATATTGTCAGTAAAGCTAAGTATATCAACAGTGTTCTATTTTTGTCCTTTAACAATTAACATGTGGGATTATCAAGCCATTTGGTCTACCATGCATTTCATAACAAGTCGAGGATACAGCTGATGAACTTCAATTGAGGAACACTGAGTAGTTAAGATGTTGCAGAGAGAAACATGAGGCTAGAATCATATTTTGAGTAATCGAAATAAAGTATTTTTCATATAAGTCTTTGAATGTGATAAAATATGTAGCTATGGAAAATGACATTATTAAAATTAATTTGATTGATTTGGCAGTATTATACTTACACTTACTTCCCTTGTAGAGATGTGTAATAGTTAAGTAAAATACATTTGAATAAATCAATAGAAGATTGCAATCAGTAGAAATATTGCCAAGCTTAGAGATCTGGGGGAAATCGATTGTTTATTTTCTCATGCTGTACTTGATTTAAAAGCATTTCATTTTTATTGCAAATCTGAATGATGTTAACTTTATCACATGTAGATGTTTATAGGAACTATGATACATTTATGAATGTTTAGGAGGAATTCTTAGCGGGTATGATGATCTGTGTGCATATATTTATGAATATATATTTAGAGATGCATTATATTTATGAATGTTTCTTTTCAATACATAGTTTTTTTGGTTGCCTGATGTAAATCTTGTTGGAAAAGACCCTAATGCTGCTGTCATCTAATGTCTTTGTACCATTCCTGGGGTTTCACAAGTTTCTATGAGTCCTTCATATATATTGATTGACTTTCAGGACATATTGAACAAAACAACCCATAAAGCTTGTAAGGAACAGAGCTCAGTGCTAGAAAGTGTGACTGTTATACCCAAGGTAGTTCTTTTGTTTTATGAACTGTCTACAGAAGTGCAATGGATGTCTGTTTAGAGATTTAATTAAAAACACTGCAAAATTGACCTGTACAGCAGATAGCTCCTGTTTGCATCTACTTCCTTTAAGTAACTCTTCATTAAAGCAATAAATAAATAATACCAAAAAATTACCAATATTTTCTCCTCAAAATTTAGGCATAAATACTTTATAAAGAAGAAATATGCTTACATCCTTTTGTTATTGACTGAAAATTTTTATTTTAATATACAATTAAATCCAAGACTTAATATCATCTTTTTGCACCTTCATACATATAGAAAGCCAAAACAGATCTATAAATGAGATGACAACAGTTGTACATAACCGTTCAGTCTCAACTGATTATATTAATTTAATATAGCGACTGATGTTGTTCTGCTGGAACTGAATTTCTGCTGCAGTCTGACTGTGTTGCCTTGGTCCTGGCTCCAAGCTTGGTGGTGTGTTTACTATGATGCCTGCTTTCTCTTGTCACAGATTGGTAACTGAACTTCCATAAGGCTTTGGAATATAAATATACTATGATGTCATCCCCTCTCTGCTTACTATGCCTGAAATAATAAAAACCAGCACAAATTAAGGAAGTGACTTTCCATGAGTTCCAGGACAGTAAAGATCATGCTATATCAGCTTACTAAAACTTATAGTGAAAATGCAAATTTAAGAATTCCTTTTTTTTGGTGGAACCAAGGATTGAACTCAGGCCCTTGCACTTGCCAGGGAAGCCCTTATTCTACTGAGCCATCTCCCTGGCCCCTCAGAATTCTTATAGAAAACTCTTGAGTGCTTAGAACTGCTCTGATGACCCTAGTTTAAGAAATACCACATTAAAAAATGTATTAGGCCAACAGAAAAAGAATCTGGCTTGATCTAAGAGAATGTGCTAATGTTGTTGTTCATATTAACCACTGGCCGCTTACTGCAATGTATATATAACAGCCACAGAAAAATCATTTTAAAACCATAACTTTCACATTTTCTGTGTTTTTATGGTAAAAAAATGTACAGCCTTTACATTCATTAGAGGGGTTAGCCTTATCTAGATATCATATATAAATTTGCATTTAACTGTATGCTATTCATTAGTAGGTACAATTGATTCTATATCCATTTAAACATTAATTGGAAATGTTTCTATATTAATCATATCATGCTAGACTTTTCAGAATACCCACATAAAGGTGTATGAATGCAGGACCACGAAGATGACTTTTCTCATAGTTGAATTTTCTGTTTCATTTTGGCTCAAGAGGATTATAAGTTTAAAAATATAATGCAATTCACTTGAATTAGACTGGGTTTAAAAATTAATTTGAGGGCCAGCGAGATAGCTTGGCAGTCTAAAGTGCCTGTTTAAGAAGCTTCGGCCGGCACAGGGAACCGTGGTTTGATCCCTGGCACCACATGCTGCCTCAGCCTCACCCTCAGGGTGGGCTGAGCTGGCAAAATAACAACAACAACAACAATAATAATAATTTGGGAACCTTTAAATTGGAAACTGCACTTTATCTGTGCACCTGTGAAACTACCTAGTCATTAATAGAGTTGAAATTCTCAGTCTTAACAGTGGAAGATAGTCGAATGAATACTCTTGCAGTGCTCAAAATTATGAAGAGAAATAAAACCAATAACAATAGACAGTTACTGGAATATTGGATAAACATCACGGATCTCCAAACACAAGCTTACATTACACCAAAGTTCTAATGCCTGCTGGGGCCTTTGATGCTTTACTTCATGCTTCTTAGTGTTCTCTAATGAGTTCTTTTCTGATACTTAAAGCTCATTTTAAAAGTGTTCATTTCTATTAGCAATATTTGGAGCACATAACGATTATGTTCCTCGCGGGGAGTGATACATGTATATAATACAGCTGAATTCTTTGCTTTTATGCCCACTCACCCTTTGCCATAAAGTAGGATAAACTTGAGCCATTTGTGGGCCAACTATCTGTATCTTGAGACATGATATTAAATGGAATAAATCAGACACACAAGCTTAGCTAGACAAAGCCTATTTTAAACCTTGATCTTCCCACTTCTATGTGTTGAGCTTCACAGGGACTATTAATTCAAGCCAAGGAACTAGGATGAAGACTTTCCGCAGCAACCTACAGATTCCCCACATCCATAACTGCTGTTTCTCTCCTTTCACAATCGAGGCTACTGCCCCCCACCCCGGCAACATGCATTCGCTCCTTTCAGTCTTTGTAATCTTTTATTTTCTCAGCCCCTCATGTGTCACTATGCCTCTTTCTCTTCCAGTGCACTTACTGCCCAGTAGGAAACTAAAGATAATTATATTTTACTGAATGTTTTGAAAAGCTAGAATGTCTTTGCCACAAAGAAATGAGAAATGTTTAAGGAGTTATAGACATTCCATAGTGCATGTGTAGATAAAACCATCACATTGTATGCAATAAATACGTACAGTTTTTTTATGAATTAACTAAAAATAAATTTACAAAGAAGCAAAAAGCACGCATTTACAAAGAAGCAAAAAGCACGCATAGACCTTTCTCCTACTATTTAATTTCCTCCATTAATTAACCCTAAAATTGTTTCCTGCATTTACTTTCTCATGCTTTATCACATACTTCCCAAAATGCTTCAAAATATTGCTGTCATTGCTTTACTAAGTAATATATTCTTATTATTGATTCCAGTGGATATTCAATATTTCACTTTATTTCTTTATCATATCTAACATACCCGAGAACTCTGTTTTCTCTTGCTTTTGCCATGTCATCCTGCCTTTATCATTTTTGCTTCCTTGCTGACTATTTCGTCCAATTTCCTTAAGTACTATTATTTTTCTGCGTATCTCCTCATTCCCTACCTCTTCTAGGCCCTCTTCTCTTTTCACTATAGACAGTCTCCCTGGGTGATTATTTCTACTTCCATGGCCTTTGTCACCTGATGTATTATAGTTAATTCCAATTCTTTGCTTTTGGGGGAATGGTTTTGTAATATGTAATAAGTATATCTGCTATGGGAAATTGGTGTATATTCATATTGCGTCTCAGTTCTTTATCATCAGTGTTTCCGTGAGGTCACGTGCAGGATGTCTGAGGTGATAACTGCTTCTGGTTGCTTCAGTCTGTTGAGTAGCTGAAACCAACTGCTACAACTAAAAACCTGGATCTGTTCTTACGCTTCTCTCCTTCTTCCCTGTTTTCCTCAATCACTGTTTGCCATGCATTCTACCCTGAATATTCTCAAATTAAAGCCTGTGTTGTTACTACTCCAACCCAGACAACGATCATTTCACCATTTCACCTTAAGACTCTGGAAAGTTCCTATTTCTAAAGAAGATGTAGCAGTTCTTCGTATTGTTAAATACGCATGGGATCCTGCAAAGGTCTGTGTATGGAAGCTTGATCCACATGGTGGTCAGCCCTACTGCAAAGTGCTGTGATACTCAGGAGCTGGGAGCTCCTTAAAATGTTGGGGATATGCCCTTGATAGGACCCTCAGGGGACCCTTGTGACTTTCTGTCCCTTTTTTTGATTTCTGGCTGGCAGGGTAAGCGGTTTCCTCCACTGCGTTGTCCAGGGGGCTGCTTTTGGACTGAAACTCCAGAACCCAGATGCAGAAAAACCTTTATCCTATAAATTAATTTGTTTCAGGTATTCAATTACAGTAATATGAAGCTGACAAATACAACACTGTTTTTAGGGTAATTCAATGGGCCTTTAGGAAATATTGGTAGGATATGCAGTATACTCTTCCAGCCTTTGTGGCCCATCTCACAACTGTGCATGCTGAATTTTGGCTTGTCCATCCTGAGCTTCCTTTACTTTCTCAGCCACATGGCTCATGCTGTAAGAATTAAGGCTTAGGGCAAAAGCTAGTGAATAAAAGCAGGAGGAAGTCACAATTGCCCAATTATTAACATCTATAATAGACAGGTGGTAAATGGTAAAAATGGAGGCAACCTATATATTAATCTTTGTCTACATATTTTCCTTCTTTTTATTTCATCTCCTATAGAGATATGTATCAATGACATTCTATAAACCTTGTTCTTCTTGGTACATGGTAATTGTCTTGGAGAACAATGGCATATTATATGCAAATATTATTTTAAAATTAACCAAGTGTGCTTTAAAAAGCATGATAATTTCTGATGATATACTTGCAAATTTCAACATATGAATACTAAAGTAATGAAAGTCATATTCCTTTTCAAGTGTGTGAACACATATGCATACAGAGATGAGGATGAACTAATTCTCTGTGAAATACAGTCTGAAAATCAGATTAGTCTTAAAAAGCACAGAGATTATTAAAATTTCAATTATTTCAAGCTTGAACTAAATAAATTAAACAACTCTCCATTTCACTTTGGGTGTGAATGCTTAGTTTAAAGTGGTCAAATATTGGTTGAAGTTTACATGTGAAGAATATGGAAATAAGGGCTGGGGAGATGGCTCAGTGGAATAAGTGCTTCTCTGGCGAGCGCAAGG
>NW_004524580.1:8645741-8650849 GCF_000260255.1 Octodon degus
GATTCTCTCTCAAGACAGTTTTAGTATTTCACATCTTAAGCACTTTTAGAAAGTTGATTCATTTCATAGATAGTTACATGAATGAATAATAAGCACCTTATTAAAGGGGAAAATATTCATTGGAGTTAGGGTTTTATCTTTTTGATGGCTCTCTGCATGAGTAAGACAAAGGTGTGTATATGTGAATGTGTGTATGTGCGTGTGTGTGCATGCACAAACACAAATTCATGATTGACCTTTGTTTATTTTATATTTTATTTTATTTTATTTATTTTATTTGTGGTACTGGAGATTGAATTAAGGATCTTGCACCTGCCAGGCAAGCGCTTATTCTACTGAGCCTTCTCCCTGGCTGACCTGTGTTTAAAAGTAAAATGCAAGTCTTTTTAGTAATCTCTTCCTTGATAAGTCCTGCATATTTCAAAAACAGGACATTTATGCTCAATTTTATAAACTTTTCTAAGTTATTATGGTTGCTTTTTAATTAGTTAGATTTTTGTCGCTGACTAGACCATGGTTTGCAATGTAGTGCCACTGAAAAAATGCCTCGGCTTGTCTCGGCTTTCGTGGAGTATTTTTTGACTTGGACAGGAGGTTACACATAATTGATCTTTTTACTGCGGTTGGGACACCAATATTATTTTTCAAATAGAAACATGAGTTTCTTTATTTCATCATAAAACCTTTGTAACTCATAGATTTCTGTTAAATGAAGACTTTTCAAAATGAATACATAGGATTTTTATTGAAGTTTTCGATATTTATACGGTTGCATTTTCATTTTATAACTCTAAATTATGAAGTGTTAATTTCTTTAGTGGAACGTGTGTGTAAGCAAATATATTTGTGTATATTTTATGTTATATAAATATCTGTCATTGCATTTCATTTTATTATAATTATTTATGTGACTGTCCCTCACACTGTAAATTTATTTTGTTTAGAGATGAACTACATCTTTACATTTGTCATTTGGAAACTTGAGTTCCGTATATGACACATAGAAGATATACACAAATTGAATCAGTCGATGAATACTATGTACTAAAATGGCTTTAAATTGCTACCACAGTACTGATTAATTCATACAATTTCTAGTGGAAAGTGTCGCTGTTGTCTCGGCAGACGTGCACTCTGGCTTTCCTTCTCTGGCTTCTGCAACAGCACAGTTCTCAAGCTGGGTTAGTGGCGTTCCCATGCTGTGTAATTTTGATTGCAAGAGGGCTTGTACTGCTGTTGTTCTCAGATAGAAAATCAATTTCGGTGATTTGCATTTGATACAAACTATAAAGCTATTGATAAATTATGAATTTTAAGACAATGCAAAATGAATATGCATTGATGAATGGGCCATGAGTAAATTTCTTTTCATTTGAAAAACTATAGATTAAAATACTTTCTGCATAACACATATTGCAGATCTACATTCAGACATGTAGAATAAGACCGTGTACTTCTTTTTTCTTTGATAATTTTCTATCTGAAGTTGATAAAAGGTTCAAAATCCCGAACTCTCAGAAGTATTGCTTCAATGACCTTTTGTGTTGAAATTGTAATAGCACTTTTTCGAATGACCACGTAAGTTTAAATGATTGCTGCTGCCACATCTGCCCGTCTTGCTCACTGTTACCTACACAGGCCTTGGAAATGATTTGTACTCTTTTTACATCTATAAAAGCTATAAACTATTCTGTTCTGCACTTCCCATGTAAACCAACTCCCGATTTTAAAGAAGAATAGGAGCTGGCGAGATAGTTCAGCGGACTAAAGCGCTTGCTTAGGCAAGCTTAGGCAAGCTCAGGGACTGTGGTTTGATCCCCGGCACTGCATGGCGTGCCAGCTCCCCACAAGGCAGTCTGAGCCAGCCACAGAGTCTGAGCCTGGTGGCATATGCCTGTAATCCAGCACTGGGGAGGCTGAAAACAGGAGAATCGGTATGAGTTTGAGTTGCGTAATGAGACGCTGTAACAACCAAATACATTAACAACAACAACAACAACAAGAACAGTTTAAATTCAGATATTTGCAAGTAAATTCATATTAAATCAATGTCTATGTACCTTTTCTTACCATTAACTGATACTTTTTGTAAATTATTCATTAGAAACCGTGCTGGAAATATATTTACCTATAAATTTCTTTACATATAGAACCCCCCCATTTTATCTATTTAAGTTTACTCATTAACATTGGAAAATTTCATCAGAATTACATTTTGTCTTCTAAATTACTAAAAAAATAAGTCTACATTTTGATTATGTGGTACTTTTGTTTTCCACCAATTCTGGAGTAGATACAGCATATCAGATATCTAGTAGTTACAAAGCCTGGACAAGTGAACGCCATCTAATGGTCACTCAGAGCTGGTGCAGCATGGTTTGACGTTTTCACTATTAGATGCCCACAGGAGCCAGATGGACAATATGAATGGAAAAAGTAGGCAAGTGAGAGAAAAATCAGTTGTTGATTATACCACACTTTAGAGTGATGGAATTATAGTGTAAAATATATAGTATAAAATAAATATACTTATGATGTAGAATACCATATTTTAAATTTAGTAGAAAGTAACTATACTCTCTCACTGATATCCCCACAGACAGTGGTGAGTTGTGTGGCAACCTCATAGCTCATCATCCGATGCAACTGTTTTTTGTTGTTCAAGGACACCGGCCTGAAAAGAAGACATGATGTCACTACACCTGTTGTTTCAAGAGAATCTGCTATACTAGATTTGCAAATCATCTTAGGCCATTTTCTCTTACTATCTCACTATCCAAGGATGAACACTTTATAAGGTGAAGAGCTTCAGTTAGCACATGGCTTGGAGGTCAGAGAACACATCACCAGCAGGGTTGGCTCTGAGGACAGCCGCTCTCACTGTCATTGTGTGCCAGATGGCATCATAGCAGGACTGTGTGAAAGACAGAGTGATCGCATGGCAAGAACATAAGAAAGAATCTGGGATAAGGCACACTCTTTGTACAGCAAGCTGCTTTTGCAGGGACTACACACAGTCCTAGCAGAACTACATCAGCCTCTCTCAATGGTGATAATCATGATACCTGATTTTCTGCCAATCCGCCTCTTGAAATACTCCTGTCTCTCTCTAGCACCAACTTCATATCAAGTTTCCAGAATGTGAACCTTTGAGAGATGTGCCCCAAACATATCCAAGCCACTGCACATAATGTAACCCACTAAGCTATGTTAGCTTTGTTTAAAAATGTAGGAGAAGGTCTCAAGTTAAATATATGTTAGGGCCGCATTCTGCCTAACATTTTGAAATCTTACTTTCAAAACAAGATCTTAAATTTATTTTGTATCTTTCACAAGAAAGAAAATATGTGGGCATCTTCCAGCAGTATTGTGAAGTAACACAGGAATATAAAAGTTATTAGATTGTCTCTTGATTTGGTTATGTTGAATATTATTTTTTTAAAATTATTTATTTATTTACTTATTTATTTGGTGTAGGGTGTCCCTACACAGCTCAGACTTATAATGATCCTCCTGTCTCAGCTTCCCCAGCATTAGGATTACAGGTATGTGCCATCATGCCTGGTTTTGGTGGCCGGCTAGACATGGGGGCCAGCATGGCATGTGGTACTAGGGATTGGATCTGGGTCCTTGTGTTTGCCAGGCAGGCTCTCAGACCACCAAACCATCTCCCTGGCCCTGAATATTATTTGTATTCAACAATAGACACTATCTTAGTTACTTTCTTGTTCTTCGTTAGGATACCAAACATCTAAAACAGAGGAGCAGCACCCTAGTTTGGGTCACACTTTCAGTCCACGTTTTGGTGGTACCAAGGCAGAAGAGGCAAGTGGAAGGGCCAGGATTAAGCACCTCTGCTCATTGGCTGGCAACCAGCAAGCAGAATGAAAAAGGAAGAGGCAGGGATGAAATGCACTCTTCTAGTTCAGTGACTGGTCTCCTACCAGGGGTTGCCTCCTGGGGCATATTCAGTTATGGCACTCACCAATGAATACACCTGTTGATTAGTACAGTGTCTCGTGATCCACTTACCTTCCCTGAATGAGCCTCTGGGGGGACATTTTACATGTAAACAATAACATTTTTCCCTGACCCCTGAAAAACTCTCATCCTCTCTTTATGCAAAATGTGCTTAGTCTATCTGTAAAACTCACTGAAGTTTTACCAGCTCCAGCTTAGTGAAAAGTCTAAGTCTAGTCTTCCCTGAGATTCAAGGCAAATTCTCAACCTTAAAGATTAAAAAGAATATTGCATATTTCCAAATACATTGGGACTGTGTAAACATTCTCATTTTGAAAGAGAAATAGGAGGATAGAAAAGAAGGGGACCAAAGTGAGACCAAAACCCAGCAGAGCAAACATTCAGTTGTACAGTTCCTTGTCTAGCACCCAGAGCGAGTCGTGGGGAGGTGCGGGCTCCAGGAATCTGGGGGGCCCTACTCCCCATGTATTTCCACTTGCAGAGCAGATGGTCACTTTCTGGGGAGGCTGTGCTCACTGTGCGCAGCATTCTTCAGCAGATGTTCCATGTTCCCGGCACCTCCACCTCCCAAAGTCTCCACTGCACTTTCAGCTTCACTCTAACAGATTCATGCACTAACCTGTCAGCGACACAGTGTCTGGCCTCCCAGGCCTTGAGAAATCTGGGTGGAAGCCTTTCTACCCCACAACTCTTGAATTTTGTATTCCTATAAACCACATTGCGTGGCTGATGCCAACATCTGCTGCGAGCTCAAACAGTAAATATCCCCTTTAGGACTTATCCGCAGAAGGCTCTGAATATGTGAATGGCTTAACTTGGGAAAACATTTCCCTCTTCCCAGATGAACAAGACATCCTGGGGCTGTCTTCTCAAATGAAAGCCTTCTGGTTTTGCACCCTTGAGCATATCTAGGATGAGATTTGCCTGATTCTGAGATGCCTTCACATCACTTTTATTTTGTACTGATATAAAATACTTACAGTTTATATTTTGGTGCAATATTTTCAGCAGCCGTGGTCTCTATCTATGAATAGTTGAACTCCTTTTCTTCATCTGTCTCAGAGCTGTACTTCAAGGGGATATTAAGCTTTATCACCACAGAAGGAAACATTTCTTTCTTTTTTTTT
>NW_004524580.1:8651544-8664683 GCF_000260255.1 Octodon degus
TTCTCTATTCATTATCTTGGACAGTCATGTTCCAAAGAAGGCTGGAGTTCTAGTCCCCAGACGGGCTCCTACAGGCCTGTGAGAAGCGAGCTTATGGGCAGCTCCATGTCACCAGCTTCAAGTACTCCTTACGTTTGCTAGGAAGAGTCGCTTATGACCCTCATTCTGCTTACACAGCTGTACTGAAGTTTCCACTTCTCTAAACCTTGTAAGGGTCTTTGCTATCATGTTGTTTTCTCAGTGCAGTCTTCCTGGTTTCCCACTGAGCATGACATCCTCCCCTCCTCTGCTCTCTGCGACCCATTTTTCTGCTTCACTACCCTCTTTGATAAGATTGGTGATCTTTTAAGATGATTCATCCCATGATTTTATGTTTTTTTGCTTGGAGGGGAGAACTTACTAAAGCCCACCCCCTTCTTTTATGTGAAAGAATATTTAGAAGATTTTAAAAAATATATTTATTTACTTGGTTCAGGGTCTTGCTGTGTAGCTCAGACTTGTAGGGATCCTCCTGTCTCAGCCTCCCCCATGCTGGGATTACAGGAATGTACCACCAAGCCAAGTTTTGGGTTTTATATGGCACACCCTGAATTCCAGGGGGGCACAGCATGCAGCACCTGGGATTGAACCTGGAGCCTTGCACTTGCCAGGCAGGCGCTAAGGCCACCGAGCTATGTCCCCAGCCCTAGAAGACTTTTAAATGATTTTTTTTTTGTGGTACTGAAAACTGAACTCAAGGCCTTCACACAGAGACATAGCTCCATCCCTCTTTATTTTTTATCCCAGGTAGCATGCCACAAAGTCAACAAATTGCAAAGCTGGGCTTGAATTTATGACCCATCTACCTCCTTATCCTACAGCACTGTGACAATAGGTGACTATGACTATGACTATGACTATGACATGCTTGAAAAAAACATTTTTAAGTAAAAGAATATTGAATTATTTCTATCTAGGCATAATTCTAATGGCCTGCCACAGTTGTCCTGCGGGAGTGATTTTTGAAACAAATTATATAATCTGTGGGCTTATGATCTAGTATGATTTCACACCTAGAAACTGCAAAAGCTCATGTTAAGGGGAAAGGGACATTTGTATGTTTGATGCTAAAAATACATTGTAAGTAAAAAGAAATTTGTGTGTGTTGGTCTGAAAGGGAATGACTTTTTTTCCCATAATTTTATTGAGAAACAAATAGCAATGAGACAGTTTCAAATCAAATTGGTAGGACAGTTTCAATAATTAACACATTGCATACATTCTTGCTAGTGGTTAATTGCTGTACAAGATGGGACATGATATCCTATTAACAAACACCATTAGAACAAATCCCTCTATTCATTAAGGGAATGTAACTATATATCTATCCTAACCACTTTGAATACACAGATACAAAATGGACATTCATCTGTATCCCCTTTTTTGTTAAGTTCTGTTATTTGAATATTATAAGTGTGTAAACTTTTAGCAAAATATTCTAAAAGAGTCCAGTAGTCTGTAATAGCATTGGATCTTCCGCTTGACTGGCAATGTCAGAAATTGTTGACCTGAGTCCCCTACAGCTCAACATAACAGCATGGCTTTACTTCTTATATTTCATTTTTATACTTTTCTGCTGGATGGCTAAGACCAAAGTAAAGCAGGACCTATGTAACAAGAGATGCAGCTTTTGGGTCTGATAATGTCAGTGAAATCCCCTCAGGATTTATCCTGAGATCCTGTACCTCAGATTGTAGATCCTTTGTCAGTGTCAGCCATGTGGATGAGTCACAGCCATTGCTTGACCAATGTGCTCTCTGTGAAATCCTAAGAGAATGTTTTCTCTCCATGTGACTCTCCTTAGGCACACTCTACATCATCAATCACTTTCCTCTTTGGACCCATAATCTGACTGTACAGAAAATAATGTACAATATATAAGGAAAAATAATTGTTTTTAAATAGTGAAAAGAACAAGTACTGTAAGGCAAGGCCCTGAAGACATAATACACAGAATGGGGAAAATGGCGACTATTCCTTGAAAAGAGGAATGATATCTAGAATATATAAATAACTCAAAAAATTAGACACCCCAAAATTAAAGATTCAATCAGAAATAGACAACTTAAGTAAAAGAAACTTCTCAGAAGAAGAAATAGAAAAGATCAATAAATGCATAAAAAATACTCAACTCTTCTGGCCACTAGAGAAATGCAAATTAAAGCCACTGAGAATCCATTTGCTCCAGAAAGAAAGGCTATCATCAAGAATAGAATAACAGATAATGAGAAGGATTAAAGAAACAAAACAAAGGAACTCTTTAATATTGTTGGTGGAAATGAAAACCAGAATAAGGATTATGAAAACCAGTATTGAGATTTCTCAAAAAAAATAAAACTAGAAATTCCATCTAACCTATCCATTCCCCTTCTAGGTATCTTCCCGAAAGAGTTGAAGGCATCATATTACAAGGATACATGTATACTCATGTATAGTGGCCCATTTCACAATAGATAAATCTTGGAAACTGCTTATAAGCTCATCAAAATAGATGAATGGATAACAAAAATGTGTTTATATATGGAGGAGTACTACTCCGCTACCAAGAAAGATAAGCTTTAGCCATTTACGGGAAAATTGAGGCATCTTCAGACTATAATGTTAAAATAAATAAATCAGGTACATGAGCTTAAATATTGCTTGATTACTCATATCAGAAACCCAAGATATAAATGATGAACTAAATAAGAGATAGATAACAAAAGTAGAGAGATCTTTCTCGAATGGCGAAGGGACCAAGAGGAGGAGGGGGGTGGTTATCACTTCCTGAAGTTACTGTCTTAACCTGTAGGTTTAGTGAACTAATATAGAGTACCCTTGCTGACCTAATGATCTTTTTAACAGGTCTCTAAACTAGCTGGTGTTTTGGTCAAGTACGGTATCAAAAAAGGTGACACTGTGGTCATCTACATGCCCATGATCCCTCAAGCAATGTATACCATGCTGGCATGTGCAAGGATAGGAGCTATCCACAGTCTCATATTCGGAGGATTTGCATCTAAAGAACTAAGTAGCCGCATTGATCATTCAAAGGTAAGTGCTTTCTCTGGGGAAGTCAAGAGGTGGCTCCCCATAGAATAGCCATCCTAATCTATGGAGAAATCAATCAAAATGCTTTTGCTTTTTGTTCTTCATTACAAATAGGATACATTTGTTCTTTGATGTGTAAGCATTAATCAAACATTTTTGGGGGGTTCTATGTAAAAGAAGTCTCTCTAGGTAACCACTCAGCTCTGCTACTGTAACACACAGCTTTAGAAAATGCATCAGCAGACACATAAGTCTGGGTCTGAATAAGACTATACCAGAATCAGATCCCTAAGTAGAGGAGGTAGATCCCTAATTAGACTGTGAACTTTCTTTTTGGTTGGGTGGCTAAAGAAGGATTCCTGAGAAAGGAGATAACTTGAGTTAAAACCTTGGCTAAGATTCATGTAGTTTAATAGAATGATTTAGTGGATTCCCCTAAATGGAGAAAGAGTCAAGCCTAGGATGAAGAAGGGTAATAGTCCTTTGGGAGAAAAGCCAGAGAAGTGATGTGGCAGAGAAGGGAGAAAGGGTGAGCTTCAGAGGTAGGTTTTATGTGAGCTGTAGGCAAATCAATGAAAAATTTTAAGCAGGAGTGTCATGGTCTAAGGAATGCCAAGAATGGAAAGGTTTCTAAATGACATAAAGGAGGGGGTGGAGATTAAAGTAAGAACATGCGGTAGATGGTATGATTGCAGAACAATAGCAGCTATGAATGAGAAAAGCCTTTTGAAAAATTCAGTCAGTAAATACATAATTGTATCATCAAGGCCACTGGGCAGGTCAAACATTAAAGATGGAAATAAAGATATGTATTTGGCATATTTAGAGAAAACTAATACTTGAGTTTCATATTTTTATGTCCTGATTTTTAATATATATACTGAAGGAAAATGAGGAAAGAAGTTTATTGCAGGAAAGGGAGATGGCTGCCCCAAGAGGTTTCCAAGCTTCAGATAAAGCATTCTTAACAGGGCGAGTGTACTGCTGCACATGGAAGGTTCTCCCATTGGTTGATATCTCTTTTCATCTGGTTATAGACTAGGTATGAACAGTAGGAGGATGTGAGTTGACTATCTCTAATCTTTTTTTAAAAATTATATTAAATTAATGCATATGATCAAAGACAGCAATGTGCAATACAAAAACCATGGCTGAATACCTCTCCTCTTGTTCTTCTAAATGTGTACTATTTCTAATGTCTTATGAATTATTATTATATTATCTTTAAACTAAATTTAAAAGTAAAAAGGACAAGAAAAAAATTAAGGTTTATTGAAAGCAAGCATTAATGTTTAATTATTTGGCAAATCTTGCATATCTTTATCTGCTAACCTGAGTAACAGGTTTGATGATAAAATATATATAACAATCATTGTTAATTTTTTATTCTTGTTTTCAAATTCTGTACCATATGTACTTTTGTAAGTTATTCTGTTTCTGTCTTTGTTTTTGCTTTTACTCTTTTTTAAAAAAAATTTTATTTATTTATGTGTGTGTGTGTGTGTGTGTGTGTGTGTGTGTGGCCAGCTCAGCCCACAAGGGGGCGGGGCGGGCTGGCATGTGGTGCTGGGAGATTGAATCGTGGTCGCTGTGCTTTGCTATGCTTGTTCTAAGTAGGTGCTTTAGACCACTGAGCCATCTCACCAGCCCTCTTTTTACTCTTTAAAATAAAATAAAATGAATATATTAATGCTTATGAAAAATCTAGGAGGAATTATGAGTCTGTAACTTGTTTTTAAATGAGTGCAAAGCTGATGACTTCTCTGAAACCATGGACTCCAGAAATTCTGACCAAGATATTGGATGTGTTATTTTGCTTTCAAAAGCTTTTTAAAAGACCTGAAGAAATGAAACATATTTATGGAGAGACAGGAGTTCTCATTTATAACAGGCATACTCACAGCTGTGTAACCTGTTTTAGAAGCCTCTTCAATAAATGCATACTTTTATCATTAATGCCTACTAGCAAGAGAAATTTAAGAAGGGAAAATGGAAGTAGAAACCCACATGTGAAATATAATAAATGAAGTCTATGTTATATCATAATTTTAAATAAATAGCTATAGAAAATATTTTCATTATAACCAATAAAATGAAAAGGATGTTTTCTAACAACTAAGTTGGACCCCAAGTCTAATGAAATGTTATTAATGGAAAGCTGGAACAGACTGTTTTTTCAGGAGATATTTTGTACATGGTGGATTCCATATGTTTGCAATTTGATAATGAACCTTCCCTTCATTTAGTTTAGCGTTCTAATCCTAGAGATTGTTATCTAGAGATATTTTGCAAGTACTGCAGGTATTAAAATGCATATTATATTCAAATTCTTTCTTTAGACCAAAATAAAAAGAAATGCAACTTACTTTTCCTTTCGCTTTCTTTTCTTCCTTTTAAAGGGTGGCTTGCTGTAGTAGAAAGAAAAAGCTCCCGCAGTCGGATCTGGCCCTCCTTTTGCATTTGCCTCCTGTAGCCAAGCTGTATAACTGCACTGAGTTCCATTCCATGATTATTCAATGATATTTGTAAAACAAAAAAACTCTGTGTATATAGTTGGCACAGTACAAATCTTCCACAGATGAAGTGTCTAGTAACCCAAAATCAGAATTCAAGGATAGATGAAATATAGATTGGTTATTTATCTCTTGAAATTTTATTATGTTTCCTTGCTAAGGATTTCTTTGTGAAGAAATACCATGGGATAGCTAATAAAGACATTTTTTTTCCTGCAAATTGCTATGCACTTTGCTTCAGTTCCATGTTTTTTTTTTCTTTTTTTCTTCCGGTACTGGGGATTGAACTCAAGACCTTGTGCTTGCTAGACAAGTGTTTATTCTACTGAGCTATCTGCCTGGCCTGGTTCAGTTCCATGCTTTTTCTTAAGAGCTTATGGCATCCCAACCACTGTAGCAGACAGGAGAACCACAGAAATAAACGATGCCCAACCTTGACTTTAGAGAACCACAGTCCACAGTGCAGTAGTAGAGGTGTCACAATTTCATGTTTTGAAGAACTGGCCGGCCAAAAACTCAGTGGACTAAAATGCCTGCTTAGGCAGAGCTTAGTGGCCAGGGTTCAATTCATAGCTTGCTGTGCAGGCCCTGCCCCCAGGGTGTGCTAAGAGGGTGATTAAGACTGGGCGTGGTGGCACATGCCTGTATTCCCAGATCTTGGGAGGCTGAAAACAGGAGGATCACTATGAGTCCAGTCTATGTAGTGAGACCCTGTAGACCTCGTCCTAAATACATTAAATAAAAGAAAGATCAGCAAGTTGTGGGGCTCAATAGTTTGCTGAATGTATCTTAATGATGCAGACATGGCCAGGCTTTGCCAGTCATAAAGCTTAACTCATTGGAGCATCCTTTCCGAATTTTAAAATTGCAAACATAATGTTTTGTGAACATGAATGTGTATTTAGAACAAGAAACAGCTTAAAAAGAATTATTCTTTCTGTGAACTCTTTAGGCATTTAAAAGAAACTCTCATACAGAGTGTCTTAGAAATTCTTCTCAAATTGCTACCAAATGAGTACTCTTCCCGTAAAACAGCTACAACTTCAGCAAGGTCCATTTCTTAGGAGGGTGTGTGTGTGTGTGTGTGTGCGCGCATGTGTGTGTGTTCATGTTTGTGTGCATGCATGTGTGTGTTTGTGTGTGGGCCCGCGCATGTAGCTTTGCTACTGAGAAGCCAAAAGGTTTACACGTCATTGGATCACAATGACCTGGCTTAACAAATCCTCCAGAAAGTATTTTTTGTTGAGTGTATCTATGAGTTCAAAACATCACTGAGTACCTAATTTTGAACAGTTAAGAGAATATGTGGTAATGATCAATTCTGTAACATTTTAAAAGGGTTTATTGGTTTTCAGATGACTTATTCAATGAAGGACAAAATTAGTCTAACATTTAAACTGCTAATCTGTGCCTCAAATATTGTGATTAACTCAATTAGGGTGGTTAAATCGTTTTTCTCCCTCCCTCTTTTTTTTCATTTCAGCCCAAGGTGCTCGTAACAGCCTCATTTGGCATTGAACCCGGACGGAAAGTAGAGTACATCCCGCTTATAGAAGAAGCCCTACAAATAGGGCAACACAAACCCAATAAAGTGCTCATCTATAATCGTCCGAATATGGTAACCTCAATATTTAATTTGGTTCTTGTTTAAGGTATTGTAGTCAAGATGATCTGAGTTTTGACTGAAATGGATACTTGATGGAAAAACTGTTAAATATACATCCTGGATGTGTTATTTCTCAGGAAGAAAGATATAAATAAAACTTACTATCATCATGAAGAACTAGCTTAAAGTATAACACTTGGAATATAGAAATACAATAATATTAATAAATTCACTTCTTTGCAGTGTTATTTATTACTTTGAGTTTTTTATTTATATCAAGAAATAGTATTAACTGCCTACTATTTGGTTGTTAAGGCACTCTACTAACACTGACCTGACGGCCACACTTTTCTACACCACAGCAAGTCCTCAGTTATTTATGATGGGGCCAAATTGGGATCTTTTCAAAATAAAATATTTTTGTGAAAGAGAAATTATGAGTGCAAAGAATCATGTACACTTTGTGAAATTCTTGAGATGTTATCTGGAGGAAGTACTTAAATGACAGGCTACGAGAACAGAGTTGAAACTCTGTCATTTTGATTAGCACCTAACAATTTCCATTCCCACATTAAATTCCCAGGTAGAGATGTAGCAGTCCACAGTTCACAAACTGCTGCACTCAATTATTTTAGTGTTTGTGCTTGTCTTGGAGAAGAATTTTATGTTTTTTTCCAATGTTCACAAGCATAGTTCTTTAAAAATGACTTTATTGCTATTTCAATTAAGGAATACAAAATCAACAACAAAAAATGTTCTTAGGTAAGAGAGGACAGTGGGATGAAGACAACATATGCAACAAATAGTGAATGTACATATGCTGATTATACGTGTGGATTCGTGTAGAATTTATCAAGAATTTATCATTGGCTGAGCTCAATGCTAAGCACTGTCAAATGTTTTCTAAAAGTTAATTCTCACAAACTCATCCAACAACTGGACTATTTTGGAATATTTTGCTGAATTCACACACCTATAATATTTAAATGACAAAACTAAACAAAAAAAGGGAATACAAATGAATGACCATTTGGTATCTGTATATTCAAAATAGTTAGGATAGGTACACAGCTATATTCTCTTAATTCAATGAATAGAAAGATTTATTCTGTTAGTGTTTGTGGACAGGATATCATGTCTGCATCTTACAATGAATAACCACTAAGACAACAATATGCAATGTATTGAATCTGTTCTACTAATCGGTTTTGAAACTGTCTCATTGCTATTTGTTTCTCAATAAAATTATGGAAAAAAAAAAGAAAATGAAGCATAAAACAGCTAAAATACAAAGTCCAGTGAATATGTGCTATTTCTAGGACTGAGTTCAGTTTCAACAATTTTTGAACATGATATAAATTCTTTCTTTACATAAGGTTATATTTAGATTTTTTTCAATGTAAGTATCTTTTCTTTCTTCTTAAAGGAGATGTGCTCTCTCTTCTGCTGCTCAGCCCCAGCCCACAGTCAGTTTGCTACTGTCCCTCTTCCTGTTGTCACCAGGCCTGGTCTTCTATTGTGACATAGATGAGGGCTTTGAATGCCTTTGCTATTGGTGTGCGACCAACTGTTTAAGCAGTAATTAAACCAACTTGATTGATTGCTGTTGAGTTTAGAGAGACAGAAATTAGGAGGCTGATGCGTCTCATTAACAATGATTGCTTTTGTGCCAGAGGAAGTAAAGATGTGGCTGCTACTGCCATGCCTCTGGCAAGCAAGGACAGCATAAAAAGAATATCGCATCAGTCCCTCTGGGATGCGCTCAATACGTGCTTTAAAAATTTGTAAGAACTAGAAAGTGAGTGCGCATGGGTAAAAGCTAATGTTGCCTCTTCTCTCCCTTCAATTGGTCAAAGCTTATTTATTCATATCTACAATTCTTACATTAAACAGTCAACATTCATTCAAGTCATTCTTTCATTACAGACTAATAAAAATCACAGGTCTGTAAGTTTTTGTGATCATTCCAACCCCTCTTTTTCTTATTTATTTATTTATTTGGTACAGGGTCTTGCTATGTTGCTTAGACTCATAATGATTCTCCTGTCTCAGCATCCCCAGTGTGTGCCACCACACCCAGTTTCATTGCCTGGCACACTGTGCCCAAGATTCTGGGGCCAGCATGACATGTAGTACCACGGATTGACCCTGGGTCCTTGGTCTTGCCAGGCAGGCACTTAGTCCACTGAGCTATCTCCCCCATCCCAAATCCATCTTTTTCACTGCAGTGAGCTGATATTTGTCGGACTCTAATTAATACGTCAAAAAGTTTGATAATTTTATACTGAGTTGTTTTATCTGATGAATAAAAATAAGTGAAAGTATGATCAGCTCATAGCTGACTTTTGCTGTTTATCCAGATGGCATCAGCTAGTGCCAATCAGAGTGGGGCTAGAGAAGCCCCTGGGCCTCACAAGTTACCTTCAGGTCTTCAGTTCAGATTGTTATCTATGGTTGAGTTCATTCTTGCAGGTGTCACATTTATGATATTAGATTAAAACATATATTTGTAAGCATACCTGTGTAAATATATGAGCAGGTTTTACAAACTGTTTAACATACTAGGGAGCATGGAGAGGAAAGAGGCTCAGTATTTCCAAGTATCTCAGAGACTTTGTGCTTTGCTTAAATATCACCGCCGTGGAGTGAAGGACTACAGACCTTTTGATTGGTGGGCCTCACTAACTTCACCAAGGAGCATGCAGTCCAGTCCTGCCTTTGTTAACATGTTCATCGATCATAAAGCCCTGCATGCATGATCTTGAACTTAACGTTTCTGAAAACAGTCAAATATTGAATGGATATTAACTCTGCTTAGACAGTTGTAACTCTTCATTATAATAAACTTTCCTTAAGTCCTTTCCTTACTGTTCATCTTTGTGTCAATTTCACAGCCACGTGTTTAAAGAGACCTGCTTAATTTATTTAAAGTATAGCAGTTTAACTGATGCCTTGATTATCCCAAAATTTATAGCACCAAGTTTGGTTCTCAGATAAAGAAAAACATTTTTATCATAGTAATTAATGACCCAGAAGGAGGCAAATTTAGGTAGCACTTTGTATATATTGCAATGATTTTAAAAATTGGTCAGTCAGTGTTCTTGAAAAAGCAAGAGTAAAATTTTCCTGTAGCCTGGCAGATAATTTGACATTCTGTTTTTTGGCTACAGTATTACAACTGCCCTTCTATGAAGAGAAACTTAATAGGTTAATCAACATTTCCTCATGAAGACAGAGCTTCTAAAGCAAAAGAAATAGGATGCAAAACAAAACAGAGCTCAGTGTATAAATTCTTAGGGCATGTGAATCTATGAACCTTAGCGTTAATTAAGCCCTGAGTGTTGATGGAAACATAACTGTACCAGATTAAATTTCTTACGTGTATCCCTAGACCTGAATAAAACATGTTCTTGTCAATTCAGTCAAAGCCCACATCACACTAGTGGGACTTGTAAACACTTATCTCAACTCGCAACCTTGAGATTTTTAGCCATGAATCCACTGTTTAGTACCATACGTGTATGGATCTTCAGGCAGATGTTCAGACTTATATAAGGTTAGAGTCTCTCTTTTGTGCTCCTGATTTAATTGACTTTCTTCAGTGTATGCTTTCTGTATTTTGGCTGTACAGGAAGAAGTTCCTTTGGTGCCAGGTCGTGACCTTGATTGGAAAGAAGAGATGGCAAAAGCCCAGTCCCATGACTGTGTTCCTGTGCTTTCAGAGCATCCTCTGTATATTCTTTACACATCTGGAACAACTGGGCTACCTAAGGTATTCAGTCTCCCAGGGAGACTACTCTCTGCAGTCACACATTTCTTCTGCGCTGAGCATCTCTGATTGTTGCCGTGTAATGCTTGCAGATTCTAACTTGATGCTTATACTTAGGTCATAACTTAAAGAAATTTTGTATTTAATTCTATTTTTGGTTTCATTCTAGTTATGGTTTACTTCTTCAGTAATAAGGATCAAACTTGGGGCAAAAATACATGAATTTTAAACAAAATAAAATTGTTTTTTTTTTAAATTGAGATATAACTTGCATGTTATGGCAAGCTAAGACATGATTTTTGGTCTAGAATTCAAAGCTTTATCATAATGTGTTGAGAACTGGGCTAGATAATTTGACTAATGGAAATAAATTCAAAGTATTGAATTATTAAGCTTACAATGTGGAAGGTGCTCCACAGTTTTTTGTTTGTTTCTTTGTTTGTTGAGACAGGTTTTCACTGTGCAGTTCAGGCTGTCCTTGAACTCACAATGTAGGCCAGGATGACCTTGCATTGGTGGTTATCTTCTTGCTTCAGCTCCCTGAGTCCTCAAACTACAGGCCTGTGCCATCTGGCCCAGCCAGTGACTCAACAGTTTTAAATCTGCTTACCATGAAAGATGCTTCCACGAAGCAAAGTTAAAAGCATCAGACGGAAGTCAAGGGCTGGCCAGATAGCTCAGTGGATTAAAGTGCCTGCTGAGACAGGTGCAGGGACCAGGGTTCAATCCCTGGCATACCATGTCAGCCCTGCCTCTGGGGTATGCTGAGATGGCGATTGCGACTGGGCATGGTGGCGCGTGCCTGTAATTCCACCTCTTGGGAGGCTGAATACAGGTGAGTCTGATCTGTGTAGTAAGACGCTATAGACCATGTACTAAATATATAAAAATAAAATAAAATAAATAAAAGCACCAGAATTCATAAATGTTCCAGGTGTCAAGGAATACCACGTCTGCCTGGTACCTCCAACTGATCCTGTTTCTTCATACAACCTCACGAAAGCATATAGCATGGCCTTTAGCATCATCTTTGTTAGAGGGCTCAGTTCTCAGTGAATGATAATGTTTTAGTGGGGAAAGAGAACTTTACAGTCACTTTCATCCTTAGGAACAGAGATATCTATTATTAGATGTGTGTAGCATCAGAAACTAAAAACATATTTTCTTCTAATTATTTTAAAAGCTAAAATAGTTTTTAAAAGAAAGTTGAAGGCATGCCATTAAAATGTGCTTATTAAAAGGAAGACCTTTGAAAAGGGGACATATTTTCTCTGTGAACAGAGCTCATGTTTTATTACATTTGTTCTGCTGTCGTATTTTGTATGCAGTTGGTAGTCAGTATATGCATGTGCATAAAGATACATGTCTTATTTGAGGTTTTATGATATTTTAAAACTCTAGTCATTTGGAAACTGGATATTTTTATGCTGAAAAACATTCTGCCTAAATGCCTATTGCTTTTAGGTATATAAAAGACAAGGATTTGCTTCTTAAACAGTCTACATAATTTGCAGCACAACTTTCACCCTCCAGATTTTTTTAATTCACTCCCTACAAGATACTCAAGTTAACATTTGACTAGAAATTAGAAAAGAGCCACACACTTTGGTTTATCCCTATAATTTTACCCAGTACTGAGTAGAGCTGAGGCAAGAGGCCTTCAAGTTTGAATCCTTTCTTCTAAAAATTATTTTTTTTTCAAAAGTGCTGGGAGTGTCACTTAGTTGTAGAGTGCCTTGGGGTTCAAGCTCCAATGCTATAAGTAAATACATAAATAAGGAAGAAAACACAGCGAAATTAAATCTATTCTAAAAATATCGCCATGAGAGGAAACCCTGAGTCTGAAAACATAGTATATCTTAATTAAACTTAAAAGATGAAAAGAACAAAAGCAGCAAAACAAACATTTTAGCTTTTTTTTGTGTGTGTGTTTGTTAGAGGATCAGTATTTTATTTTATTTTATTTTATTTTATTTTATTTTTTTCAGCTTCCTAAAAATTATGTTTTTATTAGAGTTCATTTGGTAAAAAATTTTATTATGTTCAATTTAAATTACATAAAGTTTGAATGTAATATATCAAAATGTCATAAACTAAATGCAAGTATATAGGAAATTCAGGTATATAAATTAAATAGTACAGTTTTTCCATACTAAGATTCATATGTATTATATGCACACCC
>NW_004524580.1:8671450-8688680 GCF_000260255.1 Octodon degus
GGGGGAGGCACTGCGGAGTGGTGGGGGGCGGCCCAAGGGGCTGGGAGAGGGTCCCCATTTTAGCTTTTTAAGTGGCTCAGGGAATCTTATAAAACATTTGTTCCGTCTCCAGACTTTGAAGCACTTTGAAATTCACTGTGACCTGGACAGGGACCTGTGTAAAAGGAAAAAGGCTCCTTTGCAATTTGACACTGACTTAGCCAGCTTAAGAGAAATACAATGAAAGTAATATATGGACCATTAAGTTTGAAAATGGTGATTTCAAATGAAGAAGGTTGTATTTTATTAGCTATCCTGATTTCTGTCAGTCAGGGAGTTTGTCTCTGGATTCCATCCAATGCCCAAACCAAAGATCCTTGATGGATCCTTGATGTTTGTCCCATCCTCTGTAATTTCCTTCCTAATATATCATTCTCAAGAGTATATTCCAGTAAATTGGAGATTTCTTTAACTGCTTGGAAATTTCCCCATTTATACTGACTTCAGCTCAGTTCAATGTGCAGGTGCTAAGTCGTCATTCTTTGTGAGAACAGATAAAGCTGTACACCACAGTCCTGCTAATCTACTCTGAGGAAATGTCCACCCCTTAGGGGAATGGCAGGAAGACTGTGCAGTTCATTTGTGACAGAGCTAGGCAACTGCATGGCGGAAGCAAGGTGGTAGTTTTGAGGCTCTGCAGCTGAGGATTCCACTTTTCCATTAAATGAGAATCTATCAGATTTGACTCAAGGTTAGGCATGAGACCATAAGAGTTTGAGAAATTGCACCTGAGAAAACAGAGCGGTGACTTTGAATATTTACTGTAATAGGAATATAGGAAGATGATTTGGGGCTGAGAAAGCCATATTAAGTGTGATGAATTTGGGGATATTTCTATGGGGACGTTGCCTCTTCAGCAAGCATAATGAGAGTCAGGGCCCAAGAGTCAGCCCCAACACCTGGGGTTGGGGCTGAGACTGCTGCATGTCATCAGTGGAGAAGACTGGCATTTAAATCTTGGGAGTGAGTGTGTTTTATACAGTATGACCTGCAGAATAATAAGCAAAGGTAGATACTTCTCGATGTCCTGCAGACATACTGTGTTTCTCTCCATTAGACTTCAGAAGTATAACTCTTTTGTGATTATATATTGCAACATATGCTTATGCAACCTCTTTTAAACTACCTTAAGCATATCATGACAGGTTTTAGAGTATGTCATATTTTTTTAGCTCTACTTCACTACCTAGTCACATTTGAGTGCAGCAGATCCTCAGAATATTCACTGAATCATCTCTGACTTCTCCCGTTAGCTCTTCAACTTCATTTTATTCATAGAATTCTCACCTCATTTTTGTAGCTCTGACAAGGATTAATAATATATGAATTTTAATGCTGACATTTCTAGAACACGAGGACAGGAAAAATGAACACGCCTGATGTAGGGAAGTCCATGTTTATTGCATCACAGCTTGTTTTCCTGATCTTTGATCTACATGAGGAAAATAATATCATGAACTCATAAAAACATTCTGCCTAAATATCTATTGCTTTTAGGGATATAAAAGAAAGACACAAAAGTGTGTTTTTTGGTGGAAGTTGGCAAATATATTCACGGCGTATTTGCATCTTGGCATCTACCAACTCTAGAGTTGTCAGGTTGCTACAGGACAGTTTAATCTCTTAGCAAATACTCCAACAAGCACAACTAAGCTACTTTGCATACATTTCTGCTGTATTGTGGCTTTTTATCCTGTTTGGTTTTAGTACCTAGACTCAATGTCTTTCAAAGTACTACACAAAAAAAATCCCTCATCTACATGGAGAGTTCTTTTAGGAACGGGAGATTCAGTTATGGCCATGCTTATCATCTTTCAGCTTGATATCATGGAGGGAGGAGATAACAAAAAATAAACAAATCCAGTGACAAAGGACAGTGGGGGGCATTGGATGGAAGGCATAACAGGAAAGTGACAGATGGGGCCTTTTGCTCTGTGGTACATGCATTTCTACAACTTATTTAACTTTTATTTCTACTTGTTCTTAGGAGATTTAGCTCTTATTCTTACCTCATTGTTTTTCTCAGCTAAGGACAAAAGAAGTCTGTGTGTGTGTGTGTGTGTGTGTGTGAGAGAGAGAGAGAGAGAGAGAGAGAGAGAGAGAGAGAGAGAGAGAGGTGAATCTTTCTATCTTGTTTTACTCTGTGGTACAATTCTTGCAGTTAAAATGCTGAACTTGCTACATCTTTGCTCCTTATCTCACAGCTGTTCAGATCAATAAAAAATTATACAGTTGCCAAACTATCTTCCACAGAGATAGTTTCAGAGTCATCCAAAAGCTTGCAGCAAGAGATTTCATATTAGATGAAATAACCCAATGGAATCATTCCATTTCTTCTAAAATGATACACTAATAGGTTCAAGTTTCAAGGGTTTCTCTTGAACAAAAAGAGGCATTTTTTTAAAAGAATTGTATTTTCCACTGTAGAGTTTCTTCATTCCACTGTTCATTCTTTCCATCAACAAATGTATGAGTGCCCGTTCTTTGAGTGGGCATGGCACTGAAAGTACAAAGGTGTTATCCTCCCAGGGTTCAGAGAGACAGAGCAGGTACAGGATGGCTTGGTAATGACAGTGCTCTGATGAGGTGTGCTGGCCCTGGGGACTGCGGGACAGGAGGGAGAGATGACAACACAACAAATACTGCTTCCTATTATAACATATGGACAATATGCTGTCCAGAAAAGAAATTGTTTTTCTCCTCTGTGCAATAAATACAATTTACTTTTTTTTTAGCAAAAAATGGGTGCAAAGTGATGACTGTCTAATTTCTCAAGTTATTGAGCCATAAGAAAAGACCTTGTGATTAACTGACAAAGCACATGTAAGACAGGGTGGAATCAGCTGGGAGGGTAGCTGCTCACTGTGTGTGGCAGGATGCGTGTGCGAAGCGCACGGGCCATGAGAATGGAGGTGTGTTCTTGGGCGGCCAAGGGGCTACAGGGTCTTTACACGCTTGTGTGGATGAGTAGGGACTGATCAGGTGCTGGAAAGGACTTGGGAACTCACTCTGGAAAGAAGGGATGATAGGAGTAAAGTCATCATGCCGGCATGGTTATCTTTGGCCTGCAAAATTTTTGAGCAAATAAGAACTTTTTTTTTCATGATTCTCTAAATCTAGCCATCATTTGGTAATAGATATATTACCAAATGGTAATATATAATTTAATTTGGTAATACTTTGGTAATATTAATTTGGTGTATTTCATTTGGTAATATATAATTTAATTTGGTAATACTTTGGTAATATTAATTTGGTGTATTTCATTTGGTAATATATAATTTAATTGCTGAGCTGTTTGATTTTTCAAACAGGATCTTCTTAAATATTTCAGGCTGATTTAGATCTTACTGGCTAGACCAAACTAGGCTCAAATTTGAAATAATCCTCCTGTCTTATCCTCTTGTGTACTGGGATTATAGGTGTGTGCCACCACACCTGGCATGGATTTATTTTATTAAGTATGATGTGTATTTCCTACCTCATTTTTTCTCATCTTGTTAAGCTGGGCTTAAGTACTTGTATTTACATACAAATATCTATCTATCTATCTATCTATCTATCTATCTATCTATCTATCTATATTTCATATATGTAGAAGTATAAACATACGCATGTATATAAATAATTAATATAAATATATTTTATATGTGTAAGTGTATACATTTATAAAATATTTTAATAGAAAGTAAATGATGAAGGGGCTCATCTTAGAATGTATAAAGTAGTATAATACATTCCAGTCCTTTTTTTGCCTCAGAATGTGAAGATTTGCGATCGAGGTTCACCTACACACGTGGAATGAAGTTTTCTGCCTTGCATCTCAGGGTCTCCTTCTCTTGTCTATTAAGATCTATAGTTCCAATGGTATTTTTTAAGCTGCATCAACTGAAATTTTGTTTTACTTTGATGGTCTCGTGTATATATTTTGTGACTTTTCTTAGTCTTCGAAAGCAGCTGGGTTTTCTAAGGAAGTCTCTGTGATGCCTCTGTGGTTCATCCCTGGATGATTAGTAATCACCCTTTAATTTTTCTTATAGAGAATAACTTTTTAAAGTACCATGGACAGGGCAGGCCAGATAGCTCAATAGATTAAAGCGCCTGCTTAGGCAGAGTGCGGTGGCCAGGGGTTCAGTCCCCACCCCCAGAGTGCACTGAGAGGGTGATTGAGACTGGGCATGGTGGTGTGTGCCTGTAATCCCAGTGCTTGGGAGGCTGAAAACAGTAAAATCACTACAAGTCTGATCTACGTAATGAGACCATGTAAACCCTGTACTAAATACATAAAAAAAAAAGAAAGTGCCATGTACATTCTAAGTTGTCAAAAAGAAAGAGGGCCCGCATATTGTCTCCTTTCCCACTGCCGTTTCATGTTTTTGTTTGGGACCCAGCATGTTATGCCCACCTGTACCTTTTCACAGTCTCCAGAAGATTGGAAGGACCATGGCTGACCCTGCCACAGAAAACCCCAACAAAATAAAGCATGCTAGGAAAGTGACAAAGCGTAAGGATTTCCTGAGCACATGTCTGATCACTTCACGTTTTTACTTTTAAGGTATATAGAATACAAGTGCATATAGAAAGTAGGAGTACATATTTAACAGTAAAATGCAAGAAGCAGGTGTTTTGGGGGTGTTTGCGCTGAATGAATATTTTTACACTATGCATCATATTTCGGATACACTTTGAAAGTGCTGTTTGTAGATCCAGCTGTGGCTAGTAGTCTGAGCTGCTCTGTGGGCTGAAGTAGCAGCATTCTTTAGACTAGGAGTTTTAGGCCAGCCTAAGTAACATAGTGTGAACTTGTCAGAGAACAAAAACGTGTTCTTATGCTTGGCATTAATTTTCCTTAATTAAACTTGATTTTTTAAAAAGATTTGTGCTTTCATAGGCTAGACCAATTTCTCTTTTGCACTGCAAATAACATTACCTGAAAAACATGATGACAAATGAGAAAGAAAAAAATGTTTTGCTAATTTCATGCAGAAATTTACGTTATTATTAGAGAACCTTTTAATCCTAATCTTTCCTTTTTGATTATTTAAACTTCTCACAGAATAGAAAAAAATCTTAAATTATTATTGACAGGAGGTATTGCTGCCTACCATAACATATGTATAGTATATTATCTATGAAAGAAACTATAGGGGACTGGGGAGATGGCTTAGTGCTTCCCTGGCAAGCATAAAGGCCTGAGTTCAATCCCTGGTTCTGCCAAAAAAAAAAAAAAAAGGAAAGAAAGAAACTATATTTTTCTCCTCTGTCCAATAAATAAAATTTCTAGAAAAATCTGTAAAGTGATTAATATCTTATTCCTCAAGTTTTAGAGCCATAGGCAAAGGCCTTCGGATTAATTAGCAGAGTGCACTTAGGATACAGTAGAATAGGAAAATAGCTGCTCATAGCACGGGGCACAGTGCATGTGGGGAGCCCACTGGCAGTGGATTTAGGGGCTCTGGCATTCCCAAAGTGACAAAGGGAGCCAGCCGCATGCTAATCACAGCATAGAACCTGGAAAATCGCTCTCAAATGCCAGCAAAACTGCATCTGATATTTGCCAGGAGCAGGTACTGTTGCTAGTGGATAAAATATGTTCTGCAGCTTGACACCTATGTTTTACTAGTGACACTCGAGGAGAGCAGCAATTTTTGTAATTAATGGAAAGTTAATTTGTTTTTCAAACCCCTGAATCGTGTGTGTGTGAGTGTGTGCGTTAAAGTGGCTAAAAGCTGCCATTTATAGCAAATTCATTAATGAAGGCCATGTTTACCTTTTATTTAAAACAATATGATTTTACATGGGGCAGTTATAAAATCATTATACTAACCGGTAAGAGTACAATATGACATTTCTCTCCCTTATTTCTGCTTATTCTGGATATTCATATGATTATGTCTTATTGGGCTAAGATACTTTTTATAATGGAGCAATGACTTAAACTATTAAAGGTACCATCAGTTTTTATTTATGGTTCTTGTAAGTGGAATTCCTAACTTGGTACTGAAGAAAGCTATTGAAGACTGACTTGTGAAAAGTGCCCAGTAATGATGTAACAATCTCTAGTTTTTGGCTCAAATGCACTATTAGGCAAATATGTAGCATAAGGTCCAGTTCATTGGGATACACACCTCAGACTTTCAAAATTCATCATCAAAGAGTTGTTCAACTTCAATATTGTGTTTTCATGATTCCCATTGAGGTCTGCAATGAGGCTCTAGTTAGAAGGTAACTTTGTTTCCTCTAAGATGTCTAGTATATTTAATTATCTTAAGAAATAGATACCCTAATGCTAGTCAACATTTTAGGTACATGACTGAATTTTATTATTTTATTCACTTAATTTGTTTCTGTTTTTGTCCTGATATTGTCTTCTGTTTTTGGCCAGTTCACCTTTCCCGGAGGGTGTGGCTGGCATGGAATGTGGTGCCAGGGATTGAACCACAGTCTCCTACACTGCCTAAACTTGCCTAAGCAGGCACTTTAGACCACTGAGCTATCACACCAGCCCCCTGATAGTCTGTCTTAAAATGTAATGTTGAGTATTATGTTCCACCATTGAAAAAATATTCCTATGTAATTTTGTGAAATCCCAAGTTTTCTATAGAAAGTCAAGAATATCATATGAAGGTGGATTCTACAAATGATATTGATCAAGTTAAATTATTCTGTGTTGATTGTTGCAGAAATGAAAAAAAAATGATTCAAATACTTATGTAAAAGTCAAAGTAGTTTGATGCTTATAGGATATCAAATACTCCAAACATAGAACTTTCCAAAGAGATAGCATGGAGAATCTTGCAGAGGTTTTAAATCAATTTTTACTTTCCATTTTCTCTCCCTTAGGGCGTGGTCAGGCCCACTGGGGGATATGCTGTGATGCTAAACTGGACCATGTCTTCCATATATGGACTTAAACCTGGAGAGGTAACCATGGTTTTAAGTTTCCACTGCATGCGGTTTTTTCTGATTAGCACGTTTATGCATTTTATTATCTTCTCAATTTTTAGGTGTGGTGGGCAGCTTCTGATTTAGGCTGGGTTGTTGGACATTCATACATCTGCTATGGGCCTCTCCTGCATGGGAACACTACAGTTTTATATGAGGTAAGAAAATAGAATCACGTGGAAGTAGTAGCTATTTTACTGAAAATTTTCTGAAATAGTCCTGAATAGGAGCAGTAGAGTTTTGATGGAGATAGGAGACAGTTTTACATCTTCTTTGAGTTACAATTTCTCTCTCAGAAAATAAAGAGAAATACAGGAAATAATAGCTATTTCAATTGCATTGAAGAACAAAATTGGTAAAAAGTTAATTTCAGACTGCATATACTAATGGGCTTAATTTCTATCTTTTCTAAATCTCTAGAATAGATCACCAAACTGATACTAACTTCAATAGCATAGAAAAGGGAATAGCTATCATGGAGTAAGCAACATTGATTTGCATTTTTTATTTGTACAGAATTAGTGGATTTTGAAGCACATTCTATCTTAATCATAGCTAAATATTTTCCAAGGCTTTTAATAAGAGCTTTGCTTGTAATGAAAACAAGACTAGATTTGTTAAGGATATATTAATGTCACCCTGGAATAAAGTTTTTGAATTTGTAATGGAAACATTCCCTTATAAGTCTACTTTCTTTCATTTTACCAGTGCTTACATGAAGATTTAGACAATGTGCTCATCAGATTTGGAGGAGATCAAAATCTTGGAGAGATAACTAATAGGTAGTTTGCTAAATTATCATTCAGAATGGTCCTGGACATTTTGGGAAAGACTAGTGAAATACAAAAATACAGAACTATTTCCAATGTTCTATTAAAATTAAAACATACTTCAGAAATGAAATAGGAGAAATAGAGTTGCTTGTAGATTATCACATTAAATTCCTGGATATTGTAACGGCTCCTGTTTCAGACATATACTATTATTAGGATTACTTTAAACATACTTACCATATTCAGCATTATAACTTTACTTTTTCACATTTAAAAGTTTATTTGGTGTAAGGGATAGGATTAAAAACTTAACTAGCTAAAAAACATCTGAGAGAAGGAAGTCAGAATGAAAAAAAATATAATAACCTCCAAGAGATTAAGGAATTGGGTCAGGTTTCTCGGAAACATTGTATCTGAAGGTTATATATCATTAATATCTTTGGGAGCTAAAGAATCACTACCTGTTAAGTAAATATTTATACAATGGAGAATTAATTTTAGGAAAAATAAGAGAAACATTTAAATATCTCTCATGATGGCAGAATGGCTAGCTTCTCAATATGAGAATAAATCTGCCTTTCACATAAAATGATCTTTCAAAACCAGACAAAGAATGAGCAGGAGAAAAATAGGGGTTGTGGAGAGAGGTGTTGGGTGATGCCAAGAAACTACACTATGAACAGCCTTCAACTTAATGATTAAATAATAATAATAATAATAATAATAGTAATAGTAATACCATGGTTTCCAGCTTCAGAAAATTGTCTTGGTCCATTCAACACTTAACATCCACTTATATCCCATGGTTATTGGCTGGCTGGTTCTCTGTCCCTGAGTGCTAACCAAACTTTCATACAAGCGTAAGCCATCATGCCCTCCTACACACCACTCATATTACATCATACATATGAACTGACATGGGCTTCATTGTTTGTAGTAATTACAACATAAAAGCCTTTTTTTTTTTTTTTTCAGAACTGGGGATTGAACTCAGGCCCTTGTGCTTGCCAGGCAAGCGCTTATTCTACTGAGCCATCTCCCCAGCCCCAAAATAATCTTAAAATAATCATTCTCCCTGAAGCAAACATGGTCTCAAAATTGTATGCTTACCCTGAACTGTGGCTTATTTTGTATAATTGTGACAAACAGAATTTGCTATTATAAGTATTTATAACTACTAAGCTGACTTCAGGACTCAGATAATTTTCTTTGGTGTTCACCATTACCTTTCTTTCTTGAGTTTGTTTAAACCTTGATGCTAACACCATCAAGTAAAGTGGCTGCTTACATTGGCATGGTGTGAGGCAGGACAGTGCAGAGTTTCTATAAATATTTGTTGTGTGAATGAAAGAATAAATGAGTCATATTTTAAACCTTTTGTGCACAGTACTTTCTGTTCTGCAACTTGTAAATGTCCTCAACTCTCTCTGATCATAAAACAAAACCTTTTCAGACCTTTAAGCAATTCCGACTCCCTGTCTGTATTTTCTTCCCCATTAAGCTCCTTGCAAAGTGCGCCTGCTTTCATCATTCGTCTTCACATTCCTCCATGTGCTCTTCATCTGACTGTGGGCTGCTTTCTGCCCCCTTCACTTCAGAAGAGCAGCTACAGCCGGGGTCACGAGTGACTTCCTAAGTGGCAGACTCAAAGGGCCCCTTTCAACTCAATTTCATTTTCTTTTTTAGTAATGCTCAGCACTGCTGACTGTTGCCTTTAGGGAATTCTGTCTTCTCTCTTAAGTTCCTGTCATCTTTTCTATTGTTCATACAGTGTCTTTTCCTGGTGTGACTTTCCCTCTGTCCTTCCTTCCCTGGCTTTTGACTGTCCCTAAAGATGCCGCTTATTTTTTATCATCTCTTGAAAGTTGTTTTCCGGTCTTAGGCTGTGTTCAGTGCCTTCTGCTATCTTTCTATTACAGACTGAGCATACATATCATGAAGCTGACCACACTATAGTGAAATAACCTGTTCGTATCTGGAGGAGTGTAAGAATACGAAAGCTGCTCTTTCAGCCCAGTGCACTTCACATATTTAACACTCAGTGAAGGTTGGAGGGCTAAATTATCCTCCTACCCATTATCTCTGCTGTGACAGGAGGATGCTATTTTTCTCTCTTACTTTCTCATCTAGTGGCCCTAGACATTGGCATTTCATGGGTCGTATTCTTATCTGTTTCATTTTGCTTGTATATGCTGGATAATTTCCTTGTAGGTAGAGTTGAGTATTACCCATTAAACCATAGCTCCAAAATCCTTTTTTATATCAGCCTTCCCTTTGGAATGTCAGCCAATGGTTAGACATCTCTGGATGATCAATGCCTGCTTTATACTCAAGATGACATGAGCTGAACTGTTTCTGCTCAACCTGGCAACATGTGTTTTCTTTCACATGCTTGGGAGTTCTGTCAATGTTAGCACCATCTAGACAGCCCTCCAGATTAAGAACCTGTAAATGACTCTAACTTCATTGTCCTTACATCTCACAGTCTACTTATCAATACTTTCCTTTGCATCTATTTTTGGAGTACCTCTTTTTTTCAGTGTTTCCTAATTTTTTTTTTAAATTTCCCTGGTTGTCATGGCTTGTGTGTATGTGTCCACTGAAAGCCTGATGATTTTGTGATTAATTCATAATCTAAACCTGGGATTATAGGTATGAGTGCTGCTGGTATTATGGGTATAAATGCTACACCCACCCTGGGGCAGATAGCCTGAATACAATGTAAGGAAGAGAGAAAAATTTGCACTTGGCCTCTGCCACTGTTGCTGCTGCCACCAGTTTCTCCCTTTCTGCTCTTCACTGTTTTCTGCTGTCATAAACAGCTGCCCTCTTCCATGTGTCACCCTGCCTTGAAGCCAGCTGAATATGGACTGAAATCTCCATGAACTGTGAGTTAAAAAAAAACTTTTCTTCCTTACTTCTGGGTCATGTATTTCTGTCCCAGCAGTGAGAGAAAAATAACTGAGACACTGGTCATATATTCAAGACTAGCAGTCAGCTAGTATGTCATCTTGACTGATGTTCATTTCATACTTGGGTTACTAATCTGTTTTTTCCTATAGAATCCAGGTGCATAGTTCACATTATCATTAGATAATATAACAGTCTTTAGGACAAGTATTTTTATCTTTTTGTCCCTCCCTTCAAAGTTATCTCTACCATTTTTATTTCTGAGCTCTCTTCAATGCAATATCCTTTGTTGATAACTTGATAGAGCAATAGAAACAAACAAAGCAAATATATAATAAAAATGATCACCTAAAACATTTAATAGATAATTATAGAAGACTCCCTTTTCTTTTTTTTCTTTTCAAAGTTTTATTGATAAACATATAGCAATGAGACAGTTTCAAATCAAATCGAAAGTACAGTTTCAACAAATAATACACTGCATATATTCTTCTTAGTGGTTAATTGCTGTACAAGATGCAGACTTGTGATCCTACTTACAAACACCATTAGAAAAAATCATTCTATTCATTAAGAGAATGCAACTATATATCTATCCCAACCACTTTGAATACACAGATACAAAATGGACATTCATAGTTATACCCCAATTTTTTTTTAAGTTCCGTTGTTGAATATTATAGGTGTGTAAACCCAATGCTATTATGGGCTTCTGTACTCTTTTAGAATATTTTGCTGAAGACTCCCTTTTCTAACAACAGAAAGATATATTTTATTTTTTATTTTTTTAATTTTAATGAGAAAGACTTAAGAATGAGATAGTTCCAAAACAGGTTAGTAGGACAGTTACAATAATTAAATTTGCATATTGTTGTCTTCATAGTAGTTATTCAGAGTATAAGATGAAGACATGATGTCTTGTCCATACACTATTAATGCAAATCTTCTCATTGAACTAAGAGAAAGTAGCTATATATGGGTAGATATACACTACAAAATGGTCCTTCATATATATCTCCTTTTTTTGGTTTTGTTTTATCAGAAATGGCCATTCTGTTGCCATTCAAATATTGTATGTGCATGAATTCAGTAAAATCATCCAATATAATCCAATAGTCCATAATAGTAGTGGGTTGTTAGCAGAACTGGCAATGTCAGAAATTGTTGAGTTGAGCCTTTCACAGCTCAGCATATTAATATGGTTTTCCTTTTTATACTTCATGTTTATATTTTTCTACTGGTAGTTAAGACCGAGATAAAGCAAGACCTATGTAACAAGAAATGTAACTTACAAAGATATATTTTAATTGCCTATAGAACATGTAACAAGATAGATAATAATATTGGGACACAGAAAGCAAAACAACAATGGGAGAAAAATGAATTAAAGGTCCATGGTTTATTTCTGAACTACACGTGAATCTACAGTTACATAATGTTTCAGCTGAAAATAAAATGCTCAAAGCCTTCAAAGAGCTTCTGTCTCTTAAAGACGCTAACTCAGACTTCCGTGCACACTACCAAGGTTTCAGAGCCACCTTTACACACTGCTGACATCAGTGGCCTTCTCTCCGTCCCTGGTCTCTGACTCTCCTCACCTAGCATTCCTGTCATATTTGTACTTCTATGAAAACAATTGCCAGATATCCAGTGGCTTCTTCTGTTAAAATTTCACCTATATTCCAATCATATAGCACAGTGACTCTTTTATTAAGGAAGTATATCTTAAATGTCATACATGACACATTAAAGCCCATCACCTCCTCTACTATTTTTAGTTTGGTTTTCTCCTAGATTGAAGGAGTCCTTATAACTCCTTTAAGCCATCCAGATGTCTCCAGTTTTGCACACCTAGTGCTGTCATTTTGTAACTATTTTGTGGCTGAGGAGTATTATTCACTGCTACCTGGCATAGTGCCCGCCAGGACACAGGTAAAATTTGTTGAGTGAATGAATAAAGGGTTTTAAGAGGATTAGATGACAACATGTACAGGAAAATAGCAGGGGAACAAATTGTTTGAATGATTAATTAAACTAAAACTGAGCTCTGACAATATGAGGGTAGCAAGTGAGATAAAAAAAAAATACCTTTATAAAGTAAATTTCCTCCTTGTATTCCTATTTTAAGCTAATTTATTAAATAATTGTAGTCATTTTTTGATATTCATGGAATATTTTCTCCAAGATTCCTTGCTCATATTAAAATAAATAGAACTCCAGTTGGTTCTTACAAATAGTGCAGCATTCACATGTAGCATACATATATCCTCCCATGTACTTTAAAATCATCTTTAATTTCTTAAAATAACTTAATTACTTAAAAATAAATGTGTTGATGTGTTTATTACATTGTATTTTTAAGGAATAATGACAAGAAAAAAGTATATACTTGGTACTTTTTTCAATATTTTTGATTTATAAATGAATCAGTGGTTGTGGAATCCAGGGATAGAAATGAACAGTTGCCTGTATTTAGTGCTACTGTAACTTAATGTTATTTTAATTTATTCTTATTTCATTTAGGAATCTAAACTCTTAGATTAAAGTAACAAAAATCCAGGGGCCAGGGATATAGCTCAGTGGGACAGTAACTGCCTGGCAAATAAGATATCATGAGTTTGATTCCTGGTAACAAAAAAAAGAATTCACTTACTAGTAAAGAAAATAGTTTCATAGATCATTCATCAGGGTCTCATATGATTACCTTTTGTAAAAAAAAAAAAAACTATGTACAAAAGAGTATAATCAAAATTTTATATTCAGGGTTAAAGAACTATAAAGTTACAAAGCTACAGTATAAACTCAATTGGTGTCTGAGACAATCTTTTTCCTTCATGTGGGAAACTTACTTAAAATTTGATGTTTTGAAGTATTGTGAGAGTAAAGTTGATTTCACACCAAATGATATTGAGTACAACAGCCAGTTCATTAAAAATATCTCTTTTATTCAGTAAAAACCCCATCTTATTTTATGAATGCATGATGAATCATTTTTCTTCAACAAAGATTTTTTTTTTACATTTTTGAATTTAATACAAAAAGCTATAATTTCATCAGAAGAGAAATATTCAAAAAGGGGTAAAGCTAAGTTGGACTCTTACAAATTTATCTATCTATCTATCTATCTATCTATCTATCTATCTATCTATCTATCTATTTATTGCTACCCAGCTCAGACTCACAGTGATCCTCCTGTCTCAGCCTCCCAAGGCTGGGATTAGAGGTATGCACCAGCACACCCTGGTTTGGTGACCAGCATTCCAGGGCCAGCACAGCATGTGTACTGGTACTGTGGATTGAACCTGGGTCCTTGTACTTGCCAGGCAGGCACTGAGACCACTGAGCTATCTCTCTAGCCCTAGGCTGGATATTTAGTGTAACTTCATGCAAATGAGCCAGTTGCTCAAAACAAGCTGCATTTCAACGAGAAAGAATACAGTAGATATTTAAATAAGAGGTCTTTTTCTGCTGTAAGCAAATGTATATTTCTACATCCGTAGTGTGAAAACCTGTTAGGAACCATGGGGTTTACTTTTGATTATCCTTGTTCTTGAGTACGTTCATATTTAGCTCATTAAAACCAACAAGAATCCTGGATGCTCTTATCCCTGTGCAGGTCATCTCTGTGCATTTGTCTGGGCTCAACACACGTTTTCCACACTGGAATTTACTCTGAAATCATTTCCATGTACTTCTATGCCATCATTTCTAATAACAATGCCTTCTAATATCTCCATTCATCTAATGTTTTCCAAGTCCAAAGGGCAGTTTCAGTCAATGTCTCATCAACATTTGCATGTTGACCTCCAGGCCCTCTTAATCAGTCGGTTCCTTTCCGAGATACAACACATTCTTTTGATTCCTGCCACAAAGATTTTGTTTATTTGTGTTCTTTCCCAGAAATATCTCCCCAGAAATATATTCTTCCAGAAATGCATGCCTGCTGTTAGATCTTAGCTCAGGACACTTCTGTAGAGAACCCCTCCGTGGTTTCTCTAATTAGATCAAAATCCTCTTTGCCTCTCAGCACCTTGCATTTTGGTGGCTGTGTTGCAGGGTCACATTTTTTTTTCATTAGTACTGTATATGTTTGCCCTACAGAATGACACACATGTAGTGGGGAACTGGTACATGGACATGAGGCATCTTAACTTTTCTCATCATTCCCATCATTGGTCTGCTTTCTTTTGCAAAGGATAACACCTTGTTATGTTTTCCTGCTTTTGTGAGTCATAGTTGTACTAGACAAGGAATCACATTCAGTTCCCAATAATGTTTGTTAAATGCCTGGATTAGAACATTAGAATGAAAGAATTTGACTCATATGTAAACATCCTCCCCATCCCTGGAGAGGAAAATGTAATTTCAATTTCCTTCATAATCAGAGGATTTTATCAACAACTTAAGTAGGACAGGCTTTTATTTTTTACAGATAAGGATTTACTTTTATTAACTGAACTGGACATGCTTAGACCACTTAATTTTGGAAGCCAAACTTAATTGACTATTTAAAATTTGGGCACTATATCTGAATAATTTGCCATTATTCTTATGAGAGAAAAATACTATATCCTTTCATATATTTGCATCATCAAAGGAGCACTGATGCAAACAGACAAGCATACAGGTTGAGTACTGTCTCACCAAAGATGAGGGAGAAAACACAAACAATTTGGTTTTGTCAGCTTTCTGTTACAGGGACAAAATACCTGAGATAAAAAACTTACAATGAGGAAATATTTGTTTTTGTCTCACAGTTTCAGAATTTTCTAGCTGTGATTGGTGGACTGTGATGCTTTGGGCCTGCGGCAGGGCTGTGTGTGAGTGGGGAGGTGTGGAAGGAAGTGTCTGGAAGCTCAGAGGACAGGGGCCAGTGCCCTCATGTCCCTTTCAAGGGTACCTCAGGGACCTAACTTCTTCCACTAGGTCTCACTTTATGAGTGCACTTCACGATCCCAATAATGGCATCAGCTAGCCATCAAGTCTTTTGTACAGGAGACTTTGAACAGGCTTCTAGTGTGTGAACCAATTTTGTAACCTTGTATGGCAAGTGTGAGTATGTGTGGTGGCAGACGGTGATGTGACACAGATACCCTTCTGGCCTCTGTTTCCTATTTAGTATTTGCCTCGCTTTTCAGCCTGCTAGCTGCAGAAATCAAACATAAAATTGTTTCTTAAGGATAAGGAAATCCTTCTGGACCCTGCCTTTCTCTTTGTCTTTGCTGGGTACCGTATACAAATGTGTGTTATTTTCATAATACATTGGGACACAGATTTCTACAATGGCAGTGGTCTGGTTAAGAAGTCAGAAACTGCTTATTGGCTAAACTATTACCAAGATACAGAGGAAAATACTAGTAGTTACTGTTCCCCCTAAATTTAACTTAGAATTAAACCATAAACTAATGATTTTTCTATAGTAATTGCCATTGTTATTAATAATAACAATCTTATTTGCAGTTCTCACAAAAAGAAAACAGTGTGCTCTCATTTTAAATTTATTTACATTTCTACTGTTTGAAGGAATAAGTGATTTCAGTAAATTCTTGGACATCCTCATTAGACTACCTAGGGATGGCCAGTTGTTATTAATTCAATGATTAGCTTTGAAGGCATATTGTGTGGTTTGTCTTCTTACACAATAACTTAGAGAAAATAGAGGCTCTAAGATTCAAGCTGGTGACATATGAATCACTGGTTCATATATGGTATCCCATCATATTGGTATATGGCCAGTGGACTGGAAATATTAATATTTGTGTTACTGATCTTGCTCTGCCTTTGTCTACCTATATGACTATGGGCAGATAATTTCAACTTGTTTAGGAATCCTTAATATGAAGAGAGTAGCACATCTCTTGATGCTTTCAGTTCTGTGACTCAGTTGTTTTTTCCCCCTCAGAATATTTATTTGCTAATGTGCTCCGAGTTTTATGTCTGAAGATAAAGCTAGTGTCTTTTCCATGCTTAATGTTGTTGATTCATCAAATTTTCTACTGGGGAAAATTTTCATAGTGCTTAACACTGCCATAGCATGATTTCTGACATATTTAAATAGAGATTGCTTTGGTGGAGACAAGCACCTTTCCTGCTTTACCATTCTTTTCTCATTTATGAGCAATGATTCCTTTTCAATGGCATTCAAGTATGAAAGCCCTTTCCTACCATTTCCATGATTTAATGATTAGGGTCAATTCTTTTTTTTTTTTTTTTTTTTTTAACCAGGTATTGAACTCAGGCCCTTTTTTTTTTTTTCAACAAATAATACACTGCATATATTATTTTCAGAACCAGGTATTGAACTCAGGCCCTTACACTTACACTTGCCAGGGAAGTGCATATTCCACTGAGCCATCTCCCCGGCCCCAATTTTTCTTTCTTTCTTTCTTTCTTTCTTTCTTTCTTTCTTTCTTTCTTTCTTTCTTTCTTTCTTTCTTTCTTTCTGAACCGGGGATTGAACTCATGTCCTTGTGATACAGGGAGAAATACTGGTCTTGGGTGGGTGACCTCCAAACCATATATGGAACCTCCAAATGACATAGGGAAAAACGATCTCTGGACCT
>NW_004524580.1:8688780-8701681 GCF_000260255.1 Octodon degus
AAAAATAAAGTTTATTCTTTCTCAGAATAATAGAGCTATAAAATTTAAAAACCAACATTTGTTGCCTTGTATTCTAGTCCCTACAATACTTGGATGTTTTGCTGCTCCACATTTCTTCCTTTGAAGTTTGTTTGACCTCACAGTGCTATAGCAATCACCGGAGCGTGGGAAGTTGCTTCCTTTGGAGTCTATGAATTCTTTTCTAAGCACAGACAAAGCAGTCAGAGCACAGGGATGCACTGGTTGTGCTGGGCCTGTCTTTAAGAATAAGGAGAGGATGTGGAAAATAAGCCAGTGGTCTCCCCAAGCCCCCACGGATGTGTCCTTTTAGAGTAGAACTTGTGAGTGAAATAAATATGGCCTTGAAGCTTTTCATCTGAGAATAATACAGTACATTTCATGGTTCACCATTATCCAAACATTTATAGCCTTTCATTTCTGGTTTTGATGGGTTTTAATATTAGTTTTAACCTGCATATGTATCTTGGAAGATTAAGAATACTCAGGTTTGTCATTTTTATTGAATGTTCCTTTCCTGAATTTATAGAATGAATGGAGAATATAGATAACCCCCAACTTTTCTTTCTTTACAAAATGATTAGCATGAAAAAAGCCTCTGTACTCTCCTATAGTCATATAGAAGCTAGATGGGACAGTTCAGGTGATAGAAACTATACACTTCAATGAAATATGCTTTATGTATTCACTTAATAGTATATGTGATTATTTTACAGAAGTCTAAGATATGAGAAATTATTGCCTCACATACATGCTGAGTTCATATGCATTATATATTCCATATATGTCTTATAGAGAACTTAGTTATATATTATATCTATAAAACTTAAGTCATTTCCAAATTTGCCTTATTATGTTCGAAAATACTAGATGAGTACTGCCTCTAAATTATTGTTGTATTTAGCACTCTTGCCAAATCATTCTTTTTTTTTGGTGGAACCTGGGACTGAACTCAGGCTCTTGCACTTGCCAGGGAAGCGCTTATTCTACTGAGCCATCTCCCCCGCCTGCCAAATCATTCTTAAAGTATCCTTGGTGTACATTTTCTCTATGTATACACTGTACTAGTTCTTTAAGCTACATGAGGCCATTTTGGGCTTGTATTTTCTACAAGTAGACCTTCTGAATTCTTAACCCCTGCAGGCGGGCCTTTCTTTTAACAATACAGTTGCTTCCCTTTCAAGAATGGGAATATGTTGCTTTACTTAAAGCCTAGTAGCTGTGATATTGTTAAAACTATGAGAAGAAACAGCTGTCATCATAGGCTCCTCATGTAATGTGAACTTTTTTTTTCTTCTTTTTTAAAAAAATTTGGTATAACTGCAATCTGCCTTACTAAATGTGTGGAATGAGAATGTGATGACTCTATTATTACTGTGATGCAGGCTATGTAATTCGACTTTTTCAAATGGGAAAGATCATGAAGCTGATGTCAGCATCTTTTATATTTCTCACAGGGCTGCTAGTTCAAAAAATATCTATTTCTGAGATTATTTTTTTCTGTGTGCTTCTGTTCTATCTTGGAGCAGACAAGAGAACTTGTTGTCATGTCTCCATCTTCAACATTTATTAAGGTTTATGGTCAGCCCAACATCATTCTAGAGGCAGAGCAGAAAGAGAATAAATCTCACACATGGTCCTTGTGCTGGAGAAGCTGCCTTATATAGTCAAGGGATTAAAATTCCTCTGAAGAAAAGAATACAAAGTAAGCTATCACTGAACTTAGAAAATACTTAAGATATCCAGAAAGTGCAAAACAGTCTTTGTAAGCTTCAGTGCCTATAAAACACACCTACAAAAAGCACTTTATATTTAATTTTCATACTCTGGCTTAAAAGTCTGTCCACTAGGGACATTTTGTAGACAGGGAAATTTTATGGATGAATAAAAACAACCAAAATGATAATAATGGTTATTACTTGAGATTTGAGTCATCAGAATTCTTCTAAACATTTTATTTACATTGTCTATACTAATTAGAAAGGTATCCAGTAGCTATTTGGAACTCCCTGTTAAAGCTATAGGAACTAAAGCCCAAAGAGATGTTAGCTGTGGTTAAGATGGTTGTGGAGTTAGGATTTGAAAATGGATTTGTTGGTGTCAAAGTCAGGGCTCTCTTGCCATAACCTGGAGAAAGTTAAGAATGCTGTTGAGTAACATAGGATTTTTATCAGAGACCAGAATATTAGGAAGAAGGTTGGATGTCAAGTCATCAGGTGAGTATTGTGAAAGATATGAAAAAAGAGTTGAAAGAAACTCTGATGTCTTCGGGTAGAATAGCCAACATAGTGGTAGATGTCAACTGCAGTCTTGCAGTAGGAGGGTCAGGAGAGTGGACATGTGGGTCTGGGTTTTGGCAATGCTAAGTTTCAAGGTGCTGCTCAGATAGTGCATGATATTGAAAAGTCAGACTTGAAGCTGAGAAAGACTTTCAGAATTACACCACTGAATAATTTAAGTCCCTCAGATGATCAAGCTACTCAAAGAGATGAAAATTAAGAGCATTAACTTGAGAAGCTTTGAGGCTGAGCTAGAGAAGCTGTATCAGTTGAGAATGAGAAACTGAGGATACAATAGGGAATCAGAGAAGCAAAGCAAATTGAAGAACCACAGAGAGGAGATTTTTAGAAGATAAGCAAGCAATAGTGCCACACACTAGAGAGAAGTCTGAGAGAACAAGTGAAGAGGGCTTTGGTAATTAGGGTGCCATGAGGCACCTTTATTGAAGGAATTTCTTTTTTTTTTGCAGAACCGGGGATTGAACTCAGATCCTTGCGATTGCCAGTCAAGCGCTTATTCTACTGAGCCATTTCCCCGGCCCCTGAAGGAATTTCATAGGAGGCTTTCTTTCTTTATTTTTTCCCCATAATTTTATTGAGAAACAAATAGCAATGAGACAGTTTCAAACCAAATTGGTAGGACAGTTTCAATAATTAACACATTGCATACATTCTTCCTAGTGGTTCATTGCTATACAAGATGCAGACATGATATCCTATTTACAAACACTATTAGAACAAATCCCTCTATTCATTAAGAGAATGCAACTATATATCTATTCTAACTATTTTGAATACACAGATACAAAATTGGACATTCATCTGTATACACTTTTTTGTTAAGTTCCGTTATTTGAATATTATAGGTGTGTTAACTCAGCAAAATATTCTAAAAGAGTCCAGTAGTCCGTAATAGTATTGGGTCTTCCGCTTCACTGGCAATGTCAGAAATTGTTGACCTGAGTCCCTTACAGCTCAACATAACAGCATGGCTTTACTTCTTATGCTTCATTTTTATACTTTTCTGCTGGATGGTTAAGACCAAGGTAAAGCAGGACCTGTGCAACAAGAGTTGTAGCTTTTGGGTCTGACAAGGTCAGTGAAATCCCCTCAGGATTTATGCTGAGATCCTGTACCTCAGATTGTAGAACCTTTGTCAGTGCAGCCATGTGGTTGAGTCACGGCCATTGCTTGGCCAATGTGCTCTCTTTGAAAGCCTGAGAGAATGTTTTCTCTCCATGTGACTCTCCTTAGGCACACTCTACATCATCGATCACTTTTCTCTTTGGCCCCATAATCTCCTTGAGGAGGCTTTTTTTAACACAGGGAAATGTGAGTAAATTTGAAAGTTGTCTTGGGCAAGGTGTTGACAGGATAGAGGATTCAGACTTCGCACAAACTCAGGTATGGCATAGCCAGCCTTTCCTTCCTGAGCAGAAGTAAGTTAATATGGTTAAGTAAAAAGTCATTTAATTTCTTCACTTATAGTAAAGTCTCACCGATCACTGTAAATTATGAAAAATCTTCTTTGTTTTCTATTGAGTACAAGAATGCATGATGATTCATATCAGCATGAAAGAATTTAGAGATGAAAACAGTCTAATTAGAAGCTGTGAGCTGCCGGCTATACCAGAGACTAGTGTTTTCTGTGACTTCTGAGAGTGTTAACTATATCAGAGTCCTTAATTACTTCTGCTCTGGGGCTACAGAATTGCCAGTTGCAGTGCTCTGCTTTGTTTACTGATCCTATTATTTTCAGAGGTAAACATGGAGCAGATAGATCCCTATCACTAGGGGGAAGCAATGGAATATTCAGTGTGAGGCAGGGAGTCTAAAGACAAGCCTCAGTGTGGTGAACTATTAGACCTGGGACAAGAGAGAGGACCAAATCAAGTGAGACCATTCTAGGTAAAGGCATGGATGCGTACTGTCTTAGCCCATTTTTTGTGATGCTGTAAGAGAGTATTGCAGACTGGGTAATTTAGAAAGAAGAGGTGCTTATTTCTCACAGTTCTCAAGTTTGATGTGCAAGGTCAAGAACGTGGCTAGTTTGCTCTCTAGTTTTCAAGATGGTACAATTTTGCTGCATCCTCCACAAAATGAGAATGCTATCTCCCTGGTTGAAGAGCAGAAGAGAAAGAGAACAAATCCATTCTCACAAACCGTTTCCCTTTTTCTTTTCCTTCCTTCCTTCTCTCCCTCTCTCCCTCCCTCCCCTGCCTCTCTCCTTCCTTCCTTCCTTCCTTCCTTCCTTCCTTCCTTCCTTCCTTCCTTCCTTTCTTCCTTCCTTCTGTGGTCTGAGGGATTGCATGCATGGCCATCATAATGAGATACATATCCATCCCTTTATAAGCACTATAATTGTTTTGAGACAGCGTCTCTCTAATTTGTTAAATTTCCCAAGCGGGGCTTGAACTTGGGATCCTCCTGCTTCATCTTCTCAGAGTGCTGACATTACAAGTATGCACCATGATGCCCAGTTCTGTAAGAATTTTTGTTAGCAGTATAAGTTTTTACACTTTTCAATTTGAAATAAAATTTCCAATAAATGAACTTTGAGGAATACATTCAGATTACTCAAATATATTCAAACATACTGGCTTCTTCTGTAGGCACAAAACTATGTTAAATTTGATTTCTAAATTAAATTGAGTAACAATTTATGAGAACCAAAAATCAGACAGGATAATGATAAGAGCACACTGTAGTCAAAGTTGCATAAATGTAGTCTTTTTCAAAATAACTAACTGTGCTGCTTACCCTCTTCTTGCGATGATGTGGGATGACACCATGCCCACGCAGTGACCTGAGTGGAGGTGATGAAGGCAGGAACTGTGGCCACTACTGACCTCACTTGAGTTTAGGCTACTGTTGACCTTGCTTGAACACAAACTTGGGATGGTACCAGCCAAACTGTGATAACAGAATCGACTCCAAATTGAGTAACAAATGGGTAGTGTGTACGCCAGAAATGGGCTGAGTAAAAGAGTGAATCATTTGCCAGGCTTGACACAATGGAGTTGCATGAGATCATCATTTTACTCAGTGTAAAGCCTATGAATTGCTTATTTCTCAAAGTTTCTAATAATGTTTTCAGGGTGTGTTTGACTATGGTTAACTGAAGTCACAGAACAGTAAAATTGAATAAGATGAGACTGATAGTAGGAGTTTTAGCCATCAAGACATTGTACCTTATTCGGCCAGGAAGCCAGAGTATGTGCTTAAAGAAAGAAAGGGAAAGAACCAAAGCCGAGGAGTACAGCACCGTAGCACCTACTCCGAGGAGATAGAGAAGAGGAAATAGTACAAGAGGAGAGAAAATGTTAATTTGAATGATCAGCAGCTGCTATGTTTGTCAAAATTTAACTTAAGAATGAGGAATTTCATATGATTAAAAATGAAAGGACAAGAAAGAAAACAAGTTCTTTAGGGACTTGAGATTTGTTACTGAGTTTTGGAAACTATTTGTGTAGTTTTGATAAAACTGGTATAAAGTATAGTCCTAAGGAGACTTATCTCTCCTACAGAGAAAAAAAAGAACAGATGCTGCAGTCGTCCCATAACTGTGCTCATTCTCACCTCGCCAAGGTGTGTTTCAGAGCCAAAGAGAAAATCTTTGTTTTGAGAGATTTTCATACACATTGAAACTATTTGTTTATAGATTTTTTTTTCTAAGAATCTGATAAAAGCTATTGATTCTTTCCCCAGGTAAATTAATGTATGTATTTCAAAATATTCACGGACTTCCCTAGAGTTAAGACCCCTTTTCTACCCGAGGCCTGCCATGCTGCCCCCTACCGCCACCCCCCCCCCCGGGTGCGCTGAGACTGCAGTTGAGACTGGGCATGGTGGCGTGTGCCTGTAATCCCAGCTCCAGGGAAGCTGTAAATAGGCGGATCACTATGAGTCCAATCTAGTAGTGAGACCCTGAACACCCTGTAGACCCTTCCCTCAAAATACAAAAAAATTAAAAATAAATAAAGACCCCTTTTTCTACAGAGTAAGACAAACCATAGGTCTTTAACCATCTCCGTGCAACACAGAAAGAACTGTGAGACTGGGTTATTCCTTCTACTGAGAAAGAGCAGTTCTATTATGGTCTATGATAGCCTATCAGGTTACATCTCTACGTCTCTATATTTATCTCTGTATCTATGTATCTACATCCATACATCAGTCTGGAGTCTGGTTTTCAGAATAAGACACAATGAATTTGAGATAATAAAACCTTTCTCTCTAGTGAGTTCCTTTGTATATGATCTGCTATAATCAGATTTTAATTTAATCTGCCTATTTGTTCGTTATTATGTAATTTGCTTGTTTTTTTTTATGATGGAGCAAATAAATAATCCAGCATAAGATTGTAGGGGCAGCAGGCTGGTGAGTACCGAAGCGTATTTCGGCCTCCACTAGTGCCTGTGCAAAGACTGTGTGTTGGTCCCAAACCCTGGCAGCAGATTGCAACCACTGAAGGTATATTGGAATCTCGGTGAAAAGGCAGGAGTCATTGACGCTTTGCAAAAGCATCCCAAACGGATAGTTCTACAGTAGTAATATTAATTAGAGGTATAAATAACACAAAAGGGATAAGATAGCAGCATGCTATCCTGACAGGGAAGACCACTGGAATGATGGGAAATCTTTGGCAAGCAATCAAGGAAGTCAGTCTCAGAGGACTCAAGTTCTATTAATAAGTTAGTTTTCAATTCCTGAGAGGTGATGATAAATGTTTTCAGGATCTTAAGGCATAATAAAACTAACATTAAAGCCACAGTAATGTTTTCAAAACATGTACAAAAGGGCCAGCCTGATAGCTCAGCAGACTAAGGCCCCTGCTTAGGCAGAGTGCAGTGGCCAGGATTTGATCCCCACCTTGCCGTGCTGGCCCCGCCCCTGTTGGTGCGCTGAGACAGAGATTGAGGCTGGGCGTGGTGGTGCACTTTTGTAATCCCAGCACTTGGGAGGGTGAAAACAGGAGAATCACTATGGGTCCCATCTACATAGTGTGACTCTGTAGACCCCGGAGACTCTGTACTAAATACAGAAAAACAAAACAAAGCAAAACATACAACAACAACAACAACAACAACAACAACAAAGCGTATAAAAGCATGTGAGTGATACAGCAAGGGAGCTGGGTTAAAACACCCAATTTTCTTTTTTCAAAATTTTATTGATAAACAGCAATGAGACAGTTTCAAATCAAATCGGAAGTACAGTTTCAACAAATAATACACTGCATATATTCTTCTTAGTGGTTAATTGCTGTACAAGATGCGGACTTGAGATCCTATTTACAAATAGGATCACTAGAACAAATCTTTCTATTCATTAAGAGAGTGTAACTATATATCTATCCTAACCACTTTGAATACACAGATACAAAATGGACATTCATCGGTATACCCCATTTTTTCTAAGTTCCGTTATTGAATATTATAGGTGTATAAACTCAGCAAAATATTCTAAAAGAGTCCAGTAGCCCATAATAGCATTGGGTCTTCTGTTTAACTGGCAATGTCAGAAATTATTGACCTGAGTCCCCCACAGCTCAACATAACAACATGGCTTAACTTCCTATATTTCGTCTTCATACTTTTCTACTGGATGGTTAAGATCAAGGTAAAGCAGGACCTGTGCAACAAGAGTTGAAGCTTTTTGGTCTGAGAAGGTCAGTGAAATGCCCTCAGGATTTATCCTGAGATCCTGTACCTCAGATTGTAGAACCTTTGTCAGTGCAGCCATAAAACACCCAATTTTCGAAGAACTCATAAACCCAGTTGGGTCATATTTCAATACTTGGTAAATAATAACCAGTGTCAATCTCACCATCCTGTGTTTTCAGATTTCAAGTTTTCTGCCTTGAAAGTCACCAAATTCTTACGTTTAATAGTGTTTTATGGACTGGCAAGATAGCTCAGTAGACTAGCCTGCTTAGGTAAGCTTAAGCAAGTGCAGGGACTGGGAATCCATCCCCAGCACCACATGCCACACCAGGCCCTCCCAAGGGCAGGCAGAGCTGGCCACAGAGTCTGAGGCACAGTGGGGTATGCCTGTAATCCCAGAATTGGAGAGGCTGAAAACTGGAGGATGATTATGATTCCAAGCTGCGTAGTGAGACCTTGTAACAACCAAATACATTTGAAAAAAAGAAGCTTTATGTATAAGAATCACCTTTTCTTCAGTTTTAAACAAATTATAGTATGTATAATATACACAATATTCTGCATTTTGATTTTTTTTTTAGCTATGTAGTATGTCTTAGGAATTTTAATGTTTTAATGTCTTCGGTTCAGATGCTAAAGCCCAAACTCACAGGCATTGATGAAAACACATAACACCCTGGAGGAACTCAGCAAATGCTAGTGCCGGTGTCATCACTATTCCAAAATAAACAAGCCAATGCTCTGCAGCACCTGTCTGCTGAAATGAAATTCAGTACTGTGCGATAGGGATGCTGCTGTCTTCCCCTCAGAACTACTGGAGAAACAAGCCTTGGGTGGCATTTGCAAAAGTCGTGTTTGAAAGGAGACCAGATGTATTTCTAATTCTGATGCTCAAAGATGTAACTTGAATGTTTAAGTATTCCTTTCTTTTGCTAAGGGCTTGTATTTCACTACTTGTCTTTGCTGGAAACTTAACTACCAATAGGACATGTGTGAAATATTAAGATATTACCTGTTTTTTTAAATTAAGGACTTGTCATCCATTAACATTAATGTATCGTGTCTTACACATTAGAACACAGTACTTAGGAATTAAATTTTAAGGTGCTATAACTGTTTTGGTTCCTGTGATTTGTACAATCACTAAGCATTATAAATGCAGCTGATATTAGCAGTTGATACATCTTTCAAAGCTCTGATGTTATAATTTCATGATTTGTAACAGCCAAGGCTTAGAATCTCTGCTTCATTATAGAAATGCTGCTTCTGGCCTGTGTTATTATGTAGGTAGCAACCAAAAATAGACTTTAGGCTTGGAAAAGGTAATTTACAGAGCAAATGGTGACCTCAAATGGCAGGGATTTAAGGTTGAAGAGATTTTATTGTGTTATCTTTTCCTTTATTACTGTACATGGTGTGCTGTTTCTAGAAAATCCACTCATCCTTAAAATCATCTTATTTTTAGATTGAATATGGTTTAGGCTAGTGTTTCTTATTGAAAATGCAACTTCTGGAAGGAGTGGTATTTTCTTTAGGTAGAAATGCACAATTACTGTGCTATTAATTATTTTCAAAATCATTGTAAAGAGATTATATTATTAATTCTGTGTGCTTGACTGTTCTCATGCCTGGGAAGGGAATTCATCAGAAAGATGCTCAATGATGTCAATAAACCATTGAATCACTTTAATTTAGCATCCGTAATGAAAAGGGCTGAGAAGCTATGTTTACATCTTATGAAACTATCAGTGATGATAGGTAGTGAGGACATTCCAGTCCTATCTTAATGTCTGTGTTCAGTCTCTTCACTAGGCACAAATGACTTGTGGCATCTGCTGTGTAATTTTTCATAACACATACACACACACACACACACACACACACACACAGAGTCCTTGTTTTCAGAATGTAAGTTCCATTGTGGCAAGAATTTAGCTGGTTCATTCACAAAATTATTCCAAGAATTTAAAATAATATCCAGTGTAGCACCACCTATCTTATTATACCATTTTGGTATGTGAGCAATAGGTTCTGATGAAGCAGACTGTTTTATTCTGCTTCGTATTACAAGAAATTTTTACATTATTTAGACTTAATATTTGTTAATCAATAGACATTTTTTTTAAAAGTAATTTCTTTAATAGTGCGGTTTTTATTTAAACTGGACGTTAAAGAAAAGTTATTAAGAAGGTAAAAAAGTAAAAGATATAAACATTAATGTAACTTAAATAGGAAAATTCTTTATTTGTGATTTCAATTATGTTTTTGGAATTTAATGATAAAGTGCGAAAAATCTTGAACTTTTCTGAGCTCAACATGTTACAGCAGAACATTCTGAGACTCTGCACCATGTCCTTAGTGTCTGGTAATAATTCTGTGTTACGATTTTTCTGTTTAATGAATATAACCTAGATAGGAATTTGTTTGGGAATGGATCAGTTCAAGTCTTATATTATTTATAAAAATTATTCCATAATTTTAAAATAATATTTGTATCACTTAATCTATCTTTTTGTTACTATTAAATATAGTTAATTGAAAGCTTGCAAAGAACATCACATGGCATCTTTTATGGAAGTGGGTGTTCATGGTATCGCACTTTCATTGTGACACTTTTATCAGTCTTGTGTGTTATTGTCCCATGGTTACAGGGTGGTAACACACATATGCAAATATATCTCCAACCTGTTAGATGTCTGATACACTGTGTTCTCTAAAATTCAAAGAATGAGTTCTAGGAACAAAGGAGATTAAGAGTACAAAGTATTTGTTGAGAGACAATTATATAGCTCCTGAGAGGCAGGATGGGCCTCCAAATGGGTTGCAGAGGCCCCCACTTTACAGGAAAATTTTATAGAACAATACACAAATGGGTACAACGTGGGTTACAGCTACAATTGACAGGTAAGGGTCATAGGTACTTATGTAATAGTGATTCAGTGAGGACGAAAGTCATGTACAAGGGTGCACGGAAAAAGTAAAGACTCTAGAAAATTATGGCCCATGCTTGTTTGGCAGCACATGTAGTAAATTGGCAATGATGGGTCCAGAGTTCTTGGTTACCCACAGGTGTCTATCTAGATCTTGTTAGACCTGGTGCCCATCCTTGGAGAACACGGGTGGGTCATTTCATCTTTATCTTAAGGCCTGGTCTCCAGAAGATGTCCCTGGACACAACTCAGATATGTTTCCTCTTTATTCTGGCTCTCTTCTGGCCTAGCCCTATCTGAATGCTTATAATATTTCTGCCTCACTTACCTGTCTATAATATCATGACTTTAGCATCGTTCTAGAGTTCAACTTCTATTGGATATAAAATAGTTTTCTTCAGTGGTGTTCAAACTAATTTGAAATATTATCTGAATGCTGTTAGTGTATCCAGTAAGTACTGGCAAAGTGATTTATTCTTATTTAGCAGGAAAATGATGAAAATATAGACAGAGCAAGTCAATTGCATAAGGCTTTTCAACAAATCATTTTTGTATGGGTGAGATCAAGTTTCCCAAGTCACAGCCTAATCCTCAGGGGACTCACTGCCGCTGCAGACCTAGAAAGAAGCAAAACTCAAGTGTGCATGTCACATTGTTAGAATAAAGTTGCTGAATCACTTCTGACTTGTGCTGAAGGCTGTACAATGCATGAGTGGAAGCCATTGCTTACATCCAGCATATGTTGCTGGATTGTAACTGGTAATATTTTATGCTATTTGAAAGTGTTGACCTGTGTGAAATAGCTCTGAAAGCAATTGAGATCAAGTACTTTTCACAGTGTGATACTATAAATGAATTTTCAGTTGCACAAGAACTATTTTGTTATTGAAAGAACAAAAGAGAAGGTTTGAACATTTAAAAAAATTGATGACATTATTTTTAAACACAGGAAACAATTACATTAAAGAATATTAAGCACAACCATTTGAAAAATAAAATAAAAACTAAATAGTGCCTATCAAATGTCCAATTAGAAAAGAATATTGAATCTAAATTATAGGTTGTCTATAATCTAACTATTTTTCTTGGCTCCTTGGTTGTTCTCTTTGTGAAATGATCTCTGAATTTGCTCATAGCAAACTTTCTTTTCTCTTTTTGCCTTAGTTCAGTTTTCTATGTGTTTTCTAAATCCGTGGGAAGCTCAGAGAAGGAATTTGGTCAAAGAAGTTTGGTGAATTTTACAGTTACCCATCTCTTGGAAATTCAGTGCACACTTTAACATTTTTATATATTCAGGAAAGATCTAAGAAGTTGGTGTCCCCTTATTTATATGAAATGTACAAAAGAGATTTATTATAAACTATGTATGTACTAATATTTCAGTCATCTTTTTTTTGGAAGCACAGTGATGATGAGAATGAAGGGATATAGGACGTCAAGACATTTTATGAGTTGCTTAGAATGTTTATGGAATTTGATATCTTTATACAACTTGTTCATTTTTTATCTGTAGAAATACATTTTTGTTTATATTCTCTTTTTTTGTTTTTTAAACTGTATTATTTTGCTGTGTAGGTAGTTGAGCAGCACAAACTCCTACCTGTCAAGTGCAAGGTCCCAAGTTCAATTTCAGGTTTTTAAAGAATTGTTTTATTTGTCCAGAAAAAAAAACCAAACAAAAACCAAACCAAACCAAACAAACAAACAAAAAACTACATGCGTTTTGGTTGAGCATGTGCAATGGCATTTTATTTTTTTTGTTTTCTTTCTTTTACTTTCAAGGATATCCATATAATGGCACAAATCGATAGTCTGTTCCTTTTTATGGAGGCATAATAGGGTAGTGTGTAACTATATTACAGTTTGTTTAACCACTCACCTGTTGGAGGACATCGACATCATTTCCAGGTGTGGGTGAAGCCTAAATAAGTCTACTGTAAACATTTGTGTACAGGGCAGAGGAGTGTTCAGTTCACAGTGGTATATTTTGAGGAGTAGGATTAATAGC
>NW_004524580.1:8702436-8729734 GCF_000260255.1 Octodon degus
ATTGCTGTCCTCAGTGTAGTTGCTCAGATTACAGATATTAGCATATATATTTAGTCAAAGTAAAATTTTTAAACAATAATTGCTACTTTAAAAATACTGAAATCAAGAGTGCAGTCATCTCAGCTATCCTGTCTGTATTATTACATCATTTTCCCTTCCTTTTTTCTCCTGTCTTTTCTCCTTTCTGTCATGTCAATCATTTATTCGTTATGTTCAGTTTCTTTTTGTTCTACTGTATCTATTGCATCTTCCAGATTTTATTTATTGGTTCAGGTTTTATACTAGGGAGACAATATGATGTTTACATATCTAGGTCTAGTTTATTTCATTTATGAATATAGACTCTAGTTTCATCCATTTACATATAAAAGCCTCAAGTTGATCTTTCTTTATAGCTGAGCAATACTCCTTCATATAAAAATACTACATCCTTTTATCCATTCCTTGGTTGATGGGCATTTGGATTGTTTCCAAGATTTAGCTAGACGAATTGTGCTGTTATAAACATGGGTGCACATATATTATGGTGGTATGATGTTTTCAGTTCTTTTGGAAAAATACCCAGAAGAAGAATGGCTGGGTTGAATGGGGTTTCCAATCTTAGTTTTGTTGATGAGTTTCCACACTGTTTTCCATAGTGGTTGATACCATCAAGACACCTCACAGATCTAGAGAAAACATTCCTAAAATTCACTTGGAAGCAGAAAAGTTCTAGAATATCAAAGGCAATCCTGGCCAACAAAGGCAAGGCAGGAGGCATTTCAGTCCCTGAATTTAAATTACACTACCAAGCTACTGTGACAAAATCAGCATGGTACTGGCAAGGAAGAGAAAAAAAGACCTGTAGATCAATGGAACAGAGTAGGAGACCCAGACACAGCTACAAACAGACTCAGCCACCTTCTTTTTGATAAAGGGGCCAAACATGTCTTTCTGGAAGAAAGATACCCTCTTTAATAAATGGTGCTAGAAAAACTGGTTCTACACATGCTGAAAATTAAAACTAGATCCAGGCCTATCACCATGCACTAAACTAAAGTCAAATTGAGTTAAAGACCTAAACATTAAAACAGAAACACTAAATCTATGGAAGAGAAAGATGATGGAAATCTTTTTTTTTTAATGTATTTGGTTGTTACAGTGTTTCACTACATAACTCAAACTCATAGTGATCCTCCTATTTTCAGCCTCATGAGCACTAGGATTATAGACATGCGCTACTATGCCTGGACTTGGTGGCCTGCTCAGCCCACCCTAGGGGTGGGACTGGCATGGCATGTGGTGCTGGGGACCATGGCCCTTGTACTTGCCTAAACAGGTGCTATAGTCTGTTGATCTATCTTGCCAGCCCTTTAGGTGGGAATCTTGAAGACATAAGGGTAAGTAGGCAGTTCATGAACAAAAATCAAACTGTGCCGGAAACACTTCAAAGAATCAATAACTTGGATTTCACATTATTGAGAAATTTCTGCACATCCAAAGAAATCAACAACACTGTGAAAAGACAACCCTCAAATTGGGAAAAAATCTTAACCAATAGTCATACAGACTATCTAGAAGATATAATGAACTAACTAACTAAATAAATAAATTAGGCCTCCAAAATTCAAAGACCCAGTCCGAAAATGGGCATCTGAGATGAATACACCTTTCTCAGAGGAAGAAATACAAATGCCAAATAAATATATGAAAACATGTTCCACAGCACTGATCATTCAAGAAATGCAAATTAAAACCACTCTGAGATACCATGTCGCTCTAGAAAGTATGGCTGTCATAAAGAAATACAGTAAGAAGAACAAATTCTGGAGTGGCTCAGAGAAGAAAGGAAAGAAAGGAAGCCTTCTCTACCTTTGGTGGAAATGTAGACTGGGATTTTCTTTAGTGCATAAAACTCACTTTCCCCAAACTAGGACATTTGGCTGGGAAAGAATTTGCTCCAGAATGACCATGATTTGAGATTTTTGTCATTTCTCCAATGTTTAAGAAATACTGCAGCCACATTTAATAGTGAACATAAAAAAAAAAAAATAGTGGACATGAACATTTCTCATTTAATGTATCACACACAGCAATTTATTTATTTATTTATTTATTTATTTATTTATTTATTTATTTATTGTGAGACAAGGTCCTGCTATATAGTTTGAACAGACCTTGAACTCACTATAAACTTTTTACAAGATGAATCTTCCTTTATAATATTTCAGTCAAGACCAGGCTGTCCTTGAATTCTCTGCAATCCTCCTGCCTCAGCCTCCTGCCTCAGCCTCCTGCCTCAGCCTTTTGGGATTAGAGGCATGTGCCATCGCACCTGGTTAATATGTTTAATTGCTTGGCAAATAAAAACTGTTTTCAGTTTGTAGTTTGAACATGATATGTCTTTCTTTTTTAAAAAAAAAGAAAAGGAAAGGAAATATCAGCTTTTAGGGTACAGTGAAGAAGGAAACATCTCATACCCAGATATTTGGTTACTTTTATTTATAACATGGGAATATTTAAAAAAATAAGAGCTGTTGAGAACCTACCCTTGTTAAGACTGCTGTGTTGAATGTGTAAGTACTGAACTGTCAATGAAATATGAGACATTTTACCCAGTGACATTTGAAATGATTCTCCTTGCAGGGGAAGCCTGTGGGAACACCTGATGCCGGCGCTTACTTCCGAGTGCTTGCGGAGCATGGAGTTGCTGCACTGTTTACAGCCCCAACTGCAATTAGAGCAATCCGTCAACAGGACCCCGGGGCGGCCCTGGGGAAGCAGTACTCTCTGCCAAGGTGAAGGGGGATGCACTGGGCGCAGCACATTAAAAGCAACAACCAACACGCGTAACTGTATTATATTATATTTTTTCTCCTACTGCACTATCTCTCTAGGAAGCGTCAAAAGAGTCTAAATGTTTTAGGGAACTGTGCTTCTAAGTTGAATTTTGGGGTAGTTAGACTGTATTTTAAAGATTTTTAAAATGTCCTGTCATGTTTCAGTGCAAATCCTAGCAAAACAGTTTTCTTCTTTGTCAGTTATGCTTTTATTTTCCTTCCAGAGGAAAATGCTACTTTTGACTTAAAATACATGTTATCTCAGCATCTAAGTGTCCTTTGAAAACAGAAGAATGGTTTCAATGGGGAAAATATTATTTGAATTCATGTATACAGATAAAATGTGAAAATTATAGTCCAAATTACATTTGTTGAAGGACCAAAGGAAACTATTTCACTCCTGCTTTGTAATAATGTGCTGTGCATAAGTGAGATATTTTTGTGCTAGTTTATTGACATCTATTCGGGCTTAATGACATGTATATTCAAAGATAATTACAGCAATTTGTATTGGTGAGGTAGCTTCCAACATCAGTTCCTACTGAACTTTTTGATGCAGGTCACAGCTAACACAAACTGAAAGAAGCAATTTTGTAATTTCTTCAAGTCACAAAGTGCGCTTGAATTTAAGTAGTTTAAATTTTTTAGGTCAATGCAAGTAAATTGGTATTTTAAATGATGTGACCCAAAGGAAGTAAGGTATACATTAGCCTTCAAACTGCAGACATAGCTTTCCGTTTGGGCCAGCCTGTTAGTTTTATCTTTTTCCTTTTCTATGTTTCAAAAAAATTTGAATTTATCTAAAATATGTTTATAGTTGTAAAAAAAAAAAAAAGCAGTCTTGGTAAAAAGTGTTCACAAGATGAGTCTTTCTTTATAATATTTTACTCATTCATTTTTTTTTGTTCCTCCAATCAGTATATTCCTATTTATTTTTCTCCACGTCAGCCCAAAGGACAGAAAAATTGATTTTGACAAAAATGTCATAGAACGTATAGAGTCTCCATACCTTGAGGCAATTCCAGGGATTTAGAGAAAACAGAGATTGAGGTTCCTACTTGTGTCTCTTTGCTGATAATGCAAACCGATCACAGGCCATGAAGTTGTGTTACAAGTAAGCTAAATCTCACATTTATTTCTAATATTTTCCCATTTGCCTATAGTTTTTAGATGATATACTCCCCACAAAAATGCTGAATTATAAAGCCAGTAAAATGAACACATGTAGCCATGCATATGAGATCTCAATATAAACAAAACAGCCACGGAGATAGCTCAGTGGCATAAACGCCTGTCTGACAAGTGCAAGGTCCCGAGTTCAATCTCTGGTACCGAAAAGAAAAAAAAAAAATCACTGGACATCAATGTAAACAAAACATAAGACATTCCCATCATTACAGCCCACTCTCTCAGGCACTTAAGTTATTCATGAGGATTCATGCATCTGGTTTTTAATTAACACATAGGAATATTTAAGTTATTTAGAACAGTTTAATTTTACACACCCTTTACGTAGTTGAGTACCATTCATAATAAATGAATACTGATGACTGCTATCTACTGCACACCATACTCTTTTGTTCTCATTTAATCATCACTGCATTATTTTAAGTAGAACTTGGGATAAGCCTCATTTTATGGAAGAGTAAAATTAGAATAATTCTTCAGAAAAAAACTAAAACAGACAATCTGACTAGAACACTTCCTCTTGACTAAGTAACATAAAGTATCCATTATTAAAGGACGAATTTAAGAAGTAATTTCAGACCCATGAGATAACTCAATGGTCTACGTGCCTGCCTGGCAAGCTCACTGCCTGCTGTGCAGGCCACACATGGTGCTGGCCACTGAAACTTGTAATCCCTGCCTTGGGAAGGCTGAGACAGGAGAATTACTATGAGTCTGAGCTGAGTAACAAGACCCTGTATCAAATAAATAGATAAATAGATGGATAGATGTGTGTATGTATGCATGGATGGATGGATGGATAGATGGATTTTTAAAAATTGAAAAAAGTAACTTGACCTAAGCATTTTGTCATTAATGAATTATGTTAAAGTGTGTGTGTGTGTGAGAGAGAGAGAGAGAGAGAGAGAGGTTGAAGACTGAACCCAAGAACTTCATCCTGAGCTATACCCTCAGGCTTTCTGAAATTTTACTTTGAGACAGGCCAGCCTGAGTTTCCCACCTGGGCCCAAGCCTACAGTCCTCTTATCTAAGCCTCCCTAATGCTGGATTACAGGCATGAGCCACCATGTTCAAGTTTTTCCATCTCTTCACTAACAGGTCCACTGAATTATCTTAATAAATCCTCACAGGCCCACCCAGAGTGGAACTAAAAAATGTTAAAGAAGAAAGAATGCACAAACCTAGAGAACTAAGATGTGCCATGTATTACCCACTCCCCACAATGCATTTATTCATTATGTACTGCAAGTATGTATCAAAATTAAAGAGAAAACACCTATATTATTTTCAAAACAAAGAAACTGAGATCCAAAAAATGTTAAGTTTGAATTAGAAGCTGAATAAAGACATCAAGTCTCTTCGTACAACACCGTTAGTACTAAATACATATTCAGGATATTTCACACTTCTTGAGTTAACATTCACTAGATATAGTCACAGTTTTACAATTTTCAGAGTTTGCTTTGTTCTAGAATATTTTATAGGGTGTTTTTATATGTATTTGTTTTCATATATACCTATAACATCACGTATGTATAACTCTATCTCTAATGACAGGAGATAGATGATAAATAGACAGACAGATCATTGTGATATTTTTCGAATATTTCAGCTCCCAACACAAATGTACAAGAATACTGTGATAAAAGAAGTATGCAAAACTATGAATTCATTTTAAGATATAGATAATTAGAATTTAGAAAACCGTTTTACAAGTGATTTAGTATAATTATCTCTTCACAAATGAGAAGTAAAATGCTAGACAAGTAAAATGACATTTCTAGGTTTATAGAGCTACTGTAAAGTTGGGCGCAAGCAGTAGCATAATTAGATTTTCCCTCTGGAGTTACACTCACTGGTTTTAAATCAACCATTTTATATTCATGTGACTTCAGAAAAGTTACCTAATTTCTTACTGTTCTTCAAGCTTTTTGTGCTGTTTTTGGCAAGATAAGGTTGGTAGTAGTACAACAATAAAATGAAAAAGTTAAAAGGACATGGTCCAAGCAAGCCACCTTAAAAATTTGAAATAGACTGAAACTTAATTATCTTTTGCTTTCTACTTCACCTTCTTTTTCATTGCATCAGAATGATTTATTTTCCCACTTTAATTAAGTTAGAAAAACTCAGTGCTGAGACTAGAAGATTTCATGGTACTTTAACTTTGATACCTTGAAATGTCAGAGATGGACGAAGAAGAAGGCAAGCATATCTGTGGACTAGAAAGGTAATAACTCCGCAAAGTGATGATGTTGTATGAAGTCAGAGGCTTGTTATGTACCAGTGAGCACTGGCACAGAATAAGAATGCAAGACCCTCCTGCCTTGACTGCAGGAGCAGAACCAGCTTAGAGCTGGAAGATAGGCCCAATGTTGCTCCTCCCCACATGATGAAGCTGGAGTACTTGTTCTCAGTTGCTTCCTGGGACTGTGTATTAAATAAAGCTTTGGTTCAGGGACCTGAATGAGATAGAGAACAGTCCTACAATTGGAGACTGACCTGACCTGCTTATCTGTTGTGTTGGAAGATATTCTGAGACATTCCAGATGTGTCTGTGGATAAGTAAATCTGGATCGTCACTTTAGCCCTGGATCTCTGGGGAAGAAATATGGCACTTATATATCTATTGGACAGAAAGGGGAAATGAGAGGAAGTCAGTGAGAGAGATGAAGCAAAGAACCACTCTTTAAAAAGACCCTGAAAAATACAACTCTACAACTCATGATGAAATCTAGTGCTTTATAGTGAGGATTCATTTAAGATGAAATTAATGGTATGTTGCAGTCATATCAACGTTTAAAATAAATATAAGCACTATGAAAGTAATAAAATAATAATGACATTTACATAATAGAATGGTTTATGAAAATAAATTAAAATGCAATGGACAATGTAAGCTAAATTAAATATATTGACATAATTAAGCTATTAAAAGTTATAAAATGGGGCCGGTCAAATAGCTCAGCAGATTAAAGTACATACAAGCAGGCGCAGGGGCCGGAGGCTTGATCCCTGGGACTGCCCTGCTGGCCCCGCCCCTGGTGCACGCTAAAATGACAACTGAGACTGGGTGTGGTAGTGCGCCTGTAGTCACAGATGTTGGGAGGCTGTAAATGGGAGAATCACTATGAGTCTGATCTAATAGTGAGACTCTGAATACCCTGTAGACCCTTCCCTATAATACAAAAAAAGGAAAAAAAAAAAACCAACTATACATGGATTCAGGGTAACTTTCCAGGATGCAGAACACAAGAGAGGACATAACAGGTAAAAAACAAAAAACAAAACAAAACAAAACAAAACAAAAAAAAACCCTTAACAAAAATTGAAAAAGAAAAAAAAAACTAAAAATGCTTCCAACAAGAATTTTAGAAGAAGAGAATGGCAAGATGGTTAAAATTCTTCAAAAAGTACATAGTTTGAACCAGTAATTAAGACTGTTAAGAGACTTGAAGGAAAAAATGAATCACAGATGGAAAGTGATATCCAAGCATCAAACAGAATAATTATCAGTAATTTCACTTTGGAATTGTCATTTTAAACTTCAGAACATCAGTTGAGACTATGAAAATATCCAGTAAACTACCAGAAAGACTTGAAAAATCACCAGAGATTTGCCATGCCAAACCAATACTAACAGAATGGAGTAACATCTTTAAAGTACTGAGGGAAGACTGTCAAACAAACAAACAAAATTTTTCAAAAGATAGGTCCAAGTAGAAAATAATATATGACCAGACTTAAAATGCAAAGACTTCTATAAAAGAAAATTTTATGTAGGAAGGTGTCATGAGACATAAAAAAGTAGCAGCAGGCTGAGGAGATAGCTCAGCGGTCTAAGTGCCTGCCTGGCAAGCGTAGAACCCAGGTTCAATCCCCAGTACCACATGCTGTGTGGGCCTGGAACCATGAATGTGCAGTGCTGGCCACTGGAACTGGATGTGGTGGTACACGCCTGAAATCAGTGCTGGGAAGGCTGAGACAAGAGGATCACTGAGTTCAACCTGCATAGCGAGACCCTGTACCAAATTAATTAATTAAAGCAAATTAAGCAGTAGTAAAAATTGATATATTCTTGAACTTATGCAAGTATTTCTTATATAATTTTTATGAGATTTTATGCCTAAATAGAAGTCAAAACTAATATATTAACAGTAACTAAATGGTGAGAAGTTGTTTGTTGAAAAGATAACATGATAATCTTTGCACTATAAAAAGGAAGAGTATAGAGAATTAGGAGCTTTGGCTAAATATACAAAGTTATGTCCTATTAGATGCAATGATTTATTATAAAATCAGTCTACATATGACACTAGTGTTAGAACAGGGGTCAGCACATAGGCTGATGGAGCTGAGCAACGGGCCAATGCTTTGGAAATGAATTTATGGAAGAAATGGCTTAAGAGAGAAGTACAAGCATAAACTTTTTAAATAAACATTATGCATACAATACATAATTATTGTCCTACTATATACCCTATGAAAATGAATTACAACTAGATTAAAGATATGAAAATTATACAACAAAGAACAAATTTTTCTAGAAGAAAACATATAAGGGGGCGCTGGTGAGATGACTCAGTGGTCTAAAGCACCTACTTAGAACAAGCTTAGCAAAGCACAGGGACCACGGTTCAGTCCCCCAGCACCACATGCCAGCCAGCCCCGCCCCCTGGTGGGCTGAGCTGGCCACACACACATATAAAAAAATAAAATTATATTAAAAAAGATGAAATCATATAAGGTTATTTAGATATATTTATCCTTAGGGAATAGTTTCTAAAATATAAATTGTAAACCATTATGGAAAACATTTATGTAATTTATCTATATTAGAATGAATAATTGTCCACCAAAAGGTAAACTACATATATCTAAACCAAGAGAACATATTTGTAACGTATTATGACCACTAAAGAATTAAGATACAGTATACATAAAGAACTCCTACAAATCACTAAGGAAACAATCCAATAGACAACGGGGCAAAATGAGTAGTTCATGGAGAAACAACTAGAACAGCATACAACATTGAAAGAGCTTCATTCCCACTAATAATAATAAATGTGAATTTTAAGAGAAGTAGCATTGTTCTCCCATTGTACAGTCAGAAATCAAAGTGTCTACCAGTGAAGCTTGCTGACCAGGATAAAAATGTCAGAACTCCTCTTACTCTGCCATTGAGAGTATCATTTGGAAATGTCTAGTAACACTACTGTGTGTATGCCCCTTGGCCAAACCTAGAGTTGTGTGAAGGGTGAAGGATGATAGAAACTCTTACAAATGTAAGCAATGAACCTTGTGCCAAGAGGGTTGTAAGACTATTCTTTGAAAACTACAGAACTAAAATAGCCAATTTGCCTGCCTGCCAATGAAATCAGTACAGAATGCATATCAGGAAATCAGAATACCAGAAGCTTCACTGATGAGCAGCTCAAGTGCTCTTTCCCTCCACAAAGTAGCCTGAAACAATGATTAAACACACTACATATGAATCAAAGTAACTGAGGTAGAAACCCCCAAAGGACCAGAAGAACTTTCTCGGAGCCCAGGAACTGCACTGAGAAGAGAAGGAAAGCCTTTACCTTTGGTCACCCCATTCTGCTAGTTGGAATTAGAGCAGAATCAGGAGATGCTGCTCCCTCTAGAGAAAAGGTAAGGAAGAGGACCCAGCAGTTTCCATCATCACCACGGATGCTTGTAGTGTCACTCCTGGAGATGCCCATAGTTCCCATAGGATGTGAGTCCAGCTGAGGAGGATTTGTAGTCTATCACTGAGGTATCCATAGAGGGCAACAGGGCATCTCACCCCACTTGAAGCCTGCTTTTTGTGTCTTGGGCTGATACAGCTCCATACAATTTTGCCAACAGAATTCCCACTGTGATAGACACTCTTCTGGATAAGTACTTTGTGCACACCTCCATCCTGAGGCTCAGGGCCACAGCTCTTCTGGGAGCACACTACCTCTAAACAGCTGCTGCTATGTTCTACTTTGGGCCAAGCCATGGCACCTACTCTGTGTCTTCCATCCCAGTCACACCTTAAGGCCCACTACAGTGGTACATTGTTCCCTAACAACCCAGAGCCTTGAATTCCTGGAGCAGTACAATCCTCAGCACATGGCCAAGGCAACATCACATTACCTGAAGATCAAGGGTCTTCTATGATCAGAGTAACCTCTAGTGCCTAATCTGAGGCAGCCCACACTTTCCTAGGGCTCTAAATCCCAGCATACTGAAACATTCTACTTCCTGACATCACAGCTGACATGATACTTTATTCTTAGGGAGTCAGTGACTCTGATGACCTATCTAGCTCTACTTTCTGGAGACAATTCAAGGTAGTGCCTCTCACTCCACGGAATCAGAGCTCTGACTGAGTTTTATCATCTCATCCTGGAATCTGAATACCTCGGATTTTTACCTGCATGGAACTGCATTAGCCTCCTGAAATCTGTGACACTGAGGAAACCGCACTGTTTCCTAATCCCCAGGACTGTGATCATACTGGCATATTGCCACTCCTTCGTACCTGCCACTGATGTGCCTGCCCTCACAGGCCCTGGCCTACAGCTGTGGGCCACACATTCAGGGTCCAGAGTCAACAGTGCACAATACTTCATCTCCCTAAGTGTGAGTTTCCTACTGTGCCTAGAGGATGCCAAGTCCTAAATTACAGCTGTTTCCTACTTCCCATGCTTCAGGCAAATGAAACATCTTGTCTTTCCTGGAGCCATGTCATAGCTGTGTTCTACGTCTCAGGAACCACAGCTACAGCCTAGCTCCCAACTTAAGCTGTTAGGATATGCTTAAAAGTAGCACATGCCGGCTCAGTGGGAGAACTGAACTCTCTTGTGCAGGAAGAATGAACTTGTGCCTGAAGTGCCAGGTACTACAGTAGTTTTTCATAAGGCTAAGTGCAGGAATCCAGCTCCAGCAATCCTTTTTAGTGTCTGCCCCCTCGATCCTCGTGTTGCTGTTAATGACAATGAATTATGTCAGACTCAAAAACAAGAGACATTTCTTCAATTGAATCTCCCCACTGTGTCAAAGAAGAGGAGAACCCCTCAAATAGGTGTCTTCTTAATCTTTGTAGAAACTCCATCATCCGAAACCACAGAAGCAAGCATAGTCCTCTGTTAATGTCACTGACAACTGAAGAAGTCTTGTAGAGCTTGCATCACCGCACATACATGGAGCCAGTCACAGCACTGCCAAAGCAGCGTCTGCATGCGCATCTGCGGTGGAGATTTCCCCTCACAGAAGGCTCTCTGTGGAACCTGAAGGGTGTGAATGCACTACCAGGTTCACAGACATCAAAGGAAGACAGCATGACACATGAAAAAGCAGACATATGACATTGGCAAAGGAACATAACTATTCCTCAGTAACTCCCACCAAAGAAACAGAAATTTAGTTCTTGAGAAAATATTTCAAAATAATGATGTGAAGGAAACTAAGCAAAGCACAGAATACAGAGACAATTCAGGAAAATCAGGAAAATTATTCACGATTTGAGAAATTCAACAGATAGACATCATTTAAAAAAGCTACCACTGAGTTGATTATATTAAAAAACTGACAGCTAAATAGTAAATCAAAATAAGTAATACATAAATGTGAATAGAGATCTTTTGCAATGACACAAAGGGAAGATGAAAAAAATAATGAAGACAGTATTCATACTTTGGGGGCACCACTAAGCAAGTATATATTAGCATTTCAGTATTCAAGAAGTATAAGAGACAAACTGGAAGTGAAGATAGTTAATGAAATAATTGCTGAAAACTCCTGAGTCTTGAGATAGATAGGAATGTTCTGATCCACAGAATGCTGAATTCTCCAATATATCAGTTTATCTGTTTTATAGTTGCATGAAATTTAAATATTAGTTGATTAAACACACAGTTAATGTTGTGTGTAATTACCATATGAACATTTTACCTTCCCGAAATTTAACTGAAATATATAATTATTTGTATATATAATGAAAATGACTAAGTCTAACTAAGTACCAGATATGTCCTCCTATAGTTGTAATTATTTGTTTTGAGAACACTTTATAGTTTCTCTTAGCTTTTTGCAGAAAGACTTTGGTGAACATTGTACCCATATTGTTCAATAGAAATCTTAAATTCTCCCCCATCTAATTGAATTTTGTGTCCTTTGACCAGCACCTCTCAACTCACAAATTAAGTATTATCTGCTTCTTTCCACAGACCAGCAGAAATGCACAGTACTGTTGTCCAAACCATCCTGCTTGCACACATAGATAAAGCTCTTCCCCCAACTCTCTCTTCTGTCCTTCTTAAATCTGCATTTTCTTCAATCTATTTCTCTCATTAATCATGGAAACCTTTTCATCTACTTCCTCTTCAGATAATGCTCCTCATCCTCTTTTTTAAGCTCTGGCACTTTAATAGCATGTGTGTTGGAACGTTTTTTTCTGTATCACTTCTGTCCCACACATTCTATCTTCTATGGGGTTTTCGCAGGGGCAGTTTCATGATTTTCTTCCAATTTACACTTTGGCATCTCTTTTCAGTTGTAGGTAATTTTTCTCTCCAAGTTTACAGGTTTTGCTCTCTATGTGTTTCTGTTCAAGAATTTCTATTTATAGTTTTACTATAATTTCTATTTTTCATCTAATTATATGTGTGTATATATTCATAAAGATATTCATTCAACTTATTTTTAAGTATATATCTAATACCCCAAACACTTGCCATTTTGTTCATGTTTTCCTCTTGTATGCTTGGTCCTGTGGTCTTGTATGTTCATATGCCATTGATACGAAAACTAGCTTCACTGACATTGTTTCTATCTTTGTACAGAGTGTTACTTATTTTTACAGATAAATTATCATAAGGATCTTTGCTAGAGACAATGAGTTGTTTTGAAATTAGCCTTTAATAGTGCAGATGGCTAATTTCTTTCCAGTTTATTATTAGGAACTGTCTCTTCAGTTGTACCAAGTAGAAGAAAATAGAAAAAGGCAAGACAGGGACTATATAATAACTACAAAAATATAGTTGGCAAAATAATTATCTGAAAACCTGATGAAACATCATTGACAAAATAATCTGTCTTTATTCAGCATCTATTGGCACAAACAATAATTTTTGCTTATTTGTTATTTGATGAACCTTAACAAACTACTTCATTTTCTTCTGCTCTTGGTTTAATACCTGAAAGTTCTTCTCCAGAATTTTTTGTATCTTTTCCATTCATATTTGGCTTACTCTTTAGTTTGGACTAAAATTAACTTGACAATGTTGTTTCTTTGCTTTTCCTTTTGCTTAAGTTTTAGTTTTATTTGTGCCTTCAATTATATTCAATTTTATATAACATTTGGGAAAAGTGCATACTCATCAATTTTCTCTTCTCTGTTCTTTTGCTCTGGATACTGTATTTACCATTTTTTCTATTTTTTAATACTTCAGATTTGGAAGTAGATTTGCCTTCCCATGTGCCACTATAATTGGCATATTATTCACACACTGAATCAATAGTAATCTAGGAGAGCACTTACCCATAAAACTGAACTTCATAGTATAGTATGCATTAGCTAACTGCAATGATTGAATCCTGCAATGAATTTGATATTACTGAAAAGGTAGTATTTTAAATCTTGATTTTAAGTAAAGTTTGAAGAGCCACATGTAGTTTAGAGCCACATCACATTGTACAGTATAGAGCTAGAACTGATGTAATTAGCTTAGGCAAATGTATCACCAGAGACCCACAAATTAGTACATATAATGACTAACTTTAATTTTTTTAATGTATTTTTAAAACAAAATACAACAGGGGCTGGTAAGATAGCTCAGAAGACTAAAGTGCCCACTTAGGCAAGCTTAGGAAAGCTTAGGCAGGCTTAGGCAAGCACAGGGACTGCGGTTCCATCCTCAGCACCACATTCCATACTGGCCCTTCCCCCAGGCATGCTGAGCCAGCCACTGAGACTGGGAATAGTGGCGCATGCTTATAATTCCAGTGTTGGGAAGGCTGAAAACAGCATTCAGAGCTGCTTAGTGAGACCCTGTAACAACCAAATACATTTAAAAAATAATAAATAAATGAAATACTAAGAAAAATACATTTAGAGCTGCTTAATATAGCTTCTCTCTTTGTACTCTGTGTAAGTCCAGGTCATTAATGAGAAATTTAACTGTTGAAAATAATATCACTCAATATTTGCAGCTATTAATCTTTCTTAATCTTCCAACACATGAGAACGCTTGCCTTAAATGTGTAAATTATATATAGAATTTTACTAAGAATTTTTTATTTTAAGGCTCATCATGTTTAAAAAGTAGTAAGTCACACCACACAGTTTATTATGAGGATCTGGAAGTCAAATAATGTCTGATTCAATATAAACTAGAGAATTTTAAATTGTTTTCATTAGTTATGTCTTATTCTTGAATCTTTCTTATGTTTATGTTTTTAAATGTTATGCGCTTGGTAGGATATGGTTGATAAAACTATTAATAGCTTTCTGTACTTCGAATAATTTTAATATGGATAAGCCATTTCTGACATATGTAGACAAAGGAATCACTTGTACAACTTTGAAATTTCTAAGTTACTAATGATGTCATATTTTTCTTTTTATTTCAATAACAATAAAATAATTTTAATGAAAAATTAAAGGGACTTGGATAGGTGCCAAGCATCCCCTGGACTATAAATTATGGGTTACTGAATTTCTCCACTTTGCTTACAAATGGCAACATGAAGATTTTTATTATAACGAAGCTAAATAATTGCAGTTTAAGGAAAAAGTAATAGAATTGCATGGCAAAACCATTGTAATAAATGATGTTTTAAAAACATAATGCTGAAATTTGCCATCAAATAAAGATTCACCACTAATTCAAGGTTTACTGTTACATTTAATTAGCTAAATTTAATTCACTTGACGGGGGAAGCCTAAAAACCTATTAAAACTTTTAAAAATAAGAGTAATATCACAGTATCAGCTGTACTTTGATTAGCCAACTAATTTTGTGCCTTAGTAATGTTTTTTAGTTACAAGATTTTACATCATGTCTTCAATGGCAAAGATCTTCAAATTAGGGTTTTTGAGTTTTCCATATAAACCAAACACATGGCCATCTGGACCATCTTGATTTCTTTGCAGTAATCAATGACTGTATAGAGGAGGGAAAACTTTCTTTTGATTTTTTTTTTTTTTGCCTACACTGCTAGAACTTGTCAAACCCTTTTTATTTTATACATTCAATAAAAATTCTCTAAATGCAAAATGCTCTCATATTTTCCCAAATCTTAAGAACTTGTTTGAAGAACAATTGGTATAAAGTATGTTCACTTTGCTAGTCCTAGTATCAATAACAATAAAATCCTTATATTTTAAATTTTGTGTTGTTTACATGTGACATTTAAAGTCATAGATGCATCAACATTAGTTTAAATGTTAAATGTGTACACTAATCTTTGCTATATTTTACTCTACTTTTTTTTTTTTTTTTTTTTTTTTGTGGTAGAAGGGACCGAAATTGGGACCTTGCATTTTCCAGGCAGGTGATTATACCACTGAGCTATCTCCTAGCCCACTTACTTTTAACAATTTAAGGTAGCAATATTTGTTTCTTCCTGCTGTATCAGTTCTATCAGATAAGGTCTTCTTGACAATCCAAAATTTAATATTGTTATAAATATTTGCATTTGATTATTTTTACCTCTTTGCAATCATATAAGTAATTTGTCTAAAAATTATCTGTCTTTTTTTTTTCTGGTGTCTGTCCTTTATTAATCTTGTTCCTTTTGCATTTTTGTTGCCTTAGTTACTCTTCTTGTTGAGACAAAATACCTGATACGCAAAGTTAAAGGAGGAGAGTTTTACTTGGCTCACAGTTTGCAGAGATTTCAGTTTGTCCTTGACTGGATCCACAGTGGTGCGTCACAGGGCAGAGAGGCATCACAGAGGAGAAACAGTTCATGGCAGGAAGAAGGCAGGGTGGCATGAAAGTAGTGGAGGAACAGCAAGCCCAGCAGACTTCTTTCTGTTCCTTATACTTCTATCCAGGCTACCTACCTATATATAGGGCAAGGAGCACCTTCTCCTTATCAACTCCCTGAACTATGGCAAACCAATCGGTGGACTAATGTTGTATGACATTATTTAAATTGCATAAAACACTGAACATGCTATTGGCGTTTCACACAATTTTCTAAAGAAAGTATCACCATCTGCTAATATGAAAATCTAGGAGGACTGCTAAGATCCAACTGAGATGTAACATGAATCACAATGCAAGAAATATATATTGCTTGAAATATGGAAAACCAATCAGACCCTCTTGATCTCACTGTCACACACTCTAGAGGCAGCTGCCTCTGAAAAAGCCCACTTATGAACTCCTGAGGCTTCGGGAGACATCTAGAGGTAAGCCAGAACACTCTGTGTTTCCTATTCTTTTCTCAAAAATTTAAATATTAACTTAAAAGTCTTGCATCCTGAGACAGGATACTCATAAAAATCATTTAAAGGGTTTCTTGACAAAGATTCTTTACTTATTTGAAATTCCAGGTTATCCTCCTCTGTCTTTGCTACAATATTAAAATTTTACCTTTGATATTCTTCATGTCAAAGAATGGCTCTTAAATAATATGGCAATTCTTTTGGAAAATGCACCATTGGATAGCTACTGAAATGTTGCTTGTGACAAAGCATTGTGACCTTATAAGAAGTCCTATCATGTGCCTAATTATTGGATCACACTGAACACTAAATTTTGCAACACTGTGGTGAGGATAAAGCATAGTAGAGGAAGACTGCATGATACATTGTCTTAACTACATTTTATGACAGTTGCACACCCACACATCTATGTTCACACACAGCCAATTAAAAAGAAATTACTGAAGTAATGACTTGAGGAAGAATTATGCAGAGTATCAAATTATTTTTTTCTTCTTCCAGATCAGTGCAATATTCTGCTGCTCTGTTAGAAAATCATGTTCTTCTGTTATACTCTCTCATATGATAGGCACTGAGCACAAGTGGCTGCTGCTCTTGAAATGTAGTAAGTGCAAATTGAGATTTGCTATGAGAAACAAGAAGACATTTTACTAGTAATTTCCACATTTAATACAATAGTGATATGAAGGGTATATTTGGTTTAATAAAACCTATTGTTACAACTAACTTGAGGTTTCATTCTTATTTCTCTTAATGTGGCTCCTTGAAATTTTCAAGTAATATATATTTCTTGCATTGCAATTCATGTTACATCTCAGTTGGATCTTAGCAGTCCTCCTAGATTTTCATATTAACAGATGGTTACACTTTCTTTTGGGAATCATGTGGAATGCTGATAGTATATCTAGTGTTTTATGCAATTTAAATAATGTCATACAACATTATTATATATAGATAGGCTTTTCTATGGATGAAAATTGCCGTAATTTCAGGTGGTAGCACTTTAATCAGACATTATTTATCAGTGATTTATTTGTATTTAGGAGTCAATTAACATATGTGTTCAATAGTTTGAAATGAAGATTTTTTTTTGTCAAGATTTTCACTTTTTGCCTCCTATTGAATCCAAATTGTAGCTTTAGGACCAAAATTACACACAAAAGTCAGGGATGGTATCAAAGCAAATTTGGTAACATAATTTGTTAATTCTGTTGGCTTAATAGTCCATCTTTCTTTGAAGGTCAAACTATTTCTTTAACAATTTATTCTTCATACAGCACTCCAAGCACGTTAGTCAAGTCACTGGCTTCCTCAGTGAAGGTCATGACCATGAACCTGCAAGTAACTTTTTTTTAGATGAATTTATGACAGGGTCTGCAGGGTGTACAGGGTCTCACTATGCAGATTGGGCTTGTAGTGATTCTCCTGTTTTCAGCCTCCCAAACATTGATACAGATGTGCACTGCTAAGCACAGTCTCAATTGCTGTCTCAGGGTATCCGAGGGGTGGGGCAGGCATAGCATGCCAGGGATTGAACCCCGGCTGCCTCACTCTGCTGAGACAGGTGTTGTAGTCCATTGAGCCTTCAGGCAAACCCCATGAATTTGAGGATTCTCTTTTTTTTTGGGGGGGTGGGGTTTGGCTCAGGCTGCCATAAAGGAAGGGTCTGGTGCTGCATGTGGTGCTGGGGATCAAACCACAATCCCTTGCCCTTGACTGATTTTGTTCAAGAAGGCACTTTAGACAACCAAGGCTAACCCGCTAGCCCCTAGTAACTTCTTTATCAACACAATCCTATTCCTCAGTACTTGCCTCTGTTAGTCTTTCAGCCATCGTCACCTTTTAGAACAGACACATCTTCCAGTTCTCTAAGATTACCTTCTCCTCAAATATATCCTGTTTTATGATTCTGCTTTCATTTCCATTAAACTTTTTATTTCTTCTATGACTTGTGAAGTTTTGCTCAATGTTCTTTGGTATTTTCTGTCCATATGAGTTGTACTTTTCATGCCTCCCACTCCCCTTGTCGAGACTCTCACATCAGCCTTTTTAGCTGGGTCCCTCCTTTTCTTTATTAACTCAACCCATGCTATTCTTGTTAAGCATTCCAGTCTGCCTGTTCAATCCATGAAATCCAGCTGACTGCTCTTCAGCTCTTTCACTTCATGTTCTACTCAATGTTTTCTACAATAACAATTCCAGAATTATTTTCTCCTGATATCACTGTTCCTTTGTCAGTTTCCACTCTTCAAAACTAAAACATTTCCTCCTTTGGAATAGTGAGCCAAACTGGACAAAATTTTGTTAGATATCCACTTCTGTACTTTTTGTGTCTAGATCCTTCATTTCTTAGCATCCTTGTATTCATAGAACTTTTTGACCTAGAAAGCCTCATTAACATTTGCTTTTTCACCAGCTAGTTTTCCTATGTGTGTCTTCAGAATTAAGAGCTATGCTCCTGAGATTAGATAAACTTTACCAGAATGAGAGAATTCAATGCATCCAATTTATAAGCATGTATGTTGCCTTAAAGATACTTGTAGGCGTGTTTTTTGTACATAACCTTCAGGAGACGACAGAAATCAAACTTGGAACTAAAATTAGCAAGGCTAATGTCAAAGAGGAAAGGTTTTCCATGCTTGATTATTAGAGCAATATGACAGATGCATTACAAGGATGAACTCAATTGCTCTTCTCAAAACTGAGATGCTGTGGCTGTGAATTCTGCTTTTGAAGCATGTCATTGTCATGATACTCATTTGCTTAATTTGGGCCAAAAGAAGTAACATATATCATATTGCGCAATATGGTATAATGCTAATATGTTGTTTGTTCTTATGAAGTTGATGGAGTTTGTTCAACAACATTTAAGAAAATGTAGATAGAATTGTTCAGATATACTTTGAAGGGATAACTAGAGTTCTCTCTTTTTCATAATATTCAGGTTCAAAACATTATTTGTGGCTGGAGAACGATGTGATATAGAGACTCTAGAATGGTCCAAAAAAGTCTTCAGAGTTCCTGTCCTCGACCACTGGTGGCAGACTGGTGAGCATTTTCCACACACGTACATAAAAGTTGCAAGAATGTTTAGAAATCCTGCAAGGATTGGAGGAAATCCAAACTATGACTATGAGGTATTGACTCAGGGGTCAAGTGGTTCTGGTTTCTGTAGAACTTAATAGTTCTTGGTTACAATGTTAATATCTCCATATGTGACATCAGGGTCCCCATTCTCTTGGTCTCTTGGATTAAAGTACTAAGGACCTCTTTGTCTTTTCTTCCTCGCTTTCTATGTTCAGAGAGTTAGCAAATACTAGATTCCTCTTTCAGTATCTTTTGTGTTCCTGCAGTCTTCAGCATTTCCTTGCCTGTGAGTTGTGGCAGCAGTATTGTCTTCTGCCCCAATTTATTTTTTTATTTTTATTGTTTCTTTTTTTTCTTTTTTAATTTTTTAAATTTAATTTTATCTTGCAAAGTAAAAGCAAAACAAGAAAAAAATCAGAAACAAAGGAAGAAACAGGGCAACATACAATACCTGTGTTACAGATTTTCTTTCTTTCTTTCTTTTCTTTTTTTGTATTTTATGACAGGGTCTACAAGGTCTACAAGGTTTCACTATATAGATCAGACTTTTAGTGATCCGCCTGTTTGCAGCCTCCCAAGAGCTGGGGAAATTAACCTCATCACTTTGCCTCATGCCCTGCTTTGGCATCCAGCCTGTGCTCTACCTATGGAGTCCTTTCCAGAAACGCTACTGTGGCCTCAGTACCTTGACCATCCTTCTCTATTTTATGCAATTTGTTTCCTATACATAGCTTGCAAGGAAGAACTATGTATATATGTACAAAGAAATTATAATAATCTATGCAATTTACTTATTACTGGCTTTGTTCATTCTGCTTTCCTCAGACAAGTGCTATCTAGGAAACAAACTTTCATAGTAAGTAGACAGCATATAAATTTTGGAGCAAGGAAATAAGGGGAAAAAACACCAGTCTTTTTGCTGCTTCTTTTGAAGGATGGCTTTGCACATATGTGAGAGTGGATAGATAGTTTGGAATCCAAATCCTCCTTACTGAGTATAGTGAATTTTTTTCTCCCTTTGACCCAGTGAAAGTAGTTATGGTAGTGTTATAGCTTTTATAGTATCATACTTCAATTCACTTCCACTTAGTTCTGTGAATTATGCTAGCCCTTTTATATTCAGTTTTTCAATGGTCTCATTTTCTGGTTACTGGGAGTAACATCAAATTTGTATTAAAAATTAATTAAGTTTCTTTGTAAAAATTAGCTCTGATTGTAAAACGTTTGTAGTCTTGGAGATAAGAAGATAACTAGCACAAATTCAGTGTTTTATATTTTAGATTTTTTAATCTGAGAAATTACACTTTATACATTATCTTTTGCGTGTTACTTTTTTTGGACAAATGCATATTATATGCACTTTGTAGTGTGAAATATAAAATGTACGACCAGAGCATAAGAGCATTCCTTACATAAATGAAAATCAGACACAAGGTTTCTGTTCTCTCCAGCTTTATTTAGTAAAAAAAATTACTCATCTGTAGTTCAGAATTGTATCTAGGAATACCAAGTGATAAGGGCATGTTTAAAGAAAAAAATCAATGGTGTGTATAGACATATACTTTAAAAAAGTGAAGAAACATCTCTGCAGCAAAGAGTGTTTGTAGTACTGATGCATTCCTATTATCCAAGAGAGTTCTACGGTTACTTTCCTGGGTATGAACTGAAAAATATCTTGTCACCATTAAGATGGTTTTCTTTTCTTCACCCAAATGCAGGGCTTTCTTTCCATCCATAAGTGACCTGATGTAAGTGCTTACCGAGAGCTTTGATTGTGATGCTTCCAAAGCTTAACAGCAGCCAGTGCATTCAAAAGTAAAATGCTGTTACTGCTTTTCTTATAGATATCTTTACACACAATGGTCTGAGTAGATACATGCAGTTAGTGCTTTGAACTGCACAAAAGCTCACTGAAGCCTGTAAAACAATCATAGGAGGCCTCTGGTGTTTATTGAGTTCCATGTGTCTTTGCAACTTGTCTTTAGTGTATTTTTCGGGGAGGGGATTAGTAGACATTTCTCATTACTGTGGAAAATGGGGTTTCTATAAATAACTACTTCATATTTTATTTCATTTTATAAATTTTTTAAAATTATTCTATCCAATATATTAATTTAGCATCCTACTCAATAGAATTGCATATTTTCATAATGAACATGTATATATTTTAAATTTATATATATGATATATATTTATGTATATCATAAATATATATTTATATATATGATATATATATTTATACCATGCCCAATTTGCATGGCTGGTTGTGTGCCCTCCCACCCCCCACCCAATCCCACCACCAGGCCTGGGCCGGCACAGCATGTGGTACCTGGGATGCAACCTGGTCCTTGCACTTGTCATGCAGGCACTTAGACCACTGAGCTATCTCCCCAGGCTTCGATTGATATATTGATACAGAGCCTTTAGCTTTGTAAAACAATTTCACTTTAGGTACTACAAATTCAGCTACTAAGAGAAATGATTATTGGTGATTATTAACTCTTAGAAAAAGAAAAATATTGATACTGCATTTCTGAGTAGTCTATTGTTTAACATGATGAATATAGGGTGACACATGTCCTTAAGAGGTCTGTTTATAAACCCCACAGAACAATGAAATGGAATTTAAGGCTTGACCCAAGAAAACGTTTCTTTATTTAAGCTTTAATGCCTATGAGGATCCTCTTTCTTATTACTTTCTCATTAATTATTAGTTCTTTGGTCACATTAATATAAAATGCAATGGATCAAATGTATATATTAAAACAATCTTCCGGAAGATAGAATAGTAAAATTTTTGCAGACATAAGTGTAGGCAAGGACTTTATGAATAAACCCTTGATTTCACATGACATGTTAAAAGAATCAGCAAATAGGATCATATAAAGTTGAAAAGCTTCAGCGTAGCAAATTAAACCATCAGTGGAGTGAAGATAAAACCTATAGAATGGAATAAACTTTGCCAGCTACTTCTGAAACAGAGGATTAATATCTAGAATATATAAAATATTCAAAAAATTAGATGCCCAAAATAAATACCTAATCCAAAAGTTGGCTTCTGAAATGAATAGACATTTCTCAGAAGAGGCATAAATAACCAATAACACATGAAAAAAAAAATATTCAACATCCTCAGCCATTAGAAAATACGAATTAACACTGAGATTTTATCTCACTCCAGAAAAAATGACTATCTTCAAGAAATCAACCAATAACAAATTATGGCAAGGCTGTTGGGAAAAAGAACCCTTCTCCACTGTTGGTACAAATATCACTTGGTACAATTATTATAGAAATCAGTATACACATTGCTCTTAAAACTAAAAATATTGGTTCCATGTGACCCAGCTTTTCTCCCTCCAGATATCTTCCAGAAAGAGATACAATCGCCAGATCACAGTGAAATGTGCATACTCATGAATATAGTAGCACAGTTTATAAAGGTTTTTTTGTTGTTGTTGTTCCTTGAATGTCTTCAGAGCACTTTTGGCCAGCTGGAGAGGTGTGAGGTTCGAACTCCAGCAACCTGAGGCTGACAGCTTTGTGGAAGCAGCTACTTAAAGGCCTGAGCTAGGGCCAGGCCCCCTAGCACAGTTTATAAAGGCTAAATACAGCATTTATATCAATCAATAGATAAATGGGTAAAGGAAATATATACACCTTATTACATAAAATGGTATACTACTTTTCCATAAGGAAAGATAACTCTAAGACATTTTTAGGTTAATGGATGCACTGTAAGAGCATATCTTAAATGAAATAAAATAAACACATGCATTTAAATATTGCATTGTTTCCCTTCTTGGAGAAATGCAAAGTATAACAAATGAGCAAAATAAGTTGATTGATATTAGGACATAGGAAGGAAACAGAGATAGGAAGCAGGGAAGGAGGGGAGGGTGAGAAAAGAGATTTAAAGGAAAAAACATTCTAAAAATAGAAATAAAATAGATCTTTTGTAAATGGAGGGAAGGGTTAGTGAAAGGAGAGAGGAAAGAGATAAAAAAAAATGAATAGAGTTGTTTTATGGACACGTACAAATTAACCATGAGGAATGTGTTCATTATGTACTGGAAACACATACTAATAAGAAATGAAATTAAAGAAGAAATTTTAAAATATTTACAAGTAAATGAAAATACAGGTACAACTTACTGGAACTTTTGGAATACGATGAAATCTTTTCTAACAGGGAAACTTATAGCAGTAAGTTTGCATATTAGGTAAACAGAACAATCTTATTCTTCACCTCAAGCTCCTAGAGAAAGAAGAGCTTAGCAAGCCCACAGTCAAAAGAAAAGAAACATTATAAAGATTAGGGCAGAAATTGATGCAATGGAGATGAAGAAAACAATGCAAAGAATAAATGAATAAGAGAATTTATTCTTTGAAAGAATAAATAAAATTGATAAACTCCTAGCCAACTTTATCAAAAAAAAAAAAAAAAGGAAAGAAAAAACCCTCAAATTCATGTAATCAGGAACAAAAAGGATGAAATCATTAAACACCCTAGAGAAATCAAAAGATCATCAATACTTACTTCCAAAATCTTTACTCTCACAGAATGGAAAACACAGAGGAAATGGACAGTTTCCTAGATACATGTGAAATGCCAAAACTACGTCAGGATGATACACAAACTCTGTATAACACAATAATGAGAAATAAAATTTAAAAACATAATAAAATCCTACCAACAAGAGAAGTCCAGTTTCTGATGAATTAACAGCTGAATTCAACAAGACATTTGGAGATTTTGTGTGTGTGTGTGTGTGTGTGTGTGTGTGTGTGGAACCGGAAAGAAAAGATTTGATGACAACTTTTCTCAAACTCTTCAGTGAAATTGAAAGAGAATCTAAAATATTTAAATGGCAATGGAATACCCATCTCTGACAAAACTAAACAAAAAAAAGGGGATATAAATGAAGAACCATTTTGTATCTGTATATACAAAATAAGATAGATATACAGCTACTTTCTCTTAGTTCAGTGAAAAGAAAGATTTGTACTAAGAGTGTTTGGACAGGATAGCATGTCTGCATCTTTTACTATGAATAACCACTACAAATACAACAATATGCAATGTATTAATTATTGAAACTGTCCTACTAATTGGTTTTGAAACTGTCTCATTGCTATTTGTTTCTCGATAAATGTAATAAAAAATAAAGAAGCGAAAAAATAGTAAAGAATAAAATAAATGGATTTAATAGCAGATTTTAAAAAAGAGAAAGAGAAGCAATTCTCTCAAACTTATTGCTACAGGCAAGTATTACTCTGATTCCAAAACCAGAGAGAAAGCCAACTGAAAAAAGATAAATATAGGCCAATCTCTCTAATGAATATAGATGCAAACATCCTCAATAAAATAATAGCAAACAGAATGCAAAAAATCATCAGGAAGATCGTACATCATAACCAAGTGGCATACATCCCAGAAATGCAGGGATGGTTCAACACGTGGAAATCCATAAATGTAATACACACATTAATAGAGGCAAGAACAAAAAATTTAAAGCCAAGAACAAAAACCACATGATCCTATCAATAAATGCAGAAAAAGCTTTTGATAAAGTCCAACACAGTCAGATGAAAAACCTACACAAAATCAGAATATATGGTCTATATCTCAACCCGATAGAAGCCATCTATGAGAAACCAACAGCCAACATCATACTAAATGGGCAGAAACTGAAGGCCTTCACTATACAAGAACAAGACAGGGAGTAGAGTCTGTTGTCTCCACTCCTATTCAGTATAGTTCTGGAAAGAATGTGCAGAGCAACTGACAAGAGATAGATGAAAGAAATAAGGATTGGAAAGGAACAAGTGAAATCATAATTATTTTTAGATGACATGATACTCTACATAAAGGACTCCAAAAACTCCACTAAGAGTCTTTTATGTGTAATCACCTAATTCAATAACAGAGCAGGATACAAAGTCAACACAAAAATCAGCAGCATTTTTGTACACAAACAATGTATACACTGGAAGAGAAACTAGGGATACCACACCTTTCATAAAAACACCCCCCCAAAAAAAGAAAGAAAGAAAAAGAAAAAAGAAATACTTAGGAATAAATCTCACAAAGGAAGTAAAAGCTTTGTACAGTGAAAATCATGGTACTCTGAGAAAATTGAATGAAGTGATTTGAGAAAATGAAAAGATATTCTTGCTCTTGGATAGAAAGAACTGATATTGTGAAAATGGTCATTATCCCAAAATTACGATACCTATTCAATGCAATGCCAATTAAAATACCATTAATATACCTCACATAGCTAGAGAAATATTTGCTCAAGTTCATCTTGAACCAGAAGAGACCCAGAATATCAAAAGTAATCATGGAAAACAAAGGAAAGGCAGGAGGTATCATAATCCCTGACCTGAAAGGTACTACAAAGCTACTGTGATAAAATCAGTATGGGACTGGCATAAAGACAGGCCTGAAGATCAATGGAACAAATTATAAGATGCTGACACAACTACAAACACACTCAGCAACCTTATCTTTATTAAAGGGACCAAACATGTTCACTGGAAGAAAGATAGACTCTTCAATAAATGGTGCTGGAAAAACTGGCTTTCCACACATGGTGAAGGCTAAAATTAGATCCATGTCTATCATCATGCACTAAACTACTGTCAAAATGGATCAAGGATTTCAACATTAAAACGGAAACACTGAACATTGTGGAGGAAAATACAGGTAGAAATCTTAAAATCATGGGAATAAGTAAAGAGTTCATGAAAAAAAAATCAAACTGCACGGGAAATATTTCAAAGAATCAACAAGTGGGATCACATCTTTTTGAATAGTTTCCGTACTTCAAAGGAAATCTCCAACAGACCAAAAAGAAAACCCACAAACTGGGAAAAGTTATATCCAACTGTGTCTCCAACAAAGGCCTTCTATCTAGAATTAAAAAAAAAGGTGGAGGGGCCTGCTAAATTCAAAGACCTAATCCAAAAATGAGTATGTGAGATGTATATACACTTTTCAGATGAAGACATACAATGGCAGGTAAATATATGAAAAAAATTCAACATCATTGGTTTTTTGAGAAATGCAAATTAAAACAACACTGAGATTCCATCTCATCCCAGAAAGAATGACTAACATCAAGAAGTCAGCCAATAACAAATGCTGGAAAAACTGTAGGGAAAAAGGAACCCTTCTGCACTATTGGTGGGAGTTCACACAACCACTGTGGAAATCAGTGTGGAAATTACTTAGAAAGCAAGAACTGCAGGTGCCATTCAATTTTGCTATTTCCCTACTGGCTGTTTTTGCAGAAGAACAGAAAACTCATACCACAGCAATATATGTGCACCTATGTTTATAGTAGCACAATTTGTCGTAGTTAAATCTTGGAAACAACTCAAATGTCCAGAAAATGAGGAATGGATAAAGAAGATGTAGTATTTTTACACAATACAGTATTATCCATCTATAATATAGGATAAATTTGAGGCCATTTAATCACTAAATAGATGCAACTAGAGAGCATTCTTTTAAGTGAAATAAATCAGACCCACATGTACAAACATTGTATTGTCTCCTTAGTGTGAGAACCTAAAATAGAAAGTAGAATCTCTACTATGATAAAATCAGCATGGTACTGGAAATAAAATAGACCTGAGGATCAATGGAATAAATTATAAAATGCAGAAGCCTCTATGAACACACTAATCCACCTTATCTTTGACAAATCGGCCAAACATACCTACTGGAAGAACGATAGCCTCTTTA